>NW_027555736.1:50581774-51028886 GCF_003287225.1 Phascolarctos cinereus | reverse complement strand
TATTCATCATACACACAATTTCTTACAGCACAGTAATATGCCATTACATTTATGTACTACAATAATCGTTCCCCAGTTGAAGGGCATCTCCTTTGTTTCCAGTTCTTAGCTATCATAAAAAGTGCTGCTACAAATTTTTTGGAGTATATGGGGACTTTTTTTTAATTGATGACTTCTTTGGGGTATAAGTCTCTGTTTTGATTTTCTACCTTTCACAACCTGGTCCCAGCCTTTCCAACCATATTATGCATTACTCCCATCCCTGTACTTTTCAGTCAAGCCAAACTGGATTTCTTCTTATTCCTCACATTCCATTACCCATCTCCAAGTGACTCCTTCTACATGAAACCTTTTGAGGTCTCCCTAGCTACTAATGCTCCTCCCAATTTTTCCTTGCATTTATTTTGTATATAATTTTTACTTACATATAGGCACACATGTATTTATATACATATTGTCTTTCCAATAGAATGCAAGCTCTTTGAAGAGAAAAGCTATTTCATTTATGTATTTGTATCCACAGTGCTTTGCACAGTGCCAAGAAATAGTAAGTGCTTAATAAATGCTTGTTGATAGATTAATTTATTCATTTCAGACCTTGGGAGTCAGTTATGGTAGGACCTGTCATTGTAACTTGAAGGTAGTGGAATTGAACCTTAAGTTGAGCCGTGTTTCAAAGAATCTCATATGAGTGGTTCATTATTATTGTTTTTATTTGCATTACATTAAGAATCCTATATAGCAGCAAACTTGACATTAATCACGAATGTAATACTCTTATTGGAGATAGATATTGTGAGAACTTTCCTGAAACACTGCCTTCTATTATTGAAGCTATCAAATAATGAATCACCATTTATTTTTCCAAGGCGTTTCATCTACTGACCAAGGATAGTGATTTTACTTAAATGTCCTCTAGTCTCCATATTTGGTTTAGCTGCTTTACATTTCCCATGTAATTATTTCTTAGCATATACATGATTATTGTTGCTTTTGCTATTAAGACTATTAACTCATATTTAGTATATTTTCTTGGTTAACAACGAGACTAGGAAGGGTGTCATTTAAAGAGGAAAAGATTCCTTGTATAATTAAAAGAATATTGCCACTCTAAGATTTTTGGATGGGGATCAAAATATTCTGTGTCTCAATAAGTCATTTATTAAATGCTTGCTATGTACCACACGCTGTGCTAAACTCTAGGAATACTAGTACAAGTACAAAGGACAGTACTTGTCCTCAAGGAGCTTGCATTCTAACAGGGGAACATAGTACTTAAAAGGGCCCTAGAAAGCAAATGGAAGCGGAAGCTTTAAAATGAAGAGGCAGCTCTGGAAGGCATTGCTGGTGTGAGAAGGCCTGGGGGGGAAAGGTAGAGAAGTAGTGTGAGGACTCAGAGGCTGGGCCAGGTTGAAAGTGAGCCTGGCTGTATGGGCACTTCCTCAAATGAGGCATTGCCAGAATTACTACTATCATCATCATTAATAATAATAATGACATTATCTCACTTGATAATACCATGATAATATAGGAATACCATGAAGTAGCCACCACAGGTATTTCCCTTTTACATTTCACAAAACTGAAGTTCAGAGAGGCCGAGTTACTTGTCCGTGATCACATAGCTAATCATCTTTGGAGGTAGGATGTGAACCTTCAACTTCCTGTCTCCAATTTAGCACTCTCCATTATGCCATCCTGTCTCCCAAATACCACTTGCTGATTAATCTGATAGTTTTGTCTGCCTTCACAGTGGCACACAGTGGTCATGTGACCAGTCTCATAGGCTTTCCTTGCTTCATTGTATTATATATTGTCTATCCCTTCTTCTTCTACAAGCACTATAATAGTGACACCTGCAATACTTAATTCTACTTGTGACCAATAGTGTAATTTAAACAAAAGGAAGACATTTTAGAGAAAAGTTGAAAGGAAGGATAAAAAAAACAAAAAGACTAACCCACCAAGAATGATTGAGACATCATAGTATGGAGTGTGCCCATTTACAAGATAACCATGGACAATTATTGCTAAGTAATCTGTAGCCCAAACAAAAGAATAAGAGAAAAGGAAATTACTTATTAAAGGATGAGAAGGTAAAAACAGAGATAAATTAAGATAAATGCTGGTCTGCAGACTTTGAGATGATGAGATCCATTAGATTACTGAATGGTTTGTCAGATAATGTGGAAAGTAGTCAATAGGCTGTTGTCTGTGTAGTTAAAGTAGAAAAGGATCCAAATGGACAAAGATCTTGAAAGCTTGGGGCAGTGCATAGGTAGTTGTAATAGGCTTAAATATAGTCTTTCATAATTTCTGCAGTTCTTTTAAATCACATTCTGTTTAGCTTCATCCTTGGTGTTAATACTAACTTCAAAACTTAAGAATGAAAATTTTCATGGAGCCTCATGTCTTTTTGAAATACAAATGCATAAAGCAACTTGTGCTAGAGCCAGTATAACTTTTACTTGCTCCTGAATGTCCATAACTTGAAAAATCAAAGCATAGGGAAAAGACATGTCAGCTCTAAAAAAGTGACTTGTTGAAGTGAGTTGTTTATTTTCACTGTTTCTGATTATGCTGCTTCTGTATGGAATTGGAAGACTTTGGGTCCAGAGCTCAGTTTGTCATCTATCCCAACATAGCTTTCATATCAGATTAAAGGCCAGCAAAGAAGGATTAGCATGCAGCCATTTCAAGCTGAATTTGTTCCACAAAGTGGGTAGATGTGATCTGTACAGGCTGCCGAAGACAGCAGGAGAAGTTAATTGTGTAAATCAATGCAGGCAAGAGCTGGATTCCTTTCTGAAAAAAGATACAATGCACTACAGACTCTAAATAGATCTTTGGGGTTAAGTTGATGTCATACATATAGAAGGATCATTATTTCCTGGGTTTTGTAAAGTCAGCCTTTAATGAACCCTAGGTGCTTTGCTTGGCCATCAGTGGCAGGAAGAGAAAAGGTGATGATGACAGGAGCCCATGTCTTAGAGACAGATCTAAAATTCAATAGAGACTCAAACAAATGAGAGGAGGTAGCAGTTCATCTGAGGTGGATAGACATCACCACCTAGATTGCTGTTCAAGCATTAGTCTAGGAATTCAGTTGGAAAATGCAATACATTTATGAAAAGACTTTTCCTAAGGCCTTGTTGGCATTCTAAAGAAGTTTTCTGTATCTTAAAGGAATGGGAAGAGTACTTTACTCCTTGACACTCTACTTATCCCAATGGTGTGGTTGAACTTTCCCGTGATGAATTCTGATAAAAATTTTTGGGTCTGCCTTATTATACATGTGTTAAAAGGTCCTGTCCTTCCTAGATCAGACTTATCCCTTCTTCACATACTTGAAAGCTTTTATGAAGTAAAGAAAGATTGCAGTAAAGAGCCTTTTACCTCTAGAAACACTAACCTGAATCCATGCCCAATTAAGAACATTTGGAAAAGGTTATCACGTGTACCTGTAAAGACATTCTTTAGCTGTTTGATTTGGGTGCATACATCTTTATGTTCTCCACTGAGTTTTTGGGGTACTTTGATGGCAGTTTATCTTTTATTCCTTTTCCACCCGGTGTGGGGTACTGCTCAAAGTATGTAATAAATGTTGTTGGCTCAATATGTGTTTGTAAAATTCTCCATTTTAATTGTCATTCCAGCTGGTATTTTAGTAGGTATTTGTAGATGTATTTGGGCTGAACTTGTGATTTCATAGGTGAAGAGAACTCCTGGGGATGAAATTCCCTCTAGCAATGCAGACCTACAACTGTCCTGAAACTTAGTCTTTGATAAATTGCCTAGGATTCTGTGAGGTTAACAGACTAGTCCAGGGTCACAGATCAAATATGTCTGAATTGAGACTTGAAAGGGCTTCATAGTGGTTAGAGTGCTGGTCTTGGTGTCAGGAAGACCTAGGTCTTTGTATGTAGTGATTAAAAAAGCACAGAGACTGATTTTGTCAGTCTTTCTAAATTAGTGCTGAGAATTTTTAAGTCTCCCTTCACCCTACCCAGTAGTGGTAACTATGCTAGAAGCCCTCATGCCTGTCTGCTTTGTGGCTAAAAATAAAACTGGATTTTCCAACCATCTTTACCTAGTATATTTTGTTGATACATTTAAAAAAAGAATTAGAGATTTCATACATGCTGACAGGAAGAAAGCATGAAGTTGAAACAAGCAAGTGGACTCAACAGAAGTCAGAAGTGTGATATGATAGCCATGGGAGATGATGTAGTCAAGCTGTATTAAGAAAGACATAATGTCTAGAACTGTGGAAGTGATAATTCCACTGTAGTCTGCCTATTAAGGCAGACTACATTGGGAGCATTGCACTCTGTTCTGGATATTGATAAGCTGGAGGGTGAGTGGAATAATGGGTGAGCTTTTGTGTCATGTCCGTATGAGTATTAGTTGAAAGAATTGGTGGGGATGTGACAGCTGTATTTAAGTATTTGGAGGATTTTCTGGTAGAAGAGGGATCAGAGTTCTGCTTGGCCTCACAGTGGATGGAAGTTGTTGAGTCAGGCTTTGACTTGATGGAAAGACATATTTCCTTAAGAGTTTCAAAGCAGAATGGATGGCCTCTGGAGGTTATATATACCCCCAACCCTTCACTTGAGATCTCCAAAGACGGAAGAAGTGACTGCTTTGGAAGGGTAGGTTGTAGAAGGGAGTTTTGCTTGGGTTTGTGATTGAGAGGTAAGCTCTTTCTGAAACTTGTCGGGGTTGTTGTAGTTTGGTATTTTGTCCCTGTGGGCATTCAGGTGTTGTCTTTACACCTAGAAGTTGCTTTGATTCTCCTAAGAGAGCTCATTCTGGATTCTGATTTTTCTTTCAGCTTTTTGAAAACTTCAGCTTTGGGGATCTGTGCCTCAATTCAGTTCACATCTCTCAGAGATTCTCCACAGACAGCTCTGGATACTATGCTTCCTCCGGGCAAGTTGACTTCTCCTGAGGTGCTGTTATTTCTTTCTTTTACATGTTTACCTGTTGAATATTTTCATGTTGCAAGTGTCCAAAGGATTGTCCTTGTTTTACTTGGCAAGGAAGATGTAGAGTCCAGGAGATGTGAAACAATAGCTTATTAGGGTAGATCCATGGAAAGTAGATTTGGCATAGCCTCTCAAGTAAATCCATAGCTACCAACCTGACTGCCGAGGTAGGTGAAGCAAAAATTGGGCATAGGGCCCTTAACCTCTCAATTGCCAGCCAGATCCACCTTCTTTTCCAAAGTCCATCTCTACAAATGAATTTCTGGGACCCTTCAGAATGTGTAAATAGTGGATTAAATAATAAAATTCTGAAACATGCATTATGGACCTTTATTTCTTGGGTTCCCTAATCTTAAATTATGAATCCCTCCTTCAGTCCCCATTTCCATTTAACTTGACTGGTTTTGCTTTTATTCCTTGGGTTTTCCCGGAATTAGTACAAGTGCTTTGAAAATATTAAAAATTCATAATCTTCAGCAAACGATTGCACCCTTTTGAAAGCCCTTCCCTTCTAGGTGTCTCAGTCGCTTTGTTTACTACTTTAGGTCTTAATATCTAACTATTATACAGTTACTGGGGAGAATATTTTAAGATTTAAGATTAAAAGTTTGTTCTCGTTCTCCATGATGCTGAAGGGTTTCTCTTTGCTGCAGGTTTGATACCTTTACATTTCTTTTTCAGATCTTCATTTTACCCAACGCCTTGTATCTAATGGAACTGCAGTCAGTGTGGTGGCTTTTATTCATTTCTCTGGACAGCAGCAGTGAAAACATTGATGGTATCAGCAGGACTGTGCTAAAGTTCCCTGGGAGAATGTCAGTGCTAGAACCTGCTCACTTCTTGCTGCAGACCAGCAGAGGGAGAAGTGCTCATAGCTTTGGCTTTGTCCCATCCCAGTCTTCCCTCCTTATGCTGGTGTACTGACTGTTAATTTGTTTTTCTCTTTCACCCCTCACTCCAAGTTCCTTTCCTTTTATTTTTTTTCTCAGGGGAACTCAGAAGTTTGGGGGCTGTATTCAAGGTGGATGATCAAGACTTTCCCCAAAGTCTTCCCATAATATCCTTTTTCTCACTCCTTCCTCCTTTCCCCCAAAGTCCAACTACTAATTTTTTAACAAGGTCTCACAACATATGAGGAATGCTTCTAGAGTTATATAATAATGTAACTCTTTAGCTTATTTGCAAATAAAATAATTTCCAAAATTAAATGTGTCTTTTTTCGTTAGTATTTCTAAACATCCTTTTCATGTCTGACTTTGTTCTGACTTTGCTTTTGTTTAGAAACTTATCACTTTAAAAAGAAAAACTAGTGTTCAAAAATATTTATAGCAGCTCTTTTTGTAGTGGCAAAGAATTGGAAATTGAGAGGATGCTCATCAGTTGGGGAGTGGCCAAACAAGTTGTGGTATGTGATTGTAATGGAATATTGCTGTGCTGTAAGAATGACGAGCAGGCTGATTTCAGAAAAACCTGGAAAGGCTTATATAAACTGATGCACAGTGAAGTGAGCAGAACCAGGAAAGCCTTGTACACAATAATAGTAATATTGTACAATGATCAACTGTGAGTGACTTGGCTACTCTCAGCAATACAGTGGTCCAAGACAATCCTGAAGGACTCATGATGAAAAATGCTACCCACCTCCAGAGAAAGAACTGATGGAGTCTGAATGCAGATTGAGGCATACTGTTTTTCATTTTCTGTGTTTTTTTGTGTGTTTCTTTTTCTTTGGGCCTGTGGCTTCTTTCACAACATGACTAATATGGTATATGCTTTGCAGGATTAATCATGTGTAACAGATTGTTTACTATCTCTAGGAGGGGTAGGCAAGAGAGGGAGAGAATTCAAAAGTTTTTAAAAATAAATGTTAATTGTCTTCACATGTAACTAGGGAAAAAATAAAATATTACTTTTAAAAAATAAAAAATAAAACTGGTATTAAAATGCTTTTATCCATAGTATCTGATATATAGTAAGTGCTATATAAATGTTAGTTATTGTTATTAATTTTGTGTCTAGGAACTCTGTGGGCCAGTCTCTACATGGGTTATTTTATTTGGTTTTTTCTCTTCCCTTCCCCATTTTGCAAAGGACTTGGTTTTCATAACACTCATTTTTGTATTAAATTTAGATTTTACCTAAATACAGATTATTCCTGTATCACTACTTAGATGGCATCTGGGAATAGGAACTCACTGGAGGGATAGTATTGATTGATTAGTACGGCTTAGTTTAGAGTTCATTTCCTTTATCCCAGCACTGATCTTGTTCTCTTGAGTTCTTTCTTAACAAATATCATTATTACCTGTTTATTCCTACCCTCCCTTATCCGCATCTTATTATCTGGTTGGTAAAGACCTTTTCAGAATTCTTACGGTGTCAAATTATGCGCCCGGTTTGAACAATGTGGAATAACGTTCCTAGGCTCTAGTCATTAACCTAAAGTATACATCATGAGAGAAATTGTAGTAAATACTAAAATCCCAACAGAATACCACACAGTTTTTGTCTTTGCTGTTCCCTTCAAGAAGGTTGTTAATCCGCTTTTCCTTTAACTAGAAGGAGCATTAATAAGCCAGCATTTCTTTGGGAATAGCAAATAGAGCTGCTGCTTCAGAAAGGAGAGTGACTGGTAGTTTTGGTAAGGACTTGTTTTTTGTTTTTAAAGTAGTGACGTAAGGAAGCTCCCAAAGCATCTTTGTGGAGGATGCCAAAAACGTGTGTTCCAGATTCAGAGGTCCATTTCTCATCAGATCATGATTTTGTTTGACGAGGTTGGTGTTTTGTATGTGACCTCACTTCCCCTGTTAGCATTGTCACCTTGTAATTCAAACTCTCTGGAGATGTATTGGAAATTTATTGTGTGAATAAATTGTGTAAAGTACAACTTTGTGTTCTGAATCACTGACTTTACCGACAATTCCAGAATCTAACTGACCACAAAAGGTTTAGAGAAATCTATCACCAATCTTGAACGGTCGTGAGATATGTGGTGCTGCAGTGTATTTGGGATTTCCCGAATGCTCTTTGATAATGTCCATGGAATAAACTCCATATGCTTGGTGAAGTTCCTAGCTAAACCTTCAGGTACATTGTAAAAACCTGAAATGGTAACAGCTGAGCAAGTTTTGAAAATGTGGTCAAATTTGTTTCCTTCTAGGACACAGATTGGTTCATTAGTTTGAACAGCCTCTCTTACAGAAAATTCTAGTGTTTTCTTTCTTTTTAAAACCAAACGTCTAGCCATTTTGTGAAGCTGTCGCTCATTCTGTGTCATCTTTTCCCCTCCACCCCCAATTCCAAACCAGTCTGGAAAAATGAAACCTCTTTTCTTTTACAACTTTGGTTCTGGCTTATTTGAAAACCTTGATCATTTACTTGCTTTCAGCATAGAACTCATATTGATTTACCTTAAAGGCCCTTTAAAAGGGAGCTGATACAGAGGATTGTGGGAAATATGGCCTTTGAGTACCTGGACCCACATTTCCTGATGGGGTGGCCTGTTGGCCTTTCCAGACCCACAGCTGGACTGTTGCTTCTTACACCTTTCTGGGAAGGGGTTTCATTTGAGATTGAAATATATTGGAGAAGAACTATAACATCTAGAATTCCCATCTCAAATTCAGTCCAGTATGTTAACAGTTCAGCAGTCGGGAAGCTGACATGTACAGAAATGGGTTTAGTATTCCTTACTGAAAAGCAAGGCCTCTAATAGAACTAAGTGACTGAGTGGCTCAGTGATCTCAAGGATTGTATGGGTTTACAGTCCACCCCTTCCCTTCCAAGAGAAAGCATGACTTCGTTAGTTGGGATTAGATGAAGGCATCAATGCCTAGGACCTTTGATCCAGTACCACCTCTTAATTAAATTGGCAAAAATAAATAAGATTCAGAAATGGATCGGTTGTTTTCTGCTCTTCCAATGGGATTCCAGTCCAGATGGCTGAAGTATTCATATTTAATTCCAAAACAGACCAAACCTAGGCTAAATGTAAAAATCTTAATCTGTTTTTTTCTCTTTCCAAAGATTGAGATCATGTTTGTCAGTTCTGTTCAATTTTTTTTTTCAGGTCATAGTGGCAGTTAAATTTGAATGAAAATATAATTGAGTCCTGAGAGTTAACATGTTCTATGCTGCTAGATTATCTGCTTTCTTTTTCAATTTATTTGTATTTTAAACATCACCTTATTCCTGCTTTCCCAAATTCCAACAAGCAATTTACAGGGGCCACTAAAAAAATATGTATATATATAAAATTGATCAATTTTTAGGTTATCTTTTTTGAAAGAAACAACAGAATATGCTTAAGCTCCCCCTCCCTTCCCTATATTAGTGGTTCACCATATTCAATCTGAGGTGAAGTCCAATAAGGACAATGAGGAAATATGACCATCTAGAGTACCAAGGATGCAGCCTCTTGGCATGTGAAATGGGCAGACTTTTGCCTTTTAGAATTGGTGAGAGCTGACAAGAGGACTGATAGTCCCCAGCCAGCTGCTTGGGAAGGGAGGACATCTGTCCTGTTTTCCATCCATTCAGTTTCTAGCCCTTGTGTCTTGAAAAGAGCATGTGGGTCTGAAGACCAACGACCAGTTCTTAGACTCCTTTTGTCTTAATGGAGTCCCCCGTTACCACGATGTAGCTGAGCCCAGCTGCCATACCCAGGGCCAGCGCTGAGGCTTACCCCTGTCCTAGAGACAGCTCTAGTCTTGGAAATCTGGACTTGGGGTGAAAAGGGGAAAAAAAGAAAAGGACAATTGGAACAAAATATCCTTTTACGAGGTCTAGAAACCCCTCTGGTTTCTTCCAGAATCCCATCTTGCTGGGAAGATGGGCCTTGCCCCCTCCTACCCTTTGTCCTCCTTGTTAGTCAGGGCAGTGCCCTCCGTGGAACTTGGATTCCCTTATTTTCAACTCCATTTGTGAGCTAAGTTGGGCTGAACTGTTGATCACGTTTGGTTTTCCGATCTGCCCATTTGCTTGGAAATCGCAGCCTGCAGTTTTTCTGGGCTCCTGTTTTCTGTCTCACTATCTCAGTATCTCAGTCTCTCAGTCTCTCTTCCCCTCCCTCCCCCCTTTTTTCTCCTCAAGCCAGGTATGATGATGTCAAACATGATGCTGATGCTACAGTTACAGACACAGCCCCTCCTGGCGCAGCCTCTGATTCTCTTTGCCTTTCTGCTTCCAGCTCTGGGGGTTTTCAGACAAGCGCATCTCCTAATCAGGTCACATTTCATCTAGGACCTACCATCCATCTCTTTCCCCAATCACTTCAGTGGTGGAGGAGGAGGAGAGAAGACTTTTGACTGCATTGTGGTGAGAGAGGGAAGGAAATTAAGGCAAAGAAAATTTAAAAAGCAAAACCAAAAAATAAAACAAAGACTGACCAACCCCAATCCAGATCAAAGATGAGCTCTGAGGGCTTTGGGCTGCGGCTGCTGCTGCTGCCCCTTCTGCTCATCGCCACCCCTGCACCCGGCTCGGCGGAGGGAGATTCTAAGGGGGTCAAGGATGGCGAGACCCCTGGCAATTTCATGGAGGACGAGCAATGGCTGTCGTCCATCTCCCAGTACAGCGGCAAGATCAAGCACTGGAACCGCTTCCGAGACGTGAGTCTGCAGAGCCGCAGCCCCGCGGCGGCGTGGGACTGATCTGGGGTAGAGTGGGGTGGGGTGGGGTGGGGTAGGGTAGGGTAGGGAGGAGAGAACCAGGTTGGACCAGACGGGATGAGCTGGAAGGTGAGGGCCCTGCCCGCCTCCCGGCTCCAGCGTCCAGGAGCGGGGAAGAGATGGGAATTTCGGGTGCACCGGGCTGAAGCTGGGCGATGGGAGTGGGCTTGTAGAGTAGCTTAGGGCTTTGCAAGCAGTGGAGGCGGCCCGGAGCACCGGGTGGTGGGAGGGGGGTTTGGTGCAGAAACGGAGCGGCCGAGAGGCTGGCAGCCGGGAGCCAAGGAGCCGGGAGCCAGGAGCCAGGGAGCGGCGGCGGCGTGTTGCAGCCAGCAGCTTTCGCGGCAGAGCCTCCTAATTGCCTCGGCAGTGAGAGTAAACAACATACACCCGGAGCTCTTGCCAAGCTGCCAGCTCGCCGCCGCCGCCACCGCCGCAACTCCTCAGCCCCCGCGGGGCTGGGGGTGACCCTCACCCTTCCTCTTCTCCTTGAAGGAGAGGGAGGTGGGAAGACCCGGCGCCGGCCCATCATTCCCATCCTGGAGAACCCCAGAGATTCAGCCCCTTGAGGGTGGGGGTCTGGGATCTCTGGCAAAGGGGGACACCGGTGGGAGGGGTGGGGCCAGTCCTTGGGGCCATTGAGGGTTAGAGGATGGGGACAATGGGGAAGAGACCACGGAAAGGTCTTTCCTCATCTTCGCAAATCAGGATGGAGACCTATTTTCTTTTTCAGGAGGGACAGCAGAAATGGGGGTGGTCGTAGAGGTCAGAGGGAAAAAGATTGTCTCTTCTTCAATAAGGTTTCTCTCCCCTGCTTCTTTTGTGAAGTCGTAGTTTCCTGCCCTTTCCTGAATGCCCAACCTCAGACTCTGCGTTGTGCCTTCCAGCCCCTCAAATAGACTGAGAGACTTTGCTCAGACGGAAGTAAGAAGGGCCAGAGGGGGTCTAATCTGTTGGTAACCCCTCTTTGGCAAGGGGGCTGGTGAGAGACGTAATCCTTGCTCACTGGAACAACTAGGATAAGGTAATGGGGTTGAAACTGTGTGGGGGAAGGGAAACTTCCCTAGGCCATCCTGGGCTCCTTTGCTCAGGCCCTGATGTAGGTAGGTGACAGCCATGGGCCTCATTTTGTATTTTCAGTCATTGATGAAGGAACCAGGCTTAGATAAAGGACAAAATCTGAATCAGAGTAAGATTTGGTTTGAGAAAGAACCTGCATATCCGAGGGCCTGCTTGGACTGGAGCAGATTGGAGGAGAGGGGGGAGATGCTTTCTTTCTCCACTCTACTCAGTCCCCAATTTCCCCTTGGTCAGGGCTTTGCAGTGAAGGAGGGGCTGGGGGTGGGGAGGAAGTTGCAGGGATTGTGCAGACAGGCTTCTGGGCCAGTGTTGATGCAGCACTTTGTTTACTGGCACCTGTAGATCAAAAAGGAAATGATAGAGGGCAGTTTTCCCAGAAGTGCCTTCTCATTGCAACCTTGGAGTCGTAGGAAGGGGATAGGACTGTCTGGGACCTTGAAACTCGGAGGACTTTTGAAGGAGAAGACATAATCCCATGAAATTGACCTAGAGACAGTGGGCCCCTTGATGCCAAATTGGCATTCTCCACCTTTTGCTGCCGAATTCTTCAGTCCTCCTGGTTGGAATCAGTTTAGGAGAATCAGCATGAAAACATTTCCCCACATTCTTCCCTTAATATATACTGCTCATCTGGAATTTGATTTGAAATATGTTTTAAACACAGGAGTGCACACATACATACACACAACATGAGACATCCTGCTGTAGAATGGGAAAGGCCTGAGGTTACAGATTTTAAGAAAGCCCAATAGATATAGTTCTAGAATGGGATTACATGACAGCTGCCAATCAGCCCAGGCTAAATTCTGGGGCCCTGTGTTTAACTGGAGCAGTGGTCTTTGTGTTTTTCATTGCCCAAGACTGGGTCTACAAAGAGAGCTGAGGAGCCAAAGTCAGGTCATCTCTACTTTTCCCACTCAGTTACTGTTACCTGAACAGAGAGGGCAGATTAGCTGCAATCTCCTATTACTGCACTGAAAACAGCCAGCCCAGTGAGGGGGCAGGAGCTAGGATGGTGTGATCCAAAAACCATGTGTCACTGTGCCCAGAGCCTCAATCACAGCCTGTCTGGGAATTTGCCCCTCTAAGATGAAATCTGTGGAGGTCAGAGGAGGTAGGGGGAATAGGGATATTAGTAGATGCATGGGTAGGTAATCAAAATTGTAATTGTTTTTTAAACAAGTTTGCAGAATATCCTCACTTTTTACCTTCTCCCACTTGCCAGGTCAGTTGATGGGAACAGACGATTAATCACTTGGCCCCTACTTCACACAAACCCTATCCCTCTAATCCTTTCCCCACCATTTCTCTACATCTATCAGAAGACAGGTTCTACATTTGAAATCCTTTGGGATCCTGCCTGATGGAAGGTGTAGGGCGCATACCAATTTGGGTGGTCTTAAATCATCTCTTCAGGGCAGGAGGTCCCTTTAAAGCCTCATCACATACCAGGTGCCAGGCCCTGGCGGTGAGAACAGAGGCTGTCTTAGCTGCTAGAGGAAAGGGGTGGGGAATTGATCCCTTGGGATCTGTTAGCAGATTCTGCAGGAAAGCTGAAGTATGCTACCATTGCAGCCAATTCTGCTTCCTTTATCCCCTCCCGAAACCAGTGCCTGCTGTGAAGCGAGATAGATAGTCAGTCCAAACTGAGCCTGGTAACAATGAACTGTATTTCAATATTGACCTTGGGCATGTGTGGTCTCCTGGAAGCTGGTCCTATTTTGAAAATTTATTCCCTTTACTTCTCATAGGAGATAGAGATTCTTTTTTTTTTTTAAATGGTGGTTGAGCCTAGGTCATAGATGTGATGTGATGAGTCTGGACCTTAGCCCTGTCCTTAAAAATGTTAGCCACAGAAATGGGGTTCCCTTCTTTTGCACTGTAGTACAGTATGTGTGTGGGGTGGAGGAGGAAGGATAGGTAGAGGAGAGGTCTTGGGAAATAGGATAGAGGAAGCTTATATTAAAGAGGTGCTGATGAATAAAATGGAAGAAGCCTGGGATGGAAAATTTCATGGAGTCAGATTAAAGGAGTTTAGAGTCAAAATGGGGGAAGATTCATAGACTTGGAGGAGTTTGTGGGTAGAGGGCTTGTAGAGTAAGTATGACGGAGTCCAGGGGAAACAAGAAATGCCCTTGTTTGGGATTTTGAGGGACTGGGGTAAGATTATGTGGCCTGAGTTGATTGAGACCTGAGTTCAAATCCAGCCACAGACATTTGCTAGGAGTTTGGTCCTGAGCCAGTCATTTAACCTCTGTCTGCCTCAGTTCCCTCAACTGTAAAATGGGGAGAACAACAGCACCCACCCCTCCGGGTTGTTGTGAGGATGAAATGACACAATACTCATAAAGTACTTGGCACATATTTGGCATGTAATACATGCTTGTTCCCCAAGAGGAGCTCAGGATAGTTTGAGCTGTCTGCTTCCCTTGCGTTAGCACTGCGATGAGATGGATAGTGGCATTTATCTGATGGTTAAATCCTCTCCCCTACAACAAAACAGTGTTCTGTATTTAGTATCATTACTTCCTACATAGGAATTGTTTTGGTAATTTTTTTCTTTCTTTCCCCCCCTATAACTCTTAATGCCCTGCTGCCAATGGTGGAGAAATGTAATGTCCTCCAAGTCAGTTAAGAAAGAAGCCAGGAATCTGGTTCACTAACCTTGTTCTGTCCATCCCTGCAGTAACCCTGGTTTCTGAGAAGCTGGACACCTCCCCCCACTCCTATTTGTTCTGATGTCAAAAACCTGAACTGGACTTGACTGTGGATTTTCAGGCACCAAGGGCACCCGATGGAAATTTAAGAAGAAACAGGCCCATTACACAGCATTCTCATCAGAATGGGGATTTTTAGAACCCTGGCTGGCAAGACCTCACGGTTCCCTCTTTTCATAATTCTCTCCTCTCCTTTAATTAAATTCCTCTTCTGTTTGCTTCTCAGGAAATCCCAGTTGAACCCTCAGTGAAAGTGAGAAAGATAGTGGAGGTCTTTTGCTAGAGGAGGTCAAAGTCCATTCCCTAAACCTGAGCCTGGGAGACATTCTCATTGAATGGCTGGTGCTGGTGGTTTGGGAAAAGGAAGAGGCCGTTTATTCCAACCTAAATCTACTTCTCTCCAGCTTCCACCTATTGTTTCTAGTCTTATCCTCTGGGGCAAGCAGAACAACAGCCCTTCAAATTCTTGAAGACAACTATTAGTTCTCAGTGAGCCCTCTCTTTAGGCTGAACAGCCCTGGTTCCTTCAACTAACCCTCAGAAGGCTTGTTGGTGGTGTAGGGAAGAAAGCACTGGGTGTGGAGTCAGGAAGACTAGAATCACAGTCCTGTCTCTGATTCTTTCTAGCTGTGTGACCCCTGGGCAAGTCACTTTCTCTGTGCTTCTTTCCTCACTTACAAAATGAGGATTATAACAGCACCTATCTCACATGGTTATGTTGTGAAGATCTAATGAGATCATGTATGTTAAGTGCTTTGCAAACCTTGAATCTCTCTGTAAATGCTAACTGCAATAATGCCATCATTGTCATCATCATCATCATCATCATCATCATCATCATCATCATTATCTCAAGGCCTATCCTTGCTGCCTTCCTCTGGCTGCTCTTCAGTTTATCAGTATTCTCCCTAAAATGTAGTGTCCAGAACTGAACACAGAAATTCAGCTATGGCTTACTCAGGGACCATTACTTCCCTCATCCTGGATGTTATGCTTCTTTTAATGCTGCCCAACACCAGATGGGCTTAATTAAGGAATAGTAATGGTAGTTAAGGTAGAGTACTTTCTGGTTGATAGAGTGCACTTTTGGAACCTGCTTGGTAGATTTTGGAGCCAGGAGAGACTCCTGGATTCTCTGTTAACTCTGCCAGTTGTATGATCTGAAGCAAACCTCCTAAGTTCTATGAGCCTCAGTTTCCTCATCTGTAAAATGTAGATAATAATACTTTCACTAATTACCTCTCAGGATTATTGTGAAAGAAGTGCTTTGGAAACCTTAAAAGTTCTACAGAAGTGTGGGCTATTATTCTTATTCTTTAACACATTATCTGATTTGGTCCTCACAACAACCCCTGCAAGGTAGGTAATGTTAAATGTTATCACCTCTTTCTACAAATGAAAAAATTGAGAATCTGCTTGCTAAGTGAGGTGTCCAAGATTCTGTAGCTATTAAGCACCAGGGCTCAAACTGGAATTTAGGTCTTTGGGGTCCAAGACTGAAGATCTTGCCATTAGCTTTCACAGTTGAGAGCAGCTAGAGGCCCTCAGTGCTTGATATTAAGAACTTAGTGGCCCCCTCCTCTTTGAAGAGAAAGTAAGAATGGGGAAAAAAAAGGACTATGGCTTATAACTGGGGTGGGGGGTGGGGAAGAGGGTACTTCTGTTTTACAGATAGAGCCTTTACCCAGAGAACACCAATCAGCATCAACCCCTAACTAGTTGATAGAACGGATACTCTAATATCCATGAGGGAGTCTACACAATACATACTGAGCTTATAGATTTTGATATACCTAGAATGCTGGGTGTGTTGAAAATATAAGTTTAAAAGCATAGATAATTAATGGATCACAAATCTATAATGTATTATTATTAAAAGGAACTCAGATGTTTGGGGGTTATGCTTGAGGTTGATTATTATGGCCATCTCCAAACTTTTCTTTAGAACCCTGGGCGAGATCCCCAAGGGCCTGACACAGTGTGGCATCTGTGATAGTCTTATGAATACCAGATGGTCTCAATTACAATTGTTGAGCCCCAGAGGACTCCCTTTTTACAAGGTCTTGGCCAACCTTTATAAGGGCTTTTGGGTGGGTGAGATGGAGCAGGTCAAAAGATCTCAGAATTTGACCCACATTGATGTTTTATGACTGAATTTAGTGAGTTCTGGGAAGGGACAAAAACAGGGGGACAGGTAGGTCTGCATCCTCCTCAGTTTGATAAGGTTCTCTAAGTAAAAGCCCCTCCCTCCACTCCAGTTTTAAAATCCTTTCCCTAACTAAAGAGCACTGGCACCTCTCAGAAATACAAATATGAAAGGTGATACATCTATGTCTCTTGCCTGGGCCCAAGATTACGAGCCAGGAAAGTAAAGAGAGTGGACTGAAGGTTATCTTGTCCTATTGGAACAAGGTATGGGAAGAGTGTGGTCTAGAAACTCATTTTACAGATGAGGAAACTGAGGCAAACAAGGTTAAGTGACTTGCCCAGTGTCACACAGCTAGTAAAGTGTCTTAGGCCAAATTTGAACTCAGGTCCTTCTGACTCCAGGCCCAGTGCTCTATCCACTGTGCCCTCCAGTCTTCAATTTCCTCATTTGTAAATTGAAGGATTTAGACTGGTTGATCTCTAAAGGTCCCTCCTAACTCTAAAATCCTATTATTCTAAGATATGAGTTCTTTGCCTTTTTGTGTGTCACGGACCCCTGTGACCATGTGGTGAAAAATTAGGACCCCTTCTCACAATGTTTTTAAATTTATAGGGTAAAATACATAAGATTACAAAGAAAACTAATTATATTGAAATATAATTATCTGAATATTTTAAAAACAATTTCATGGACACTGAGATGGACTCACTGAAAGACGCTAAAAAAGGTGAGAGAAGACTGAGAGCTTCCCTTGTTGACTTGGGAGGCTGTGATCTTCAGTTTGGCAGATCTGCAGCCCATGAAGGCTTAAGTGTTCCCCCTCCCATTTCTGAGAATTGGAGGGTGGGAGGGCAGGAGAAGCCCTAGACCACTAGGGCCCTTGTGTGACACTGGGAGATTGTTCTCTCTTGTGCTTGAACTGAAAGCTTTTAAAGAAGCTAACCTGGCGATTTCTCCTCCCTTCTCCCCCATGCCCTCCCTCCAAGCCTCAGCTGGAAGGTTGTTTAGGAAAGGAGTTTCCATTCTACATCTCCAGGAAGAAGCCTTCATTCTTATGTCCCTGGCTAAGTCATGCTAGGGGTCTGTGCTCTTCCAAGGCAGGGTGGGTGGTGGGATATGGATACAATAGTAGCGTCTCTTTACATGAAGGGAGTGTAGGAGCTTATGTTGCAGGCTATCGAACTATGTTTCTTTTCATGTGAAAATAGTTATTTGTATAATTGTGCACATGTGTGGGATAATGTATCTGCACAGGTTCATACCTGGATAGAAAGCTATCTGTCAAGGAAGACCTGCGGGTGGGTAGAATGGGCAAGTCTGGGCCCAACCGTTGGCCACAGCATCCAGTTGTACTTAAGGCGTAAATATCTTCATCCGTCAGGGCTCTTGTCCAAGAAGCAGACACAGGTGCAGCTCCAGGAACATTTTTTTAGTTCTGATTTTATTAATAAGAAGATCTTAGAGTCATTCTGTCTTTTTAAGGTAGAAGAAAGAAAGAGAGGAGTCTTTAAAAGAAGCCAGCTCTCTTCCCTGCAAGGTTTGTAGCTAATGGTTGGAACAGTGGCAATGATGGTGGTAGGGGCAGACACCAGGACTTGTCTCCTTTCCCCAGAGGGGGTGGGGAGAATGGAGCGATGAAAGTATCTTTCTACCCTCTGTATTCCTTGGCTTTGAAATCCACAGATAAGGAGACCTATCTTGGTTTCCAGAAGCAGCTACTTCTGCCATCTCACATCTCGATTTGAAATGGGGGCATTGGGCAGCAATTCTGTTCAGGTGTTTCTTCCTTTGTGGATTCGTCCTGACCACACCAGTTAGAGAGACCCTGCCCTGCCCTCTGCACCTGTAGCAGTTATCATCCCATCGGCGTTCATCCCCCATTTTGTTTTTTTTTTTAAGTTTTATGCTGTTTTTAATATTTAATGTGAATAGTGTGCTTTGCGTCTCCACTTAGACTAGAACCTCCTTAAAGGCCAGGACTGTGAATTATATCTCTTTGTAGCCTACTCAATGCTCTACACACAGTAGGTTCTTTCTTAATAAATATTTCTAGGATCGCAGAATTTGAGACCTTGATAATTGTCTGTATCTTCCTTCATTTTACAGATGAGGACACTCACAGCTGGTTAAGTGGAGAACAATATTAGTGGTCCTTTGCGCTATGCATCCCCTAGTTTAGGTGTGAAATGAATGCATGAAATAAAATTGCCTCTTGCCCTATTTCCCACCCACAACAACATGCAGCTTTGACAGATATTATGGATGGCACCATTTAGTTTCCTCCCTCTTCTCTTTCCTGTGTAAGTTCAGACCTCTCCTCTTTCAGGAGCAGGCTCCCTACCCAATCAGATATACTCTGTGACTGTGTGATGCTCTTGCTTCCTAAGGCTGGGGTGGTGGTGGTAGAATTTCCTGTCCTATCCTTGTACCTTTCTCTCCTACAATATTGGGGTTGAATGGTAGGAACAAGGTAGGGCACTCAGCCCCTGTCTGGCTCCCACTTTTTTTTAAGGCAATTGGGGTTAAGTGACTTGCCTAGGGTCACACAGCTAGTTAAGTGTTTGGTCTGAGGCCGGATTTGAACTCAGGTCCTCCTGACTTTAGGGCTGGTGCTCTATCCACTTCGCCACCTAGCTGTCCCTGGCTCCCACTTTTGAAAGAAGTGTTTTCTCTTTTTAATGTGACAACTTACAAGTAAAGGACAAACCAGTCCCAGACTAGGGACCTGCCTGTCTTTCTGCTTCTTGCTTATAGCCTTAATACTCCTCCATTAGACCCAAAATCAGGAGAAGTAGGACTTTAGATCTCCGTAACTTCTAATACTTGTAATACATTTGACAGCTCCACTATGTAATCCTTCCAGATGTCCTAGGGCTTTGGGGGTTATTTCTTTTCTTCATTTTTGCATTTTATTTTACCTCCTATTGATTTGGAATTATTTCCTAGATTGAAAATTAGAGGCTCAGAGGGTGTCACAAATGAAAGCACAAGGCTAGAACCCGGATTTCTTAGCTTGAGGTCTAGGTCTTTCTCTCTCCTGTCCCCATCCCTTTCAGTGCTGAACTCGGGAGTCACAAGGGAGAGTGAATGTTATATTGTGGATGATGTCCCCAAACCCTCACCGGTGCAGAGGAGGCAGTGGGAGTAGATGAGAAGCTGGGGCCCTTGTATTGATGTATCAGTGCTGCCAGGCATGTGATCCTAGCTCGGAGCTGTGCCTGGCACCAAAGGAGTGAGTGATAAGCACATTCTTACCCTAGCAAAAAATTCCTCAGATTGGGGAGTGGAGAAGATTGGATTTCCAACTTCATTCTGTTTGCTTGGGCTCAGCAGAAACCCTCTTCCAGCTTCTCCAAGAGGGGAGTAAATATTTAATGACTCGCCTTCCCTCTCCCTTCCCTACCTCCAGTCTACCTCAAAGTTAACTCCCATATTTAGTTCCTTCTGTAATCTCTCTTCTCCTCTTTTGCCCCATGGACAGGTAGCTTTTCAAGGTATTTCTGGCTCTGAAGGCCAATTATTTATAAATCCTCAACTATGAAGACTATTCTGAAGCTCAGGAATGAGGGAGGGGATGGAATGGAAGAGATAAGTGTTTGGGGCTCTCTTGCCTTCCAAGGTGTCCTGGCCATCTTTTTTCTCCCTAGCCTCCAACTCATGACTATTTCTTCAGTGATCTGTATAATTTGAGAGTTTAGCCCTTTCCCTGAAGGCCCGTGTTTGAGCAGATTTGGGAATCCCAGGTTCTCTTAATTTCCATGCCAGGAAAGACTACGAATGGAAGGCAGGTTCCATCCAGTTTGCAAGATATGTCATCTAACCCCCTCTTCTCTGCCTAGTACCATAGGATGGGACCACTTAGCCTTCAGAGGCCCCCTTAGTGTGTGGAAGATGGAAAGGCCAGGAAAAGGGGGGTTGATTTAGGCTGTGAAAGTATCCGAGTGATTTGGATATTAATGAAATGAAATAAACAGCAACAACTGAAAACTCCCACAGTGTGGCTCTTACCCACCCTGCCTGGCTGGGGGGTGGGAGGGGGGAATCTCCCAAGCCCAGGCTTTCTCTGAGCTTGCAGCAGTGGGCCATGTTTCCATGGCAACGGAGCAGAGCTGCAGAGATCAAAGCTGGAGGTGGGTTAGCTTCAAACCACCACATAGGAGTGTGTGTGTGTGTGTGTGTGTGTGTGTGTGTGTGTGTGAAAGAGACAGAGATACAGAGACACAGAGAGAGAGGAAAGGAGAGGGAGAGATAGAGGAGAGGTGAGAGGGAGGGAGGGAGAGAGGAAAGGGGAAGGGAGGGAGAAAGAAAGAGGAGGGAGGAAAGGAGGAGGGAGGGGGGAAGAGAGAGGAGAGAGGGAAGGAGAGAGGAGGAGGGGAGAGGGAGAAATAGAAGGAGAGAGAGGGAGGAAGGGAAGGAGGGAGGGAGAGAGAGAGATGAAGGAGGAGGAGAGAAGAAAGGAAAGAGTGTGGGAAGGAGAGAGAAGGAAGGGGGGAGAGAGAGTGAAGAGATGAGAAGAGGAAAGGGGAAAGGAGGGAAAGCGAGAGAGAGAGAGAGAGAGAGAGAGAGAGAGAGGAGAGAGAGAGAGAGAGAAAGAGAGAGAGAGAGAGAGAGAGCGTGCAGCGTGTGCCTCCCTCTTGCTACCCACCCATACTGAATCCCCCTTTTTTCAATGGAGCTGTCCAGGAGTGCTCTGATGGAGAGGGTTATGTCCCTGACCCTGTCACTGCCTTTCTTCTTGTAAGCCTAGGCTATTTATCCTAAAGAAGAGAAGGCTTGGGGATACATGATAGCTGCCCTACAAGTTGAAGGGCTGTCCAATGGAATTCTATTTCACTTGACCTCAGAGGGTGGAGCCAGGAAGAGTGGGTGGAAGTTATGAAGGGATAGCTTTACTTTGATGTTAGGTAAAATTTTCCAATAATAACAGTGATAGACATTCATATAGGTTTTAAGGTTTCCAAAACATTTTGTATATATTATCTTGGGCAAATCATTTCACCTTTGTAGGCTTCAGTTTCCTCTTCTGTAAAATGAGGGGGTTGGAAGAGATGGCCTCTAAGGTTCCTTCCAGGTCTAAATCCATAATGCATTGATATTATTTGATTCTCACAATGACTTTGTGAGATAGGATAGTACTGGTACTATCCTATTTTTATGTCTGAGAAAATTGAGACTTGTCTTAAATTACGGTCACATAGAGTGAGTATCAGAGTCTGGAGTCAGTCCCTGATTTTCTAACTCCAAATCCAACTCTTCCCTAATACAACACGATGCCTCTTTTGACCATTGTCCCCCTCTGAGCACTTAAAACTCTGAGAATGGGCTTCCTAAAGAGGTGATGAGTTCCTCCTCCTGAAAGAGTTTCCCCCAAGACCTGAATGAACACTGATCAGGGGTGCTGTAGATGGGAGTTCCTGCTCAGATTTGACAGCCGTATAAGAAATGCTGTACTGTATACAAAGGAGGATTAATTGGGGCTGTGAAGGTACCAGAGTGATTTAGATATTAATAAAAATAAAATTAAATAAACAGCAGCAACTAAAAACAAAGCACTATGTTAGACTATGGGAATACAAGGGCAAAATTAAATAGTCCTTGCTTTTGAGCCTCATACGTTCTCCTGGGGTAAGGGAGATACAACATGAACACAGATAAGTAAGTAAGTCTAAGGTAATTTGAACAGGGAGAGAAGGCATTAACAATTAAAGGAATCTGGACAGGCTTCATGGGGTGAAACTTAGCCTTGAAGAAAATGAAAAACCAAGAAACAGGTCACAAGGGAGAATGTGCCAGTGTTGGACTGGGGGATACTCGAGGTCCTTTCTGATTTGGGGATTCCAAGATTCTGTTTTGTGGCCCATTGAAAGGAGGTGGAAATCAAGACATTTAAGTTCTTGTTAATCGTGTCCGATTCTTGGTGACCCCATTTGGGGTTTTCTTGGCAAAGATACTGAACTGGTTTGCCATTTCCTTTTCCAGTTCACCTTACAGCTGAGAAAACTGAGGCAAATGAGGTTAAATGATTTGCCCAGGGTCACACAGCTAGTGAGTGTCTGAGCCTGGATTTGAACTCCGGTCTTCCCGGTCTTCCCGACTCCAGGGCCAGCAAGTGATCTATCCACTGAGCCATCTAGCTGCACCCATTAAAGTTCTAGTCAATCACTAATTTAATCAGCTATTATTATTGAGCACCAGTTGTATTCAAGTTTTCTGTTTTAGACCTGGAGGTTTTGAAGAAGTAGGGAATTAGTCACTTCCTTTCAAGAGCTTACGATTTTGTTAAGGTAGTTAGACATATACCTATGAAACTCTAGTAAGGGCCAGATAGAGTTAGGGTTCCACCACTAATTGTGACCTTAAACCAATTGCTTTACCTATGTCATAACATTCTGTGATCTGTAAAATGGGGAGGGCAGTAACTACCTTATATACCTTTTGTGAGAATAAAATGAGATAATAGTGCTTTTCATAAATGAAAAAAACCCCTGCAAATGTAAGATATTCCTTTACATGGTAGAGTTCTTTCTCCTTGGAGGTGTTCAAGCAGGGGCTGGGTGATACCTGGCTGGGGATGTTATAGCAGTGACTCCTCTTGGGCCATGGGCCGTGCTAGGTGGCCACTAAGATCCCCTTTAGATCTCACATTCTGGGATTCTGATTGATGTCCACAGACATCATTGCCATCCCTTGCTTTGTGCAGTATGTAGCCTTGTTAAAGGGAAAATGTGGCGTTTAGTGAAAGATCACTAGACTTGGGGTCCTAGAACCCAAGTACCTGGCCCGTTTCTACCACTTCTCCGTAAGGTATCCAACAGAACATGTCACAAAATAAATGTGCAAGTCAACAATATGTACATTTATTCAAAAGTTTAAAAGGTAAATAATTCAGAGCAAATCATTTTACCTCACTCGGGCTCAGCTTTTATATTTCTGTAGAATGAAGGCATTGGAAAAGATGATCTTGAAAGATCCTTCCAGATCTATGATTCCATGATTTTATGATATAGTCCAGCCCTTAAATAACAATTAGTTAAAAACTGGAGCTTTGATTTTTAAAGGATTCTTGGATGTCAGACTCATGTTCCTTTGAGCTGTATGGTTACTTCCCTTGCTTTGTGTGATCCCTACCCTTTTCACCCCCTAACATGGTCATTGGCATGGACCCCTTGGAAGTCTTGAGAAACCAACCTATGGACCCCTTCTCAATATTTTTAATTGTATAAAATACGTGTGATTATAAAGCAATTACATTGAAATATAGTTATAAAAATATTTTTAAAAACCCATCAAGTTTCCACATATTAGGTTAAGAACCACTGTCATGGTGCTTAATAAAATGCTCATTGGTTGAGCAAGCATTGATTGGTTAAGATCTTTGCTAAGTGTTGGCCAGTGCGATGTGATGACCAGTTTTGTATCAGCTCCCCCTACCCTCCTCCACAACCATCTGGAGTGACTTCAGATCAGAAGCAGAATATTTTTGAGCTGTATGAAAGTGACCTTGGAGATGGCTTAGTTCAGCTGCCTCGTTTTATTTGGATAAGGAAACTGGAGAAGTGAAGGGGCCTGCTCAGTGGCAGAGCTGGGAGTGTCCTGATTCTCCTGATTCTCTTGATTCCTTAACACACTCTGGTGTCATTATTTGGTCATTTTTCACAAATGTTAATGAGCCCACTTTGGTGATATAAATAAACACATTCCAGTGGCATTATTCACACTTGCTAATGAATCTCTCTTTTTGGTTGATAAATGGCACAAGTACAATATCTGGTTAAAAGGGTATAGAAGTGAGTTATGGGGCTGATGTGTAATCCTTGCCCTAGGGGCACTTAAATTTGGCCTCTCTGGTCTCTCATAAATTGGAGGACTAGCCCCCTAACGTGGCCTGGTGTCCTACGTTAGTCTCCTATACTTACTGCAGTCTTCACTGTCAGCTAATCTCAGCCTGGCAGGCCCATCAGCCTTTCAAAGAAATTTTCTCCTTCCCAGGAAGCTGTTTTTTCTTTTGCTATCACTGTGACAACTCCTCATTCCACACTCTCCCTTCTGATTCCAATGTTTTTTGTCTTTTCTCCCATCTCTCGAGCTGAAGTAGAATCAATCTATTCTTCACTCATCTCCCTGGGGCCACTCTCTCCCATTATGTCCAGAAATGAAGGTTTCAGAAAGCATCAAGCTTCCTTCTTGCCCAACCCTATCCCACTAACTGCCAAACAGAAATCCTTTCACTTAGACTTTAAGGCCTTCCCCTGATTTTTACCTTGGATCTCAGCTCTCCCTAGGGTGTGCCTTACTAAAAGTATATACTTCTATGCTTAAGAATCTGTGATTTCTTCAATGTGGGTAAGCCCTTCACCCATGTACATGACAAGCCCTCTATAGGTAATATCGTTAATGGTCTTTGAGAGTTGTCAACCTGGTGATGAGCTTTTGCAAATTTAGTGAGACTAGTCCTGAGGCAAGAGATGTACAATCTGTCTTTGGATCCATACTTGAAACTTTTCCATCTGCTCTGATGACACAGCCTTATAGAAGCCAGGGTCATGAGGTGTGGGGAGAGGATATTTTATTTAAAGTACAAATAATATGTTCTAAATAAATATTTGTGGATTGATTGTTGAGAGTGAGTCAGTCTCCCCCTCCTCTTCTGGGGTGGTCAGAAGACTCTTCTTATCCTCTGGTGCTTGGCAGAAGGAATAGTCTAGGGGCTTTTGATGAAAAGTCTATTCTCATGCACCTGCCTGCCTTCACAGTCATTCATGAATTTCCCATCTGAATTTCCTGGCAGGACTTCCTGAGAGAATTCATCCTCCCTGCTGTTCAGTATTGACCATCAATAAGTTACTTTGTACTGAGCTCTGAAGGCTTTTCCCCTAATGTCTCTATTGGAGGTTGAGGCATCTGGGGGTGACTTGGGGACATGGCCATGGAGAGCCTGAAAGGGAAAGTCCACAGCTTAGCTGGGACAAAGCGCTTACTAGGTGAGCTGGGAAAGTAGGATGCCCTGTATGTCGCTGTCCACCACCGGAGCTTTTGAGCCTTTCCTAAAGTAAGGCATGCACCTGCATATCCCACAATTCACTTGAGTTTAAGGAGCATTTATGGAGCCCCTTCTATAGTGCTAAGGATACAAAGACAAAAATGAATAGTCTCTGCCCTCACAAAACTTAGCAATATGTTCATTTATATTAAAAATTAATGATGGAAACTGGACTTGGTGATCTTTAAGTTTCTCCAGCTTGAACAATATATGGTTCTATTAAAGAGTCTCCAATGCATATTATGGCTCTTCCTGTATGTTGTGCCCTTGTTTGTACCCTATCTGTACTCTGATCTAGGGTGAAGGGTGGAGTCCAGAGTAGAAACCGCCTAGTTCCTTGGAACCCAAGTCACCCCTATGGGAGTCCCCCCACTCCCACCCCAGATAGCCTAGAGTCAGGAGAATTTGGATTCAAATTCTCCCTCTGATATGAGCTATATGCCTCTGGGCAAGTGACTCATCCTCTCTTCACTAGAGTTTCCACATCTCTAAAATGGGGATAATAATAGCACCTACCTTGCAGGATAATGGATAAGATACAAATAATATGTGTGTATATCACCTTGCAAACTTGAAAACACTCTAGAAATGTCAGTTGTTATTATTATTGGGAGAATGAAGGGCAGCCAGGGGATCATTGCTCTCCAATTGTATGGTCCCTGGTTTTTAACAAGCCACCAACCCAACCCTAGGCCTTGCCTAGTCACCCTAATTGCCAGGCCCTTCTCCTTTAAGATTACCATCCATCCATTCTCTCTGTACACACTTATTGGTTATATTGTATCTCCTCATTAGAATTTAAGCTCTGAGGGTAGGGACTGTTTGTTTTGTTTTTCTTTGGATCCTCATTGCTTAACATTGTTCCAGGCACAGCTTAAGAAATACTTGATGAATAAATACGTTGACTGATTGACTGGCTTCTTGCTTTTCTCTGTACCTAGTAACCAGGCAACTTCTTAGTAGGTGCACATTGGCCTATTTACATGTCATCTCCCCAATTAGAATGTAAGCTCCTTGAGATCAGGCACTCTCATGATCTTATATTTTTTATCCTCAGTGCTTAGCATAGTGATCATTGGAACCTAGTAAGTGCTTAATAAATGCATTTCTATTTCACTTCATTTTCAGGCTCTGCCTCAAGCTTTTACTCCAAACTTAGAGAACAGAGGCCTTGCAATAATCATGACTTCCAAGAGTGAAGATGATGTGGTATAAGGCTGCCCAGGAGTGATGAGAGGAAAGATGGACAGAGACCCTTGCATAAGAGGAGGCCATGCCTTTTCTTTCCTCATCTCATCTCTTTTTGCTTTTTACCGCCTCCTCTTCTTGCCTCTCTTCTGGTTTCGTTCCTCTCTTGATGCCTAGACTCCCATCCCTCCTGCCACTTAGTAGGGAATTCCCAGAGCTATAAGGCTTAATGGGTTCTAAGTGTTCAGAGGCTGAAGCCTCTGAACAGAATCCTTTATCAGTCAAGAGAGTTACAAGAAGCTGATTCTGTGACTTGAGGCTGGGTCCCCTGTGATGGATTTTATTGCCTTTTTTTTTTAATAGAAATCACTCTTGCTCTTGGTAATCTGGTTTTTCTCTGGTACAGTCATATGTGAGTGTGCCTAGCCCCTTACTGCAGTTATACACATGGACCCCTCTGTGCCCCCTCACCACTCACTGTATATAGTGCCAGGTAATAATACAATCTCTGAAGCTCTGGCCATGGTGCTGACTGTTCATTGCCCTGGTCCTCCATTGTTTTTCTGCTAGACTTAGTGTCTCTTCATGAACCATATAAGAATGTGTTCCCTCTGGATTCATATATTCTGACATTCATTGACTTCATGGGAGCCACTGAATGTACTCAAAGATCCTCGTGCTGTGAGACCTTGAGATTTCATTATCTCGTGCTAGTAACTGCTTTATCATGTTGCTACAGCAGTATCTCATGATTTCTGAAATCTTCTCAGTTTGAGTACCATCTACTTGAATCTCATGTGTGAAGGGATCCAGGAGTCTGCTAGTCCAAGTCATCTCCATGACTGGTTAGTTGTGAACTAGGGCACTTCAAGTGTAGTTTTGCCAATTTTCTCTTACAAAGCAGATGCATAGGTAGAGGTGATGGAGGGAGGTAGAGGCAAAGAAGAAAGAGATTTCTCATATCCACCTAACCTCCTAGTTCTTGCTGCATCAGTTCCTCTCAGTCCCTCCTGGATCTTAGCCCAGAGGCTGTAGCTGGCAGCTGGCTCCTCAATGCAGCAAGCCTCTGGCCCCAGAGCATCCCTGCCTGGCAGCCCTCCCACCACCTGTCAGGGAATCATGAGTCTCAACAATGAGGTCTCTCTGGGAGCCATTTGTCAATTTTCCATGGGTGACTCAGTCCCCTCAGAGGCTGGGCCTGGTGATGGCAGGGGTAGTGGAAGGAGTTGGAGTCTTATGCCAGGGGGCTAGTGTGGGATATAGCGACTCAGTCCCCAGACAGCTGGGGGATCAGCTGGCACAGGACAGCCCCCTGGGGCAAGGGCAGACAGCAGTCTTCCAGAGTCTTTTTATCTAATGTGCATTTTCTGTTGTTCATTTCCCTTCCCCCCCCCCCCCCCCCCCCCCGTGCTTTAGAAGTAGTATGCTGCATTGGAAAGGGTTTTAGGTTTGAGCCTCAGCTTTGCCATTGATGATATAACCATGGGCAGATCCCTGAACTCCTCTGGGTCTAAGTTTCCTCCTTTGTAACATGAAGGAGTTGGGTTAGGAGATCCCCAAGATATGATATTCTTTGGTCTTGTGACTGAATAGACCTGGGCCACAGAAGCCTGGAAGCCAAGCATCAAGGAAGGGAACAGTCCTCTGCCACCTGCTCCAGTCACCTTGGCTAAGAAAGTCTGAACCTGATCTAGTAGTAGTTTCATTTATATTTTCTTAATTCAGTGGTTCACCTTAAGGAAAGGGCCCTTTCCTTTCACTCAAATCCTTAGCAGGCAGGATTAGTTCCAGGCAAAGGAACTGAAGGAAAAAGGAAAAAGCCCTTGTGGAAAGTGACAGAGCCGGGGTGGAGGGAGCTACCCTTATGGTTCCTGAGACAGTGAGTTAGTCAGAAGCCCCCCATTTCTTTTGCCCTAGGCAGTCCAGGCAGTGTTACTGGCCAGGGCATGTGGGCCCTTTGGGAAGACTCCCAGATGATGTTGATGATGAGGATGAAAGGGTGGAGAGGAATTGTCCCTTAATTTACTACTCTAGGGCCAGAGAGTTAAGAATACTTATTAGAAAAGAAAAAAAAATACTTTTTAGACCACCCTGAAGCCCCAGGCCTCCCTAGACTCTCACAGCTTTGATTTCTAGCTGTAGTCTCTTGTTTGCTTGGCCTGATTCCCCACCTTGAAATCAGAGAGCTATTGTAATCAGCTGTTGTTGCTATAGCTCTGATGGGCACTTCAGCTTAGTGAATGCAAGTGAGGCAGGGAAAGAGCTCTGGGCAATGGCCTGCTGCCATTTCAGTTAAGGATTATAGAATCATTGATTTAGAGCTGGAAGGGATCTTAGAGGCCATTGATCCCTCAATCTTACAAATGAAGGAACTGAGGCACAGAGAGGTTAGATGACTTACTTAGGGTCGCACAGCTAGTAATTGTTTGAGGCTGGATTTGAACTCAGATCTTCCTGGCTCCAAGTTCAGCACTCTAGCCAATAAAATATGGGGTGGCCATTTGATTGTATCAATCACCCTCTCTGGGGTGGACCTCACTCCTAGATTTTTCTCTTTTTCTTTTTTTCTCCTGCCCCATGTTCTGTGGCCTACTGTCCTCTGAAAGCCCAGGAGGTAGAGGTGAGTACTGCCTGAGTCTCCAGTGACTTTCATTTCTCTGGCATTGGATACCCCTTCCCTTCCCTTGTTTTCCCGCCCAATTCTCTTTTCCCAACAGGGCCCAGTGTGTGTGTGTGTGTGTGTGTGTGTGTGTGTGTGTGTGTGCGCGCGCGCACACACACACTCGACACTGCAGACATTGAATTGAAGGGTTCTGTGGATAGATTTGAAGGAGATTATGAAGGCAAATTATAGATATACAAGGGTAGTTGACCGTGATTGGGGATGGGGTAAGTGAATAGAAGAACCTTTGTAAGAGCTCAAGTAGGATGGAAGTCTTTTTGGTAAGGATGAGGAAAAGTTTGAATGAGGAATAATTGCACAGGGAATCACTCTTTCCACCCCCTTCCTTTTGCTTCTCCTCTTTCCCTCCCCTTCTCTTCTTTTCTTCCACCCCCAAGTCCTATTCACTCTCTAAAGCTGAATTTTGTCCACCCTGAGCACTGAGCTTGACCACTCATCTCTTCTCTAGGATTTCAATACTTCATTTTTCTGATCAACTCCTCTTTCCCCTTCCCCTCTCCTCCTTCCTAGGATGACTACATCAAGAGCTGGGAGGACAATCAGCAAGGAGATGAAGGTAAATAGTTGCAAGGGGGTGAGGAGAAGGGTATGTGAAACCAGTTAGAGTCAAGGATAAACTGGAGAGTCCCAGGCTCTGACCTGAGGGATCCTCAGGGATCTCAGCCCTGAAAAGGGAGATGACTGGAGTTACTAGCTTCTAGAGAGCTTGGTGCCAGAGGGAGAAGATGGTCAAGCAATAGGCTTTGGAAGTCAAAATTCCCTGGGTTCTTTTCTTGTGGACCCCTGAGATAATTTCTTTCCCAATTCTGTCTTCTCAGCTCTGGACACCACCAAGGACCCCTGCCAGAAGGTGAAATGCAGCCGACACAAGGTGTGCATCGCTCAGGGCTACCAGAGAGCCATGTGTATCAGCCGGAAGAAGCTGGAGCACAGGTAGGAAGGATGAGTTTCAGGTCAGCTGAACCCTTGGGGCCTTCCCCCCAGAAGGCCAGGAAGCTATTCAGAGTCCCCTGGGTAGGGGATCAGTGTGGGAGAAGACAGGTGGAGGGAGCTGCCTTGGGGGGTTCCTTGAACTCCCTAGAGGTCTTTACACAAAGGTCAGGTCTGTTGTAAAGGAATCTCATTTTGGATGTGGGTTAGCTTAATTGGCTGCTGAGCTTCCCTGAAATTCTGTGATCCTAGGAGAGAAGAAAGAGGAAGAATGCATGTGATTAAATAAAATGGTTCTTCAGACACCCTGCTCTCTGCTTCCTCTTTGGATCTCTTCTTGTGTCCCTTTATCATCTCTCCTTTCACTCAACACTTCTTTTCTCCTTCCTTTCACTTTGCTTTTCGACTCCATTTTGTTATCCCATCAATTACCAGCAAGGCAGCTAGGTGGTGCCAGAGTGCACAGTGACCAACCTGGAGTCAGGAAGACTCATCTTCCTGAGTTCAGATGTGACCTCAGATACTTGCTAGCTGGGTGATCTTGGGCAAATCACTTAACCCTGTTTGCCTCAGTTTCCTCATCTGTAAAATGAGCTGGAGAAGGAAATGGCCAACCGCTGCAGCATCTATGCCAAGAAAACCCCAAATGGGGTCATGAAGAGTCAGACACGACTGAAAACCACAATTACCAACAAATTACTTTTTCTCCCTCCTCCTTCCTGTCTTCCTTTCTCTTTTGGTCTTGCTTAACTCTTCTTCCCCTCCCTTTCTTTTTCATCCGGTAGGATCAAGCAGCCTGCCCTGAAGCTCCATGAAAACAAAGAAGGCTTCTGTAAACCATGTCACATGACCCAGCTGGCCTCTGTCTGCGGCTCGATGGACACACGTACAACTCTGTGGTAGGCCCTTCTTCGTGGAATGGGGGTGGTGGGGTAGTCAAGTCTAGGAGCAGCAGAGACGCTACATCCTGTGTTTCTGATGTTGAACTTGGGGGCCCATCCGAGAAGCTGGGACTCCCAAGGTGCTTTCATTGACCATCTACCCATCCCTTCTCCAGGACACTGGGCCTCTTAGATGTGGACAGTCACTTGGGGTGGTCATTGCCGAGTCTGACCTCAGGTATCCCTACCTTCAGCCCGACATTAGAACTCACAACCTCTCCAGCTACGGGCATGGCGTCAGCCAGACCTTTGACTAATGGAAGTTTACACTTCTGAGACTGGCATTCAAGGCCCTCCACAATCCGGCATCGATGTTCTAGCCTTAGCTCTGTTGTTTGCTTTATCCTCTAGCAAAGCTTAATTCCTCTCTGTCCCCTGAATGCACAATCTACTCTTATGTTTGTGCTTTTGCCTACACTTTTCCCTATGTATGGAATGCCCCATCCAATTCATCCCATCCTCTAAAGTCCGAGTCCAGTGGTGCTTCCTTTATGAAGCCTTCCTTGATCTCCCAGTCAGAGTCCTTTCAGCACCACATAGCCCTTTGCTTTTACCTTCTTTTGTAGTAGATTTACTTGTCTAACTTCCATACCCCCCCCATCAGACTTTAAACTACACGATTGAAGGAACCGGGTTTTTCCTGATTGAAGCCAGGAAGCTAATTAGGAAGCTGTTGAAGTGGTCCAGGCAAGAGGTGATGGGGGCCTGAACTAGGGGAGTGGCTGTGTGAGTGGAGAGGAGATAGATTTGAGAGATGCCTCAGAGGTAAAATTGACAAGCCTTGATAACTGATCACATATGGGTGATTGAGGGAGAAGAAAGAACCAAGGATGATTCTAAGGTGTTGAACCAGGTAGTGGAAATATCGTGGTTGCCCTCAACAGAAGTAGAGCTGATAAGACTAAGCTTAGAGAGCACTGTCTTGTGCATATGAGACAGCATTATCTCCTTTTTTCCTTTTCTTTTTCTCCTTTATCTCCTGTATTTTTCATTCACACCATGCCCCCTAACAGTGGGTGTACCCCAGGGCTCTGTCTTGAGTTCTTTCATCTGGCGACCTCATCAGCTACTATGAACTTACTTATCCTCCCTAAGAATGACTCCCACTCTCCTGAGTGTCCTTTTTGCATCACCAGCTGCCCCTTGGACATTTCAAGCTGGATCTCCTGTCGCTATTTAAAATTCAACATATCCCAAACTGAGCTCAGTTTTCAAACCCTGTCATTTCTACCTCCACAGCACCTTTCAATCCATACAGCCACTAACCTAGTTCAAGCCCTTATCACCTCTTCCTCTGTACTCCATTTCTATTTTGTAACAAGTTCAGAATAGTTTTGACGATTACTGATATTGTTTGAGGTATAGAAATACTGTTTCCCCCTCCATTCTTACTTTTTTGGGATTTCCCTTGATATTCTAGATCTTTTGATCCTTCCAAATCAGTTTTGTTATTCTGCCTACCTCTCTAAAGTATTCTTTTATTAGTATAATTGGTATGGCCCTAAAACCTAGGCAGTATTGCCGCTTTTATTATATTGCAATGGCTCAACCTTGAATACTAAATATCTTCCCAATTATTTAAGTTATACTTTATTTTTAAAGGAGCATTTTGTAACACATTTCTATAGATATTGAGTATGCTTTGGTACACTTCCAGATCTTTTATGAATTTTGTAGTTATTTTGAATAGAACTTCCCTTTCTACTATTCCCTTCTGGATTCTGTTATTGTTATATAGAAATGACAGTGATTTTTGGGGGGGTGGGTTTATTATGTTTTTAATCTTGCTATTTTGCTGAAGCAATTGGCCATTTCAATTAGTTTCTTTACTGATTCTCCAGAGTTTTCTAAGTAAATCATCAGGTCACCAGCAAATGGAATACAACTTCTCACTGGTTTCCTTGTTTCACGTCTCTCCCCTTTTTAACCTATCCTCTATCCACAAGCCAGAGTTTTCCTTAAGCACAAGTCTGATGATATTATTTTCCTCCTCAGTAAACTCCAATGGTTCTCTGTTACCTCTAAGATCTAATATGAAGCCCTCTGTTTGGCATCTACAGCACTTCACAGCATGGTAGCAATCTACCTTTTCAGCTTTATTGTATGTTCCTCCCCTCTGTCCATCCTGTCATCCATCCAGAATGGCTTTTTTTTTACTGTTAATTATGCATCATACACTCTATCTCTCATCTTTGTGCCTTTATCTTGGCCCTCCCCCACAGTTAGGGGATGTTCCTGCTCACCCCTACCTCTTAGAATCCCCAGTTTTCTTTGAGACTCAATGCTACCTTCTGCCTTTTCTGATCCCTTTCCCCAAGCTGCTGGTGTGTTCTCCTCTCTAAATTACCTTGCCTCTATTTGTGTGTGAATGTGTATATGTATACATACATATATGTATACAGAGGTAGAAATTGGTATAAACATGCAAGCATACATCTAGGTGCATATATATCATGTGTGTGTAGATGTGTGCTACCTATGTACATACACATACATGTACATATATTTGTGTTCTCAGGACAGGAGAAAAAAGTAGACAGGTTGGTTTGTGACTAGCAAGCTCTGTTAGACTTTGGTACTAATGAACCCCAATTCACACTGAATATCTATGGGGTTAGTTTTGTTTTACTGCCCAGCCACAGACTTGACCCCCTCCCCCAAGCCAACCTTTTGGATTTATTGACCCTGCTTAGACAAGTTGGGAGAGTGTGGTTGGCTCAGCATAAACCCATCTCCACTAATGAAAAAGAATTGGGAAAGCTCTCTTCCTATCTGAATGGGTATGGTTGAAGTGGGAGGCTTGGGCAGTATCTCGTCCCAGGATGCTCAGGGTAGGAGGGATGTGATCCCAGGCTCAGCGGTTAGCTGTCTGGCCCTTCTCTCCCCTACAGTGTAAAATGGAACAGCAGGCCTGCCTGAGCAGCAAGCAGCTGACAGTGAAATGTGAGGGTCAGTGTCCTTGCCCCACGGAGCAGGCCCCAGCCTCCACCACAGACACGAAACAAGGTAAGAACAGCTGGAGCACCCTCTTCACCCCCAGGCCCAGCCTGCTCTCTGGCATGGCAATAGTGTCCATCCTCTCTAGAGTTCAGCCTTTTCCTTGAGGTCAGGGACAACATGCACTGTCCTGTGGCCTCGGCCTGTTCCCGCGGAGAGAGGACAGTTTCTGCTTCAGTAGGACTCAGTCTGATCTTGGAGATAGGGACAGAATCCACTTTCCCCTCTCCTTGAAGTAGAGGACTATTTGAACCTTGGTTGGGGTTGGAAAGATCCATGACCAGCAGAACAAATGGATGGGGAGCAGAAAGGTAGAAGAGCAATGAAACCAAGGAAAAAGAAGGGGAGGACAGACATGTAACCAGTACTAGGCAACAGGGGCTTTGTCTCCGGGTGCTGACCTGAGGGGTTGAGCATAGAAGAAGCCCAGTTCCTACTTGCCCCTAGGCCACCTCCCCAAGGTCACGTTCCTCATGCCCTTCACTATGGGCATCTTCCTGATGCTGGCTAGACCACTCCCCAATGGGTCTGATTGTCTGGGCATCTCCTGGGCTCAAAGGGCTCGGACCCTGCAAGACCCTGCAAGACCCCCAGTGCCGCTTCAGCCTTGGAGTTTCCTGGCTCCTTTATCTACTCCCTCACCAACTGAATCTGCCCCATGGCTAAGATTCTCAGTTATGACTCTGGATGAAGGAGGTGGAAAGCCCGAGGAGCCCCAGGCTCAGATGGGCTGGTGTTCACACAAAATTAGAACTTACCTCCAGGCCCTGTGCAATTTTTTCCCCTGGGTGTCCTGAAAGAAGTAACTGATGAGCATAATTGTGGAGGACTTGTAGAGACTAAAATCCTGAATTTAATTAAATCCTGGATTTTTTTTTTAATATCAGGAAGGAGAGATAATTGGGGTGGGGGGCTACAGGACTGATAATGGATGGAGTCTGAGGGAAGGGGCAGGTGGGGGCTAGGAGAGCAGGCCAGGGGGGAGTGTGAGGCAGAGGGAGAGACCTGGTGGATCCCCTTTCCTGGCCCTGCTCCTTGTTCGTGCTCCCTTTGACTGTAATTATTTGGGGTTTGGGGGTGGGAGCCCGTGCTGAGAGGTGACTGTCCATTCACACTCCCTCCCTATTCCCCACCCAACCGCTTCCCCTCACATGTTGTATTGGCCACAGAAACCTGCACGGGGCAGGACCTGGCAGATCTGGGGGACCGACTGCGGGACTGGTTTCAGCTCCTTCATGAGAACTCCAAACAGAACGGCACCGCCAGCGTCGGAGCCAACCCTGCCGGCGGTACTGGACGGGCCCGGGACTGGATGGGATGGGGGCTGGAGGAGAAGGGGAGGAAACCCTGGGAGCTTCGAGCAGGGATGGGGCCAGAGGTGTCACCTCCGCTTTCTCCTGCTGCCTTGGGGCGCTCCCATTTCAAGCCCCCAGGGAAGAACCCAAATCCAGGAATGAGAGGAAGGAGCTTCTAACTATGGCTGGAGGGAGGCAGCCTAACCGTGGGGAGAATTGTTCAGTGAAACAGGTGACCAAGGACAGTACAACATTTTCTTCAGAGGTTGCTGAATTTAGTTAGAAAAAGCTGAGCTTGACTCCTGCTCGGATATTGACCCGTTGTACTGCCCTGGACAAGTCACTTCACCCCTCTGACCCTCAGTTTGCTCATCTGTAAAATGAGCTGGAGAAGGAAGTAGTAAACCACTCCAGTATCTCTGCCAAGAAAACCCCAAATGGGGTCAGAAAGAGTCAGACAGGACTGAACAACAACAACATATAAATACTAGATATTATTATTATTTTAAACTTCTCTGTCCCTTAGTTTCCTCATCTGTAAAATGGGATAATAGCTGCATTTATCTCCCAGAAGAGCAGGAGAGTTAATAGGTGCAAAAAGTGCTTTGCAAACCTGAAACATAAGCAGTTGTTTGGATTTCTTGAGGAACAAGAGGGACATGTGGGTTTTGTATAGTTTAGGAGGAGTGTTCTGGAGGTGGGTAGATAGATGGATGAAGTAAGCCTCTTGGAGCCCACTAGGGTTCTCAGACTTTGTGTTTAAGCTGTGCCCAGTAGAGGTAAATGGGAGAGGGTGGGAGACTGGAGGGGGATGTGGAGGGTGTGTGGAGGGGTGTGAGTGGGGATAGGGTCAGCAGGTGGCTTGAGGGGCCAGTCCCGGCATCCCGTTTCTCCCCAGGGCTGGACAAAAGCCTGGGGGCCAGCTGTAAGGACTCCATCGGTTGGATGTTTTCCAAACTGGACACGAGCAATGACCTGTTCCTGGACCAGTCCGAGCTCGCGGCCATCAATCTGGACAAGTATGAGATCTGCATCCGTCCCTTCTTCAACTCCTGTGACACCTACAAAGACGGCCGCGTCTCCACCGCTGAGTGGTGTTTCTGCTTCTGGAGAGAGAGTGCGTGGGCCCTTGGGGAGAGGGGGGCAGGGAAAGGGGCCATCGGAAGTCAGGGGGTCTTGGAAACTTGGGGGGGCCAGTCCACTTGGTCACTTACCCAAGCCACCTTGCAAATGTAAAGACCAAACATTTGCCAACCTGGTCAGTTCTTAGATGATCTTTCTCCTTTTCAGACATTCCCAGGGGGCCAGATAAATGAAACCAGGGCTCTTTCCTGATTATCTGGCATACATTGCTTGCAAGACAGCTAGGGGGCATAGCAGAGTGCTGGGCCTGGAGTCAGGAAGACCTGAGTTCAAATGTGGCCTCAGACGCTTACTAGCTGTGTGACTCTGGACTAGTCACTGAACCCTGTTTGCCTCAGTTTCCTCAGTGGTAAAATGAGGATAGTAACAGCACTTACCTTTACCTGATCCTTTTGTGAGTGTCAAATGAGAAAATATTTGTTAAAACACTTAACTCAATGCCTGGCTCCTTGTAAATGCTATATAAATGTTTGCTAATATTATTATCCCTAGAAGCAGATTACTGATTATTACTTAGCTTCATCACCAGTCATAACAGCATCCCACTTTTTATAGGGTGTTCTTCGCTTCACCATGTCTTCGGGGCAGCTTCCATGCCTTACAATGCCGAAGCACATGGTAGGTGCTTAAAATAGTTGGTTGATTGATGGATTGATACGTTCTGTGTCCTCTTCAGAACCCCCCTGCCTGGCTGAACTGGAGAGGATTCAGATCCAGGAGGCAGCTAAAAAGAAACCCGGTGAGTACCTGGTAGCAAGGAGACTTCTCAGAAGGAAATTGTGAGCGCCAAGTGGACCAGAGACTATGGTCATGCAGGGCGAGCTTTCATCTGGGGTGGCCGGAGGAAAGAAACCTCACCTTGTTTTTCTTCTGTGGGAGGAAATGTAGCCCCACCCAATTAAGGAGTATTGAACACATGCCGGGTGTCTGACTCTGGTTAAGATGCTCTGGGGGTAAATAGAAAATGTCGGAGATGTGGTCAATCCCTGCCTTCAATGAGTTTTTAATCAAATTGAGATGACTCCTACGTATAAATGAATTAAATGCTGCTAAGGGCAGTAGGGGGCAGCTGGGTGGTGCCATAGTGTTGGGTCTGAAGTCAGAAAGACCTGAATTCAAATTTAGCCTCAGACACGTACCAGCTGTGTGACCCTGGGCAAGTCACTGAACCCTGTTTGCTTCAGTTTCCTCATCTGTAAAATAAGCTGGAGAAGGAAATGGCCAACCAGTCTAGTATCTCTGCCAAGAAGACCCCAAATAGAGGTCCTAGAGAGTTGGACAGGACTGAAATGACCCATCAACAATGAGAACAAATGCAGGAGGAGCTCAGTGTGGAATGGAGGGATTGGAGTTGATTTGACAGAAGACTGAGCCAAGCTCTAAAGAATGAGTGGGATTTGAATAGGGAAAGGGAATGAATGTTTCTTAAGTGCCTACCATGTACCAGGAACTGTGCTAAGCACTTTAAAAATATTATTTCATTTGATCCTTACAGCAGTTCTATGAGGTCATGATCCCCATTTTATAGAGGCAGACAGGTTAAATGACTTGCCCAGGATCACACAGCTAGTAAGTATCTGAGGCTGCATTTGAACTCAGGTCTTCCTGACTACAGGCCCAGCGCTCTATCCACTGTGCCCCTTAGCTGCCATAGACAGTCAGGAGGGGAACACTGGAGAGCAGGAAGGACGTTCTAGGCAAGAGGAACAGTGGCAAAGGTAGAAGTGGATCAGAACCAGCAGGGGATGGTCAGATGACTGGCCTGAGTAGGAGCTTCAGATTGGGAAGAGATTAGGTTGAATCAGTTAGTATTCCCAGGGAGTTTAGATGTGGTTCGGTAGGCAATGAGCCTTTATTGAGGCAGCTGGTGGCACAGTGGGTAGAGTGTTAGACGTGGAATCAGGAAGCCCTGAGTTCAAATGTGGCCTGAGACTCAATGAGCTGGAAGACCCTGAGTGAGTCAGTTTCTTTCCCAGTGAAATGGGCAAATTGAGGATGTGATTACATTTTCATAGTACTTTTAGGTTTGTGAAGTGCCCCTCTGCACAATTCTGTGAGGTATATGGTGGTAGAGAGAAGAAATGGTCTTGGAGTCGGGAGGACCTGTGTTCAAATCCCACCTGATATTGACCAGCTCTGTGAAGCTGGGCAAGTCATTTCATCTTCTTGAGACTCAGTTTTGTCCTCGGCAAAATGAGAATGATAAGTTGAGAGAAATGATTATTAATAACGCATGATTTGGGGAGATCCGGAGTTCTCTCCTTTTAAAGTCCTAATTTTAAAAGTTCAGCCTATTGAAGGACAGTGCTGATGATGAGATTAGACCCACCCTGGGTCCTGCTATTGTCTCCTGATCAGGCTTGGGTAAGGCCTTCTCTCTTTGAATAGATAGCCCAAAGCTGGGGGTGGTCTGGGTACAGAGATAGTTTCTCTGCTCAAGGATGACATGAAGTCACTCTCAGCCCCTCATTTTAATATGTGACACGTTCCATTAACATATATAACACCTTTGATTGTGTTAACCAGAGCCTGTCACCATGATTGTCATTGATCTAAGAGAGAGATGCCAGATGACCATCCTTTTATTAATAACCTGCTGGCCTTATTAATACAATGATTGAATTACCCAGAACTACATCTCTCTAATCTTTTTAATCATCACCCAGTGTGAAATGGCAGAACATATCTAAAGGACTTGGCCCAGCTTAAAACTCTATGAATGTGAGCTTTGTTCATAGCACAAGTAAAGAGTGAAGAGATTCAGATCACAAAATTGTAGCCTATTAGAATGAGAATAAATCACCTACACCACGGGTTTTTAACCTTGGTGCCACCAACCTCCCACCCATGCACCCATTCTCAGAACAAGGTTCTTAAATGCATACAAAATGACACACAGAATTGCAAAAGATGCCAAATGCATTGAATTTGTGGTTTTTTCCTTTTTTTTTTGTGAGGCAATTGACTTGCCCAGGGCTAGTAAGTGTCAAGTGTCTGAGGCTAGATTTGAACTCAGGTCCTTCTGACTCCAAGGCCAGAGCTCTATCCACTGTGCCGCCTAGCTGCCCCTACCAAAACATTCTACAGAAGAGAAAAGAGAGAAAGTGATGTGTCCCTAATCACATAGCCAATTAGTGAAAGGTCAGTACTCAAACCCAGGCCTCTTGACTCCTAGCTTAGTGGCATTTCCACCACACTGCACTTTCCTCAGTGTTTTAGGAAGATTAGTCTCCTTCCTACTGTCTTCTAAGCCTTAAGGAACGTTGGCTGTCCAGATGGGCTGTGCTGAGTGCTGGGAGAAACCCCAGTGGCTTCCTTAACCCTAAGGTGAAATAGGAATTTCATGTGACTGTGAAGTAAATCTTTTACAACCTGGCCTTGAGGTTCAACACGTTACACTCCTTCCTGGACTTTGCAGGCCAGACAAACTGGCTTCCTTGCTATCCTCACACATAACGCGCCATCTTCCATCTCGCACCGGCCCATGCCAGGGTTTGGAACGTCCTCTTTCTCCTTCACGGGGTCCCTTCGTGGCTTTCAGGCCTCAGCTCAGCCTCTGCCTTCTGCATGAAACCTTTCTTTCTCCCACAACTCCTAGTGACTGACCTTCCCCAAACTACCTTGGTTTAATTTATATCTTTTCATAATGTGATTGACCTGTGGTCAATCCTCATAGAAATAAGCTCCTTGAAGGTAGGGGCTCTTCCATTTCTGTCTCTGCAGCCCCACTGCTTAGCACAGTCCTGGCATATAGTAGGCACTTAATAAATGCTTGTTGGTGCCTAACTCCACTGCTCCTTTTCAAAGGCCCTGTTGACCACTCCAGTACTTCTGTGTTCTCCTTCCTAGGCATCTTCATCCCCAGCTGTGATGAGGATGGCTACTACAGAAAGATGCAATGTGATCAGGGCAGTGGTGACTGCTGGTGTGTGGACCAGATGGGTCAAGAACTGACAGGAACCCGGCTACATGGGAGCCCAGACTGTGGTAAGCTGGGAGAGGGGAGGTCTGCAGACGCACTGGGAGCTGCCTGCTGGTCTCTGAATGAAGAGTCTCCTCTGGCAGGGAAGGCGGGGCCCTTCCTTTCACACTAGCTGAGACCTGAGGCTCCTCTGCTCTTGGGAAGGGTTTCTACATTAGGAGACTCTCTAGGCTTCCTTTCTGAGGTGGGGATCCCTGACTCTAACCCATTCCTTTTGCTGTCACCCCACAGATGACATCGTTGGGTTCTCCGGGGACTTTGGGAGTGGCGTTGGCTGGGAGGACGAGGAGGAGAAGGAGACGGAGGAGGCGGGTGAAGAAGCGGAGGAGGAGGAGGGCGAGGCGGGCGAGGCAGATGATGGAGGCTATATCTGGTAGAAGCCCAGTGAGGGAGGCCTGGGGGGAGGAGGATGCTGGGGTACTGACAACTGGGAGGGTCCAAAAAAGCAGTGAACTGGGTAGAAACAGGGCAGCTTAGTGAGTTGATCAGGAAATCACAGTCGAATGTAACTTGACTCCAGTGGGGAAGAATGAATGCATGTGAGCATGTAGTATATTTGTGGAGTGTGTGATGGGGGTGTGTGTGTGTGTATGTGTGTGTGTGTGTGTGTGTGTGTGTGTGTGATGGGTGTGTTAAGTGAGCATGTGCATGACCTGCAGCTGTGGGCAGTGTCATTGAATGAGGCCCCTCCTGGCAAACCAAACCACCAAAAGTCACCTCCAGCCTTCACTCATTTTTTTTAATACTACATTAAAAATTGATGAGATGTGATACTCCTTCCCTCTCCATACCCTGATATGCCTTCCCAAAGTTAGAAGTTGACTCACCCATTTACCCCAAATGCCCTGTGATTGCTGTCCATCCTATCTGTCCCTGTCCTCTCTGGCTTTTTATACTAGGCCCAACTCCTCCATATCCTGGGGTGAAGCAGCCAGCCACTTGCCTGAGGTCCTGGCCTTAGCTCCAAAGGAGAATGTCCTGTGGTCCACCAACATGGAGAATACAAATTGTTCTCAGTGTATGCACCCTTCCCAAAGACCAGGGGCCATGACTCTTGAGCTGTTTTGGCACTGAGACTGTCAACCATTGTCACTAGCCTCAGAAGGGAGGAGAAGCTATCCATTTGGGAGTGAGCCCTTCCTATGGCTGGGTTCTTGTAAGGCCAGAGAGTTTCTTCCAGCCTGGGTTGTGGGAGAGATGGTAGGGAGATGAGTGGGGAGGGGACAAAAGCTCCCATAGCTACTGGAAGAAGTTTAGGGTTGGTGATGGAGAAGGCCTTGCTACCCAACAGCTCCTACAAAGCTGTGCTGAAGGTATCATTGGGGTGGGCTCAGGTCCCCATGGATGGCTGCCCAGCGTCTACCTCCTTGTCCCCAGGATTGGGAGCACCTCCACAGAGTTGAAAGACTGGATACCTTTGGGGTGAGGATTGGAACAGTTCTGACTTGTAGATCATCGGTGTAGGGCCTTCTTGGGCTGGAGCATGGCCTAGCCTCTTCCTATAGCAGTGATTTTCCCCAAACCCCAGTTTAAAGCCAGGACTGCTTTCTTTGGGGAGCAATTCCATCCACCTTCCCCTCCTGGTTCCTGCCCAAGAGCTGGGCTGTGGTGACTTGTTGCCCCCATAAATTGGTGTTAAGGATGCTGGGTCTTGCTAGGGATAGAAATTAAAATACCTGGAGCATGTCTCTATCTCTTTCCTGTCCCCTTTACCAGAATTTCCCCTTCCTTTCCTGAACCAATGGAAACAGGCAATCCCATATAAGTTTTTGAAACAAATTTCGAAGCTGGCCAGATGACTCTGGAGATGGACGGTGGGTGGTAGGGAGGCGTTCTACTTTCCTGCCTTCTCTGGGCCTCAGTCTTCCTTCCCCCACCCATCCATTCATTCAGCAAGCCCTTATTAAGCACCTACTATGTACTCTAGGCACCGGGCATACAAAGATGAAAAAAGACAAGATTTTACATTCAGTTGGGGAAGGAGGGAAATAACATGTACCTCTGTATTCCAAATATAGACAGGGAAAGAGAACGTAATTTTAGGGCCTGATGCCATTAGCGCCTAGGGGAGCAAAGAGAGGCCGGATATAGGAGCTGGTACTTGGGCTGAAAGGAAGCTAAAGATTCTGGGGATGAGGTGGAGGAAGGCCTGGGAGGGAAGGCAGCTTGAGCGCCCTTATCGGAGGCAGTGGCTATGATGAGGCTGGTTCTGTACTCCTGGGCCTGATCCCTGGGCCCGCTGTTCTCTGCTGCCCTGGCCTTTTCCTCTGACGGGAGCACCAAAGGGCCTGGATTCTTCCCATTCACTGCTTTTGGTGCAGGGGCATTTGGATAGGTAACAGCATCCCTGGGAAGATTAAAGAGCCAGAGGAGAAGGAGAAAGGGAGAGTCAGGGTCCTGGGGCGACAGTAATAACCATGTGCTTCTGGCCTGGGAAAGGTCCGGTTTGTCAGGCTTCTCCTAGGACAAGTTACAGACCAGGCTGGGAGGGGACCACTAGTTTTTTCCTTCTGTTTTTCTCATTGTTAGGTTCTCCTATAATTGACAGAATTTTCCTATTGATGAGAAAAGGCTCCCTGCTCATGTTCTCACCATCCTGACACCCAGTGCTCACAGATGCCTGTGCATTATGTCTGTGTGCGTGTTTCTAAGGGCAGTCAGTGGTGTGTGTGTGTGTGTGTGTGTGTGTGTGTGTGTGTGTGTGATGGGCATGGGAGGGAGTGAGGGTGGGAGGAAGGGTAGTCCTGTGCCAATGTCTCTCTGGGCTGCCTACCTTTGACTTTTCCCTACACATCCCATTGCTTGGGCTGAGCTCAGCTTTGAAAGACCCTCCCTGACATTCCCCCTTCCCATCCTCCCACTGAGGGACTCCCTCCTCTTCTCCTGAGAGGAGTCAAGCTCCAAAATCCCAGCTAACTGCTCGAAGTGGTACCATAGGAAATGACACTCTCTGTCGCTCAGCTCTGATAATAAATGTGTCTTGCCTTCTGAATCCTCCTCTTCCCTCCTGGCTGTCTCTCTCCCCAAACCACCCACCCACTCCCCCATCACCTTCTTCAATTGAATCCCTCCCTATGTCCAGGGAAAGCTTGTCTGAGGTTCCCCTGCCACCCCCACATTTCCCGAGGGGTCCACTCATGTGTCCCTGAGTGACCTGAGCCCTTCCGGTGTCTTTAGGGTTCAGTAACTCTCTCCCCCTCCCCCGACCCGACCCAAACACTGACTGCTTTCTTGCCCGCTTTCATCCTCAGTCCGTGTTCTGGTGGCTGGGAGGGAGGTGGTTGGAGGGCAGGAAGGCCTGTGTCCCCCTTCTCCCTCCCTGAGGAGGCCTGTGCTCTCTATGTCTGCTTGTCCTGGGTCTCTCTCTGGTTGTGCACGTTTATATAACTTTGTAAATATGTTTTAGAAAGCAAAAGGCGCCATATTGGGTGCTAGGAGTATTCCTGCCATCCTGCACTCTCCTCTCTCTGAGGTCCTGCTGTTGCCCTCCCATCGAATTCTCATGTGAGGTTCCCCAGGGTGGTCCTTCTTCACTGCTATAGCTGGGGTTGAGGGGCATGATGGCTACTGAAATGTCCCTGTGCTTGAGAAGTCTTCAGCCTTCTACTTACCAATGGTTTCCAAATCAAACTTTTGTCTGGCATTTCTTTCTCCATGAGCCAGAGCTTGGAGGAGCTGGGGACTAGGGGGAGGAGAAATTCTCTCACGCTAGGGTAAGAGATTTAGGCCTTGCTCTGGCTTTCTCCCACTGAACCCCTGGGGCCACTGCAATGTCCTTCTTTCTACACCTGACTGTTCCCACTACAGCAAGGCAGCTGCCAGGCCTCTGAGCAAGTTCAGCCTCCCTGGGGGGAAAGACCTTGATGACTGAAAGAACAGTGGTGGGGAGAGGAAGCCTGGAGCCCAGGCAGCTGCAGAAGGGGCAATGGGGTCAGATGGAAAACATCTCCAAACAGTGTGTTGAAAGTCAGTAATTTGCCTCACCTGGTCTCGTTAGCCCACAGATACCAAGGAGGTTGGAATAAGACATTTGGTGGGGTCATGGGAGGAAGAAGGGAAGAAAACTCGTGCCTTGTTGAGAGAATACCCAGGAACCACTTTGTCCCTCATTTCCTTCCCCCTGCCAGGGTGGAGCCATAAAGGGACCTCTCTGACCTCCCTTTTTGGTCCAGACTTGACAGAGCCTTGAGAAAGGAGAAGCATGGGACTGACCCATGCCCACACGTGGGGCCTTTGGGGCACAGTGTGTGAGTGTGTGGAGCCACCTTTCACACTTTTAAACTGGGGCTACCCTCAAAGCCCCATCCCCACCTCTTTCAGCCTCACCATGGACTAGGTTTTTTGAGGTTGTTGTAAAGATTCTCCACCCCCCCAAAAAAACCCCCAACCTTAGGCCCTGAGCCTTGAAGAGTGGAACCGGCTGCCCGTCCTCATCTGGGAAGGCTCTGGGGTTGTTAGGGCGCCTGGAAAGGCCTGGTATGGAATATTTAGGGGCAGAGGGAGGGGAGGGATAGGTGTGCAAAATCGTGATTGACTTCTAAGAGGAGTAGACCGCTTTTAGCTTGAAACATATTCAGTCTTATGTGCAATAACTGACCTTACAGTTACGAACTGTGTTCAAGTGCTGTATATTTAAGTGCGAACACTGTATAACTCAGTAATTTTAGATGTTTTTACAAAAATCACAAAAAAAGAAAAACCAAGTGTTAGAATGTGTGTGTGCATCGAAGGGCACTGAAGCATCCGGTGGATCAGCTTTACAGAGCCCCTCTGCCCTCTCCCCTTCCCTGGCCCGCTTTCTTCCTCCTTGTGTGTCCCCCTTCCCCCCTCGGGAACACAGCCTTGTGTTGTCTTTATCTGCCTAATACTTAAGACGCTAAGGAGACAAGTACATACACATACATATAAGTAAATAAGATGTTATTTTTAAGAAAATGAAAATAAAAACTTTATAAACGCTACCTCTTGCCTATACTTTGTTTTTGTTCTTCTCCCTCTAACCCCAATGAAATTCCCAAATCACTGGCATTTTACAGAGAAACTTTAACTTGAGTTTATCAAGTATTTTAAGGCTTACAAAGCACTTCCTTCACCACCAACTCCTAACGTCAGGTGGCATGAGTAGAGCCCTCATTTTATAGATAAAGAAACTAAGGCTCAGAGAGGGAGACTTGCCCAAAGTCAGGCCCTAAATGGCAGAACCTAGGTTTGAACACAGATTTGTGTGACTCCAAAATCCAGTGCTCTTCACATCCAGAATCCATCCCAGTTCCACAGTTATGCTTTGGTTATCTTCATGTCTCAGAATGTGGGGGTGACGGAACCGAAGAGAAGGCACCACCCAGGCGGGGGAACAGAAGCTAGGGCCCTTCTCTTGACGTTCACCTCCTGGTCCCCAGCATGGCTGGGCTCAGTGTCCTGGAAGATGGCATTTCCCTGGTATTCTGGAACTTTCGCAAGCAGGCCCAACAGATTTCCAGGCTGAGGAGGGTGCTGTGTTTTCTTGCTATATACCTTTCCACTTTCCAGTTGCCGAGTTTACCTGTCAGGCTGTGATGGCTCTGGAGAGGCTCCCCATCAGAGAGTGTAGAGGAAAGGACGTAGAGGAGAAGCAGGAAGAATGATGAGCTGTCTGCCCATGGAGAGGTTGCTTTGAGCGAAGAGGATGATTGAAGAGAGAGGTAGTCGAGCAAGTAAGTGATGGTAGGGAAAGACGGGCCTGAAAACTAGTTTGCTTGAAGGGAAAATGAGCTGGGCCAGAGATTGAGAATGAGGGAGGCAAACTGACCTATCAGTCAGTCAGTATTCGTATTTATTGAGTTGCCTAGGATGCATGAGGAACTCTGTGCTTAGCTCTGTGAGGGATGCAGAGATAAATAAAGACCAATGCCAGTCCTCATCGAGGCTGAGGTATGATTGGGGGATGAGACAATGAACAGTAGAGGATGGGATTTGTCAAATCTCATATGAATGGTGCCCAGGAGGTCACAGGAGGGAGAGAAGGCTTCATGAGGGAGCTGGGACTTGAACAATGGATAGGCGTTGGACAGCAAGGAGGGCAGAGGACACCCTAAGGTGGCACAAGAAAAGCCATGGAGGTGAGAGTGAATGCAGTGTGGACAGGGAGGCAGTGAGGATGACAGCAAATGAAGCTAAGGGGATTGGTCACAGGACATAGTTGGGAGCAGGTTTAAATGGGGTCTGTGCTGCAGGAGGCTGGGGTACAATGGAAAGTGGCATCTTCTTGTTCTTGTTCTGGGGTTTTCCTATTTTCCATATTTTAATTTTCTTTGATCCACATATTAGCTATTTGGTTAGCATGTACTGAATATCATCTAATAGCTTATGATCTCCTCCTCCTCCTCCTCTTCTTCTTCTTCTTCTTCTTCCTCCTTTTCCTTTCCTCCTCTTCCTGACCTCCTTCCCTCTTCCTCCTCCACTACCTCCTCCTTTCTTCCTCCCTCCCTCCATTCCTTCCTTCCTTCCTTCCTTCCTTCCTTCCTCCTTCCTTCCTTCCTTCCTTCTTCCTTCCTTCCTTCCTTCCTTCTTCCTTCCTCTCCTTCCTTCTTTATAATTAAATATACTTGTATGTTATTGTTATTATTATTATTAATCTAGTCTCATTCATTTGGAAAAAGTGAGTGAAATCCATTTACTCCCCTCAAAACTTTTCATGTTAGCACCTCCCTCTATGACCATCGCTTGGCCCAAATGATGAAAGTATCTAAACCAGAGTCTTGGAACCTTGTATAAATACGGTAATTACTCTTGTATCTTAGCAGCCCTGAGTTTCCCCCTTCCCCTGGGCCAGCTAGGGGGACCAGGGAGGAGGCCCCATGAGAGCTGTCCTAGCTACTAGCCAGCTGCTCATCTTTCTCCCCCCCCCCCCAGGAGCAGTATCTGACTCCTACTTAGGGATGACAGAATCTGATGCTGATGAAAGGAGCTACCTGGTAAAGATCTGATAGATGGGGTTCCTAATTGTCCCCTGATCCTAGTAGTCCCAGACCACAACAAGTGTGCTTGGACATGAGCAGGCTTCCACATCCAACCAATGAAGAACTTTGAAGACAAGAATAAAAAGTATCATGAGAAAAATGAGTGGTAGGGGGAGAAGAGGGGCTGATCCTGTGATGAAAGGTGACAGGTGGACAGTTGAGTTTTCTGTTGGCACCCTCATAATGTCAGGAGAAAGCAAAAAGGCCTCCAGCACATTGGGCAGTCTCCCTGTTGTGAATGGATGGCAGCATATGGACAAGAGTCACATAGAATAGTCAGGCATGGATGGGTTGCAACCTGCATCATTGGTAGCAACATCTAAGTTGATGTGATTACAGATCCATTTGACTATCAGAATACCCAACTGTGTTGGCCTTAACTGACTATGGGACACGTGCCTTGGTAATGTACTGGTTGGCACAGGGGTGGAGAATGGTTTTGATCTAAGTCACAGTGTGCAGCAGATAGAATCATGGACTGTTGGTGTCAGCTGGGAACCTAATAGGTGATCTGGATCAGTCCCCCTTCTACTGTAGGAATTCCAAGAGAATTAAGAGACAGCCACAGAGATCATCCAGACCAGTTGACAGTCCTGATCCAGAGTTTTCTCTTGACAACAGAGGTCTGAATTGGTGAACGTCCCTTCCAGACAATGTGGTGTAATGGAAAGAGTAGTAGGTTTAAATTCAGTAGAGACTGAGGTTCCAATGCTGCCCCAGCACTTACTAGCTGTGTGACTATGGACAAGCCATTTGACTGCTTCAAACTTCAGTTTACCTATTTGTAAGGGAATAATAATATTATTGAGAAAAGCATTGCACAGGGCCAAGAGCACTGAATTTAGAATCAGAGGAACTGTGTTCACATCCTACTTTGGTCATTTATTACCTATATGACCTCGGGCAAGTCTCTACCTCACTGGCCTCAGTTTCCACATCTGTAAAATGAAGGGATTAACCTAGATGGCCTCTAAGGTTCTTTCTAGCTCTAATAGTACCTTCACAGGGCTATTGAATGGTGTATTCAGTCAATCAGTCCCTGTAATGCTAGGCACTATAATGCTAGGATACAGAGAAAAAAACAAAACAGTCCCTGCCCTCAAGGAGCTTGCAATTTTATTAAGTGAAGCCACATGTACAAAACAAGTATGTGAAGCACAAATACAAAATAATCACAGCATAGGTTGGAGGTGGAGAGTACCAGCATCTGGGGATTGGAAAACCTTCACATGGAAGGTATAGCCTGATGGGAATCTTTTTTAAAATTTTTTTTATTAATTCATTTATATTTATCAACAATCACTTACATAAGCTTTTGGGTTTTAAATTTTTCTCCCCTTCCGTCCTCGCCTCCCTCCCCAAGATGGCACGCAATCTAATATAGGTTATATGTAGATATTTCTATTAAACATATTTTCACATTAGTCATGTTGTAAGGAAGAATTAGAACCAATAGGACGAAACACAAGAAGGAGGAAACAAAACAAAACAGAAGGAAAAAAAAAGCAAATAGTATGCTTTGACCTGCATTCAAAGTCCATAGTTCTTTCTTTGGATGTGGATAGCATCTTCCATCATGAGACCTTTGCAGATGTCTTAGATTCTTGCATTGCTGAGAAGAGCTAAGTCTATCAATGTTAGTCATCACACAACATGGCTGTCACTGTGTACAACATTCTCCTGGTTCTGCTCACTTTACTCAGCATCAGACCATACAAGTCTTTCCAAGTTTTTCTGAAGTCTGCCTGCTCATCATTTCTTTTTTTTCTTTTTTTTGAACTAGGCAATGGGGTTAAGTGACTTGCCCAAGGTCACACAGCTAGTAAGTGTTATGTGTCTGAGGCCAGATTTGAACTCAGGTTCTCCTGAATCCAAGGCTGGTGCTCTATCCACTGGGCCACCTAGCTGCCCCTGCTCATCATTTCTTACAGCACAATAGTATTCCGTTACTTTCACATACCACAACTTGTTCAGCCATTCCCCAGTTGATGGGCATCCCCTCAATTTCCAATTCTTTGCCACCACAAAAAGAGCCACTATAAATATTTTTGTACATGTGTGTTCTTTTCCCATTTTTATGATCTCTTTGAGATCTAGTCCTAGGAGTGCTATGCTGGGCCAAAGGGTATGCACATTTTTATAGCTTTTTGGGCATAGTTCCAAATTGCTCTACAAAATGGTTGGATCATTTCACAACTCCACCAACAATGTATTAGTGTTCCAATTTTCCCACATCTTCTCCAACATTTATCATTTTCCTGTTTTGTCACATTGGCCAATCTAATAGGTGTGTTGTGGTGCCTCAGAGTTGTTTTGATTTACATTTCTCTAATCTATAGTGATTTGGAGCATTTTTTCATATGGCTATAGATGGCTTTAGTTTCTTCATCTGAAAACTGCCTGTTCATATCCTTTGACCATTTATCAGTTGGGGAATGACTTGTATTCTTATAAATTTGACTTAGTTCTCTATATATTTTAGAAATGAGGCCCTTATCAGAGAGACTGTTTGTAAAAGGTCTTTTCCAGTTTTCTGCTTCCCTCCTAATCTTGGTTGTGTTGGCTTTGTTTGTGCAAAAACTTTTCAATTTGATGTAATCAAAATTTCCATTTTGCTTTTCATAATATTCTCTATCTCCTGTTTGGTCATGAATTCTTCTGTTCTCCATAGATCTGATAGGGAAACTATTCCTTGTTCGCCCAGTATACTTATGGTATCAGCCTTTATATCTAAGTCCTGAACCCATTTTGACTTTATTTTGGTATATGGTGTGAGATTTTGGTCTGTGCCTAGTTTCTGCCATACTCTTTTCCAGTTTTCCCAGCAGTTTTTTCCAAAGAGTGGGTTCTTATCCCAGAAGCTGGGGTCTTTGGGTTTATCAAATAGTAGATTAGTATAGTCATTGACTACTGCGTCTTTCATACCTAACCTATTCCACTTATCCACTACTCTATTTCTTAGCTTTATAACATAATTTAAGAACTGGAATACCTAGGCTACCTTCCCTTACATTTCTTTTCATTAGTTCCCTTGATATTCTGGACCAAATGACTCTTGTTATTATTTTTTCTAGCTCCATAAAATAATTTTTGGGTAGTTTGATTGGTATGGCACTGAATAAGTAAATTAGCTTAGGTAGCCTGATGGGAATCTGGAAAACATTAAGGGACTCTATGAAGTAGAGAGGAGCAGGGGGCACTTTCTGGGCATTGGGGGCAGCCAGTGCAAAAACATGGAGATGGGAGACAGAATGGAATAGCAGGGAGTCCAGTCTGGTCGGTCTGCAGAATGCAGGAAGAGAAATAATGGACTTAATGGGGCTCAAAAGACAGGTGGGGCCAGGCTGTGAGAGGCTGATTTAAAAGCCAAATGGAGTTTTTAGTTTAGCTTAAAATCAATCAGGGCCTCTGAAGTGCTCAGCATAGCTCATCTAGAGAGCCAACATTCCTTAAGGCTTAGAAGATAGTAATGAGATGAATCTTCCTAAAAGAGTGAGATCCAAATACCATTAGACTAGGGGGGGCCTGGGTTCCAAGTTCTGCCTTTCCATTAATTTGGGGCAAATCATTTCTTCCCTCTGAAAAATGACAAAGTTTGGCTACATCAGGACTTCCTGACTTTTTTTGTGCCATAGACCCTCTGGTGAAACCTGCGTACCCTTCTCAGAATCGTGTTTTTATAATGCGTAAAGTAAAATACATAGGATTATGAAGGAAAAGCAATTACACTGAGAGGCAGTTATCAAAATATTAAAAAGAATCAAGTTCAGAGACTTCAATTTAAGAACTTCTGGACTAGTTAATTTCCTCCAACTCTAATAGTCTATGATTTTACGATCAAAGTCACTTTACCTCTTGATTACATTGCATTAAAATACTTTTCAGCCTAAATGGTATGGGAGTTGCCTCCGTCAATGCAGATCCCAACTCCTCTGTGACTTAATAGAAAAGTTCCAGGGAGTTGTTTTATGCACATAGAGAGAAGTTCAAAGACTTGCCCAGGGTCACTCAGCCAGTGTCAGGAGCAGGATTTGAAATTTTTCATCTGGATTCTAAGCCCAATGCTCTCTCCAGTTTGCCCCCACTGTTTATGAAGGGGGTCTACAGCTATTATTATTATTATTATTATTATTATTATTAACTCAGCAGTTCTTGGCCTGGAATGAGGAGAGCTTGGAGGGAATGAGGGCAGAGGGAAGCCTAGGATAAGCAGGGACACCAGAACATGAAGTCTGGAGATTACGATTCTCTCTAGGCTAAGGCTTCCTCTTTTGAACAGGCTGGGCGCATCTCCAGGAGGATCAGGGCACTAAACAATGTGTGCAGAGGCCCAGGACCCATTGTCCTCAGCTGGAAATTTTGCCTTGGCTGCATGTCGAGGGTGGGGTCCTCCCCTATGCCCCAGTGACCCCCTTTGTAGTTAAGGTTGAGAGCCTGTGGGAAACCAAGGGTGGAGGAATCTGTAGCTGGGCAGAGGAAGGATCCTCTTGATCCACTCTGTCAACCCACCCCCACTCCTGTTGTGCCTGGCAGCTGTCCCAGGGCTCCATTTCTCACATATACTTCTTGCTGGGGTGGGGAAGCTGCCTAGGGGCTGGCAGCTCCCAGATGCCCAGCATGGAGTACATCTGCTCGGGAACAAGTGGGAAATGAACCTAGAGAAGGGGATCTCAGCATGTAATAAGATCTCTGGGCCTAAAGCTAAGCTTCCCTGTCCTTGTGTGTGAGCTTTGTCCAACTGATGGGAAGATCTCTCCCCACCCCTGTCCCTGCCCAGTGATTCTGGGCCCTGCCCAGCCATCCACACTCTCACTTAGGCTGCAGTGAGCTCCCCTCCTCTCTCGTGAACCTTGCCTGAGCTCCAAGCTTCTTTCTGTCTGCCTCTATCACCATGCTCTCTCTCTCTCTCTCTCAGCAAGGTTGACCTTGCTGAGGGCCCTCCCAGCTGCCCTGTCATGGAAACTGGCTTGTGACTTGTCAGTCCATTTGATACTTGGAACCTTAGAATCAAGCCCATTCCATTCAATTCCATCCAACAATTAAGTACCTACTATGTGAGGGGCATAGTGCCAAGTACTAGGGGTACAAAGACAAAAAAACAATCTGGCCCAAAGGAGCTTACGTTCTACCGAAGGCTTAAAGCATCTAAACAGATAAATAAGTGCCAAGTAATTTGAGGAAGGAGAAGGCACCAAGCACTGAGGGTGGTGATGGATGAGATCAAGAAAGTCTTCCTATAGGAATTAACAGCTGAGCTGAGCCTTGAAAGAAGTGTCAGGATTCCGTGGAAGTAGAACTGTAAGCCTGTCCTTTCTGTTGTAATTGTGGATCTTGACATTGCTGCGAAGGACTATGGGTAGATGAAACATCACTACCCTGAGGGATCCTAGGAAGTTGTCTTTCCTGTGGGAAACCTTGCTATCTCCAGTCAGAGCGATAGTAACACATACCCAATATGCTATAATCAAATTTCCTTTCAATATGTTACTTCTTCTTGGAATGTTCCATCTGTATGTACCCCATTTTCTATACTACCCCCATCTGTCTTTCAACTTTGTTCTGGCCTCCTTGACGTTGTCTGCTCAGTTCACTTATAAGATTAAAGTGAACCCCCTTTTCTTAGCTTAGAAATGACCTTGAAAATGGCGCCTGTTGCCACGCCTGGAATGTGGCTCTCCTTTTGTCGCCAAGAGAAAGAAGTGGCTTAGATAATTAAGAAAATGAAGAGTCAATTTTTCAACAAGTCTGAGAGGCAGAAGTGAAGAAGGAGTGCATCCCAGGCATGGAGAAGGAGACTTTACAAAGGCTCAGAGACTTACGAGTTTGAAGACAGCAATTTGATCAATTTGACCGGAACATAGAGGCACCAAGGGGAGTATTATGAAATATTGCTGGAAAAGGTAGGAGTTAAACACCAAACTGAAGTGTTTTCAACGTTATTCTAGAAACAATAGCGATTGGCTTGAGCAGAAGAGTGACTTGGTCAGCTGTGTGAGTATGGCTTAGAAAGGGGAGAAACTGAGGGAAAGGAGACCCATTAGGAGGCTATTATGAGAGGCCAGGAGAGTAGGATGAGGTCTGCACCAGGATGGTGGCCGTGTGAATGGGGAGAAGGGGCTGACAGCAGAGACGTAGAGATGGAACTGACAAGACTCGGCCATTGGCCAAGGAGGAGAGCGGTAAAGGAGGGGAGCTGTAGGTAGCTGAAGAATCATGGTGTTCCAAAAAATGGAGAAGTTTGGAAGAGAGACAGATTGAAGAGGAGAAAGTAAGGAGTTCAGAGCTCCTGCACAAGGTAGGATTTTCTCTCAGCCTTCCTGAGAGATGGGGAAGAAGAGCCTCTTGGGAGCTATCCCGTGCATGTGGGCCCTGACTCTAATGAGTGATGTGGGGGGGCCATGTGGGTGTAAGAAGAAGCCTGGTACTTAAGTTCTATGAAAGATGTGTGACCTCATCCCTCCACTTGTGCGGGTCACAGCGTGCCTTTGTCGATGGTCTTGTAATTGAAAATATTCTATTCATTTCCTAGAGACCAACATTCTGGTGATGGAGTTCTCCAAGGCAGGCCAGTCTGGCCCTTGGATGGTAGACACACAGTCCATTGCTGGGCCTGCCCGAAGCCATTCTAGCTTGGTAGGGCCTGCGAGAATTTGCGTTTCTTGGCTTTAAGGTTTAACCACCCAGGGCTGCCTCTATGCTTCAGTGAGGCACTAGTGGAGGACTTTAGTGAAGTCTTATCAATAGCGTAAATATATATGTAGAAGCTGGGACATTTGGCAAGACTGGGAAGGTTTCATTGTTATTCAGTCTTGTCCGACTCTCCGTGACCCCATTTGGGTTTTTCTTGGCAGAGATACTGGAGTGGTTTGCTATTTCCTTCTCCGGCTTAATTTTACAGATGAGGAAACTGAGGCAGACAGGATTACATGATTTACCCAGGGTCACCCAAATAGTAATGTCTTAGGCCAGATTTGAATTCAGAGGATGAGTCTTCCTGACTTCAGGTCCTTGTGGTCTGTACACTATGGCGCCACCTAGCTGTCCACTGGGACAGTTGTAATGTGTTCATTCTGAAAGTAGTTACAAGATCCATGCTATTTTTAAGGTTTACAAAGCCCACCTAGGATCACACTGAATCTCAGAGTTGGAAGAGGCTTCAGAGGGAATCTCTGGGAATCTGGGAATCTCCTCTACAACAGAACCAACAAATAGCCAACCAGCTTTGACTTGGCCTCTATTTGAAGGGGAACCCACCTCCTGGGGCAGCCCCATCCACTCAGGGAGAGCTCTGATTGGTGAAAAGTTTTTCCTTATATCAAGTCCAAATTATGTCCACAATACCTCCCCCTCTCTTGGGCCCAGCTCCTCAGTCATTTCCAACTCACTGGAAACTTAGACTAAACCCCTGGATCCCTTTGCCTGTGATAGGGGAGTTTTTGCTTTATCTTGCCAGGACCCAAGACCCCACGACACCTCCCTGCTATTTCCTCGCCATCTCTCCCCACCGCCATACCTTTGTCCCTCCCCCCCCACTTCTCGGCACCCCTTTTTGTATTGTCTTCCTCCATTAGAAAGTAATCTCCTTGAGGGTAAGGACTGTTTTGGTTGCTTTAATTTGTATTCCCAGCATTTAGTGCAATGCCTAGCACAAAGGAAATATTTAATAAATGCCCTATTTATCTCTCTATTTAGCTCTCTTTATCTAGTGTCTATCAGTCAGTCTGTCTTATCTACCATCTATCTCTCTTCTCTATGCCTCTCTCTGTCTTTCTGTCTCTCTGTCTTTCTCTGTCTCTATCTGTCTGTCTCTGTTGTGCTTAGCACAGTGCCTGGCAATAGTAGGCACTCCCATCTATCTGTCTGTCTCTCTGTCTATCATCTCCATCTATCTAAATTGGTTTCTTTACAGCTTCCCAATTTATCTAGTTCTACCCTTTGAGGTCAAGAAGAACAAATCTCCCCTGCCTTCTGTATGACAGCCTTTCCCACATCGAAAGCTGTCACTGGGCCACCATCACATGATATGAACTTGAGACCCTCCAATGTCCTTTGGATGCCGTCCAGCTTATAAACATCTTTCCTAAAATATGCCACACGCAACCGAATCCGATACTCTAGATGTCATCTGATCCTGGCCGAGTACAGTGGGACTATGACCTCAACCTTAGTGGACACAAAGCCTCTCGATGCAGCCTAATTACCTTTGTTTTCTTGGCTGCTATATTATATTGTTGATTCTTTTTGAGCTCACAACTCTGTGATGTTAGGGAGTGCAAGTATCATAATATTTATTTTACAGGTGGGGAAACTGAGGCTGAAAACAATTAAATAATGTGTTGATGGCCACACAGCAAGTAAATGTCAGAGATATCAGAATGGCCAACTCGAACCCTGGCTCCAAGTTCCATTCCCCGCCCCCCCCGAGCGGTCCCAAGATGGCTGCCTGGGGAAGTAGTAGGTTTCCTCTCGCTGGTGTCGCTAGAAATGTTGTAGAGGGAATTCTTTTAAAGGTATTGGGTTGGACTAGTGGGCACTGACTCAAGTCCCCTCCATTTCTGAAATGCCCTAATCGAGCCAGAAATACCACTCCGTTCTTCTGACAGATGGGCATCACTGCCCTTCTCTCCACAGCTGCTCCCCTCATGTGGTTGCCAGGCGATGAAACGCCTCCTCCCAGGGACAGGAGTTTTCATTAGCCTTCTGCTTTCTAGCTCAGGACTCTCCAGGGATTTGACTTCAGTTGCCTGGGCCCATGCCAAGCCCATCGAGTTCACCTTTTTCTACAGGACTCATGCCTCCCCTGGGAATGTCCTCTTATTCTCTTTCTTTCCTTGGACCATTCAGCTGCTTGTGCAACTTTGGTAGGAAATTTGTTGGTGTAGTCATTCATATATGTCTTGTTCCATTTATTTATTTATATATTTATTCATTCACACACTCATTCATTCATTCATTTATTTATTTATTTATTTACTTACTTGTTATTTATTTGTTTATTTATTTATTTATTCATTCATCTGTTTATCTATCTATCTATCTATCTATCTATCTATCTATCTATCTATCTATCTATCTATTTTTGCGGCCATTCACGTATGTCTATGCAAATGTCTGCATTAACACAAGCAACAGAGAGATGAGTCTTGCTGTTCTGTGTCATGGTCAGACCACATGTGGAACAAGATGTTCAGTTCTGGCCACAACATTTTAGGAAACTGACAAACTGGAGGCCGACCAGAGGAGAAGAAGAGCTAGGAGGGTGAGGTGCCTAGAAACCAAATTGGGGGAAGATCATTTGAAAGATTTGGGGAGGAGAGAAGACTCAGGGGGATCCGAGGTGGTACTTGATGGACTTTGTGTGGAAGAGGCATTAGATACCACAGAATCTCAGAGTTGGAAGGGACCTCAGAGGCTATTGGTCCCAACTCACACCTGACCAAGAAACTGCCCAACCACACACCCGACAGAGGGTCCAATGAATCCTCCATTGAGGGAGGATCTTTCTACCCGCCTTGGCAGACTTCTACTTTTGGACAGCCCCAATTGCTGGAAATTCCACCCACTCAAAGCTACCTCCAGTCATCCGCCATGTGTACTACTAGATCTACTTGGCTCCAGGAGACAGAGCTAGGAGCAATAGGAGGCATTTTTAGAAAGGAAGCATCCATCTCCAGATACACAGTAACTTTCCGGCTTTCCCAAAGTGGAATGGGTTGTCTTAGAAGGTAGCAAATCCCCATCATTGGAGGTCCTTCAAGTGGAGGTTTCATGATCACTTTTTAGGGATTCCTGTCTGGGTAGGGGTTGCTAGATGACCTCTGGGGTTCCTTAAAATTCTGGAATTTTGTGACTCTAAGGACTTGGTGCGCAGAGGCCAAATATGACCACCAGGGGGCAGGGTTGGCCCATTCACACGGGATAAAGCCAGGATGGACTGAGGTCGACTGACTTTGCATCTCCAGAGGGCAGTAGGGTCCTGTTCCCTTTAGCATCTTCCTCTTCCTTTCCTGTCTTGCTCCTCCTGCCTTTGTCTGATGTCTTGTCCTGTTTTCTCCTGCTGTTTATCCCTCTGCCTCCAACATTTCCCTCATCAGAGCCCCAGCCGGGAAGGAGAGATGTGGGTGTATGTGTGCCGAAACTGCATTTGACTGTCTTTCAAAATGCCACAGTGAAAACAGCCCTGGTGCTGACTCTCCTCCCACTTGTTCTGAAAAAACAGCGGGAGTAGGTGGTCCCCTAGGGTACGTGTGAATTTGGTTTCATGGAACCCCTCCTCTTCCACCTCCAAAGTCTCGCCCTCCCCCAGGTACCAGCATCTGAAATCGCCATCCCTCCGCTTTGGGCAAATCATGTTCTGGGAAGACTGGAAGCTCTTCTCTGAGCTCCTCACACCACCTCCGGACTCCACACATTCACACATCCCCTCCTTCATGTCAGGAACACACTGGCTCCTCACCCAGAGCCATCAGAATCCCCTTCCTTCAAGGCTCAGTGGAGGGAGCACCTCCTCCTAGAAGCCTACCTAGTTGCCTCACCTGCAAGAACTTCCCTCAAATATTCCTAGAGTTCTTTGTCTTCGTCTCTCTTTCGCCTCGCTCCCTCCCTATGCTGTATTTTACTAATCGGTGCACGGGTCATATCCTCCCCAAAGAATGTAAATTCCTTTGAGGGAACAGTTATGTAACTTTTAATCTTTTAATTCCCGGCTCCATGCAAGGTGCCATTTCTATAATAGGTGTATAATAAATGCTCATTCTTGTTTCCTCTTTACTCTCATGTAGTAGAATCGAGTTTTTAAAGGAGCCTTTTGAAGACACAGTTCCTTACCCCAAAGGAATGCTTTGAGAATGGCAGGAGTTTCAGTATTCATGGATGAGGCTGACTTAGTGGAAAGAGCTGGGTCCCTTCCTAGCCTAACCATTCTATAGGAGAGATATTTTGGCAGCAGGGTAGCTTTCATTCCCCTTTTCATCACTCTTCTCCTGGTCACAGAGGGCAGGCTCTCTTGCTTGGGGGGGCTAGAGTTTATAATTATCCCTTTTTGTAGCCCCCTCCAATTTCTTAGTGCCTAGAACAGGGCTAGATCTTTAATAGTCACCTGTTTTGACAACACCAGCTACCAGGGAGGAAGAATGGGAACAGAGAAGAGATGTCACTCCTAGGGAAGGCCTGGGATGTCTCTGATTAAGGGTAAGTTTGAGATGTCATTCTCTCTTGAACAATTTTTGGCTGATTGAGCTAGGGCCTAAAAGCCTTGTCCCACAAAGAATGACATTTATTTATTAAGTATTTATTAATTTTTTATTTAAATATTTATTAATATTTATTAGTACTTATTAAGGACCTACTATGTGAGAAGCATTATGCTAACAACTTTACAAATGTTATCTATTTTGATCCTCACAACCCTAGGAAATAGGTGCTATTGTTACAACTGTTTATACAATTAAGCACTAAGGCAGATGGAGGTGAGGTGATTTACCCAGAGGCACACAGCTTGTAAGGGTCTGAGGTTAGATTTGAACCCAAATCTTCCTGACTCCAAGCCTATGGCTCTATCCACTGCCAGGGATATTTAAATAGCTATATCTGACACTTATGTAGCTTTTGCTTTGAGGCAGCTGGTGGTAGCAGTGGGCCTGGAGCCAGGAAGATCTGAGTTCAAATGAGATTTTTGACGCTGGGAATATCTATGGCACCTAGGCAAGTCGTGGTAAAAAATGGGGGTCACGATAGCATCTACCTCACAGAGTTGTTATGAGGGTCAGTTGAGATAATACATGGGGATCAAAGGAAATCCTATTTGTAAAAGACGTAAGTACAGTGCTTAGCACGTAGTAGGTGCTATATAAATGCTTCTTCTCTTTTCCTCCCTATCTCCTATCCTTTGCACACATGATCTCATTTGAGCTCCACAACAACCTTATTTTACCATCTTACACATGAAACTGAGCATCGTAGAGGTTAAGAGTACCAGCAGAGATAGGATTCAAACTCAAGTCTTCCTTTCAAGCCAACAACAATAGCATTCTATCCACTAGGCTGTGCTGCTATTGAGCCTGGAGAGGATTTAGGGTGAGTGGGTACATGGTAGCTGTCTTCCAGAGATGTATATGGCTGCCCTATGGATGAATGGGATTAGACTTATTCTGAGCAGCTCCAGAAACAAACCTAGCATTGGTGGGTAGAAGTTATCAAGAGGCAGATTTTGACTCAATATAAGGAAGACCTTCCTAATAATCATGAAATAGATTGCCTTGGGAGGTAATGAGTTTCCCATCATAGGAAGGGCTCAAGAAGAGGCTATATGACCACTTTTCATGGGTGCTGCAGAAGGAATTCATCAGATTGGATGAAATGATGCTGCCAAGTCCTTTCCAATACTTCCAGGATGCCATGAAGTACAGATCCTCATGCAGCCACTAGAGGGAGCATGGACCATGGTGCCTTCATTCTATACTAGGGCTGGGTCTGGAGGTATTTTTTAATTGAAGGGATTCCTACCTGAAGAGCTCACAGGGGTAAGAGAGATAACTCCTTCACACCCAAGCGATTTCACACTGGGAAGGGATTTTGGCCCCCAAACATTCTCCCATTGAACTGGTATGGTTAGGACTATGTAACCATGATGGAGTCAGCTTCTCAGGCTTTCATTTTCCTCCTCTGTAAGATGGTGATACAAATACTTGCTTCAAAGACAGTTCAATAAACATTTAATGTGCCCACCATGTACTAGATATTGGGAATACAAAGTAGTTCCTGCCCTCAAGGACCTGGCATTTTAACCATGATATGACATGGTTAAGGGACGGAATTCTCCTCCCACTTCTACTAAGCAGATAATCTACACCTGGACACCTTTATCAAGGAAGATGGATACACTAGATAGAGCAGCTTGGAGCTGGGAAGGACTGAATTCAAATCCAGCCTCAAGCATTTACTACCTATATAACCCAGCCTCAGTTTCCTCATTAATGAAATGAGGGTAATAATAGCACCTACCTCTCAGAATTTTGCGAGGATCAAATAAGATAACATTTGTCAAGCTTTCACAGACCTTGAAGTGCTATATATAAACACTAGTTATTATTATCATTATCATCATCATTATTCTCATCTGATGAGAATCCTCACTTTGAATTATGGATCAATTATCCAATCAAGAGGCATGACTTTTAAAAATAGGTAAACAAGTTTATCTATACTCTGTGATCCCTTTATGAGCTGAGAAATTTCCTGATTGGGTCGGGAAGAGGAAAAGTCTGCTGGCTCACCAAACAAGCTGACTTCCCCTCTGGAGGCTTTAAAGAGAAAAATTACTTAGGTAGTTGCTTTGTCTGTCAGGGTCCAGGCCAGAGGTGGAGGATTTTGTTTGGAGGATTTCAGTTCAAGACTTGAAGCTAGGTCCCTGAGAAGGAAACCTTTTGGCAGGGAGGACAGAGTTTTTCTTTTTCTTTTCCCCTCTCTCCTTTGATTATGTTATTGGAGAAAATGGGTGAGTAGGAGACAATACATCCAATTGAGAGTAGAGAGATATATACAGAAGGCAAATAAATAAAAGGCTCCTCAAGAAAAGGAGAGTCTATACCTCTCCAGAAGGTGACAAGCCTCAGGACTAATGTTGTGAGGGAGCAAAGGGGAAAGGTAGCTGTCCTGTGTCCCACCTGGCCACCATGCATCCCTGAGCACCATGTGTCCGTGAGCACATGGCAACTCTGTTTCTTTTATATTTATTCTTTCCTGATCTTAATCCAAAGAGTATTCTGAGATGATCATACTCAAGTGATCTGGTCAGTTGAAGAGATCCAGAGGCCTCATCAGAGTTCTCATCAGCCTTGGTAGGAGGTAGTAGCCTGGAGAGGTAGCAGCTAATGATAGCTTCTGCATTGGAAGCATAGATACATGCTCAGAGACATGCTGGAAATTAGAGAAAAGGCAACCAGGAACCATGCTGATCCCTGGAGGCAGAGAGAATTGTCAGTTGTGGACTGTCCAGAGACACAAACCCTTAGAGTCCAGCAGAGAGTTATACCTTTTTTTTCCTTTTTTCTTGGTGAGGCAATTGGGGTTAAGTGACTTGGCCAGAGTCACACAGCTAAGTGAGTGTTATGTGTCTGAGGCCGGATTTGAACTCAGGTCCTCTTGATTTCAGGGCCAGTGCTCTATCCACTGCGCCACCTAGCTGCCCCAAGAGTTATACCTTAAGAGGAGCTTCATGAAGATTCTATGAAGAGAGAAAAAAAGGACTTCCAATAATCAGCCCCTGTAAATCTGGGAGGGATATTTTGTACCACCTCCTTCTACTATACCCCCAAAAGTAAATACTTTTGCTAAGTGATAATTGAGCCTCCTGGATGGCAGTCAATGGGGAACACACCAGTGGGATCAGACAGTGACAGCCCCTCAGGATATAACCCTAAAATCTTGAAGAAAACCAGAGATTCCAAGAGGCTCTAATGAGGAAGCAGTGCATTCTAGACATAGGGGATGCTAGCTAGGTGGTACAGTGGAGAAGTGGTACTCCTGGGCCTGGAGTTGAATTCAAATCTGGCCTCAGACACTTACTAACTGTGTGACCCTGGAAAAGTCATGTCACCTCTGTTTGCCTAAGTTTCCTCAACTGTCAAATAGGGATATTAAAACCTAAATGAGGTAATATCTGTAAAGTGCCTGGAACATAGTGGGTGCTTAATATATGCTTGTTTACAGCTCTTTTTTGTGGTGGCTAAGAATTAGAAATTGAAGGGATGTCCATTAATCAGAGAATGGCTAAATAAGCTGTAGTATGTGATTGTAATGGAATATTATTGTGCTATGTGAAATGATAAGCAGGATGATTTCAGAAAAACCTGGAAAGACTTCCATGAGCTGATGCAAAGTGAAGTGAACAGAACCAGGAGAAAGTTGTACATAGTAATGGCACTATTATAAGGATGATCAGCTGTGAATGACTTAGCTATTCTTAGCAATTCAATGATCCAAGACAATCCCAAAGGACTAGGGATGAAACATACTATCCACCTCCAGAGAAGGAACTGATATTGTTTGAATACAGACTGAAGCAGGCTATTTTTCACTTTCTTTCTTTCATTCTTTTTCTTTTATTCGTGTTTTCTTGTGCAAAATGACTGATATGGAAACGTTTTACATGATTGCACACGTATAACCTATATCTGATTATTTACCAAGGAGGGGGAGAGGAAAGGGACAGAGGGAAGGATAGAATTAGGAACTTAAAACTTTTTGAAAAAATGTTAAAAATTGTTTTAACATGTAATTGAGGGAAAATTATATATATACAGATATACACATACACATATACACATATGTATATGTATATATGTGGATGCTTGTTTTAAAAAAGGAGATGGGAGACGGAACATACCCTTTATTCAGACCTGTAGGTAGGATAATATGATAGGAATGTAGAGTGTGAGAATGCAAGTATAGTAGAAAACTGGAAGGTAAGAAGGCTGCAGTTTGTCAAAAGACCTAAAGAGTAAACAGAGGAGTGTGTAGACACGTTGTCTTCCTTGCTAGAATGCACGCTTATCAAGAATAATGATGCTTTTAATCTCAGATAGCTAGGTGGCATGCTGTTAGACCTGGAGTCAGGAAAACCTGAGTGCAAATCCAGACCCAAACACTTACTAGCTGTATGATCAGAGGCAAGTCACTTCACCTCTGTTTTCCTCAGTTTCCTCATCTGTAAAATGGGGATAATAGCACCTACCTTCCAGGGTTGTTGTGAGTATTAAATAAGACAATAATTATTAAGTACTTAGCATAGTACCTAGCACATAGGAAGCACCATATAAATTAGAGCTGTTAGCTCTTTTATACCCAATGCCTAGCATAGTGCTTGGTACTGTAAATTTTAGTTGACCTTCTGTTTGGCCCCAAAGAAGAGGAAATTCATCCTACTCCTTTCAGTAGAGAAGTGGGGATCTATGGATGCTGAGTGTTGCATATACTGTCAAACTCAGTGCCTATGTTGGTTGATTTTGCTTGAATATTTTTCTCCATTACAAGAGAGGGCTCATTGAGTCGATAGGGGACGTATCTAGACTATGAAATAAAAACAGAAGTCATTAATAGCGATTATTACTGCTATTTTAAAGCCCTCACCGAGTTGCTGTGTTGAGGGTGGAAGAGAGAGAGAGAGACAGAGAGAGAGACAGAGAGAGAGAGAGAGAGAGAGAGAGAGAGAGAGAGAGAGAGAGAGAGAGAGACAGAGAGACAGAGAGAGAGAGGGAGAGGGAGAAGGATGGAGGGGGAGGGAGGGAGAGAGAGAGAGAGAGAGGGAGGGAGGGAGGGAGGGAGGGAGAGAGAGGGAGGGAGGGAGGGAGGGGGGAGAGAAGAGAGAGAGAGGAGAGAGAGAGAGAGAGAGGAGAGAGAGAGAGAGAGAGAGGGAGAGAAGGAGGGAATCCCAAAGATGGTCTAGGGCAGGACCACTGTGAGCCATGAGTCAAAGACTCACTAGGGAATAGCCACAATCACTGTCCTGGGGCATACTGCCTCCTGTGACAAGAGTGAACAATTATTACTGACCTCTCTATGAAGGAATACACAGAATATATAACACGAGAGAACCACAGGCAGACATAGCATCTTCGAGTGTGAATCATAGAATTATAAATCACTGGGCTTGAAGGGATCATTAGACACCAAACCTGTCAGCTTAGGAAATTGAGAACCAGACAAGGGAAGGGATCGGCCTGGGATAAATGATTACTGCTGACAACTCGAAGAGCGTCCAGAGGAAAGCGATCAGAATGATGGAGCGCCTTAAGATTATATATCACGTGAAGGCTGGTTGGAAGAACTGAAGATATTTAGCCTAGAGGAAGGAAAACATGGGGGATGTGATTGCTGTGCAAGTACTTGAAAGACTGTCATGTTGGAAGAGAGATTTGATTTGTTGTGGTTGGCCCAGAGGGCAGAACCAGGAGCAGGGCCAGGAACCTCTGAGAGAGGCTTGTTATCAGGACAATGAGAGCTGTCCAACAGTATGACCTGCTGCCTAGGGAGGTCTCAGTTCCTTTGCTCATTGGAAAGCTTCAAGATGCAGAAGGGACTCTGGTCCAGGGGAGTCTTATTTTAGGGACGCTTTGGACTAGACGGCCTCCGACCTCCCTTGTGGCCTCCGACCTCCCTTGTGGCTGTTAGATCCTGGGGTTTTCTTTATCTAGTGCCTTTGAGATCATCTCCAATTTGTGCTGTCTATATCTTGTTCGTGCATAGTGTTCGCATGCTGTCTCCCTGTAAGACCACGGACTCCTTGAGAGCAGGGATCGTCTTTTTCCTTTCCTTGTATCCCTAAAGTGTATGTAGCATAGTGCCTGACATATATTGTTGTTGTTCAGTCGTTTCAGTCATGTCTGACTCTTTGTGATCTCCATTTGGGGTTTTCTTAGCAAAGATATTAGAAAAATATAAGATACTGCAGTGGTTTATCATTTTTTTTCCTCCGGTTCATTTTACAGATGAGGAACTGACGCAATCAGGGTTAAGTGACTTGCCCAGGGTCACCTAGCTGGTAAGTATCTGAGGCTGGATTTGAACTCAGGGAGATGAGTTCTTGATTCCAAGCCCAGTGCTTTACCCACTGTGCCACCTGACATATAACAAGGCCTTTAATAAATGCTTCTTGAATGATTGAATGATTGAAAATGATTCCTAAGCCTTTTGGATGGTGATTGAGGAAACAATGCCTTGGGTGATCTGTTGTTGACAGTCCATACAATCCAGATGTGACTGGATATCTTGCCATCCACTCAGCTATGAGGGTTCTCTTCTCCCTCTGTTTCTTATCTCGCGTTGGGAGCAGTAATCAAATCAATGCTCTCTTCTCTTCTAGAAGGGCCACGACAATTGACTGCTTTGTGACTGGTGCCCATTTCTGTAACAACCTGGGGTGGGGGCAGAGTCTCTTCCTTGGCCACCAATCCTTTATAGGCAGCTGGATGGTGCAGTGGTTAGAGTGCTGGATTTGGAGTTAGGAAGACCTGAGTTTGAATGTGGCCTCAGGCACTTACTTGCTGTGTAACTCTGGGTAAGACACTTAAGCTCTGTCTGCCCGAGTTTACTCATCTGTAAAATGGCGATAATAATAGCACCTGCCTGCCAGCATTGTTGTGAGGATCAAATGAGTTAATATTTGTTTTTTAAAATAATTTTATTTCCCCCCAATTATGTGTAAAAACAATTTTGAAAATTAAAAAAATTTTTGATTCCAAATTTTCTCCCTCCCTCCCCATTCTCCCCCTCCCTGAGAAAATAAGTAATTTGATATAAGTGATACAAGGGCAATCACGCAGAACATATTACTGTATTAGTCACAGTTGTGAAAGAAGAAACCGGACCAAAAGGAAAAAACCATGAAAAAAATAAAGTGAAAAATATATGCTGCCATCTGCATGGAATCCATTAGTTATTTCTCTGGGTGTGGTTAGCATGGAAACATCATGAGTCTTTTGGAGTTATCTTGGATCCTTGTGTTGCTGAGAAGAGTGAAATCTATCACAGTTAATCATCACACAAACGTTGCTGTTGCTGTGTACAATGTTCTCCTGGTTCTGCTCACTTCACTTTGCATCATTCATGTTAGTCTTTATAGGTTTTTCTGAAATCAGCCTGCTCATCATTCTTATAGCACAGCAATATTCCATTACAATCTTATACCACAACTTGTTTAGCTATTCCCCAATTGATGGGCATCCCCTCATTTTCCCTTCTTTGCCACCACATAAAGAGCTGCTATAAATATTTTTGTACAAATAGGTCTCTGCCCACCCCCACCTTTTTGATCTCTTAAGGATATAGATCTCGTAGTGGTATTCCTGGATCAAAAGGGATGTAGAGTTTGATTGTCCTTGGAGCACACTTTCAAATTGCTTTCCAGAATGATTGTATCAGCTCACAACTCCACCAACAGTGCATCAGTGCCAAATTTTCCCGTATTGCCTCCAACATTTATAATTTCCCTTTTCTGCACATCTGATGGATGTGAGGTGATACCTCAGAGTTGTTTTGATTTGCATTTCTCTCATCAACAGTAATTTAGAGCATTTGCCAGCTTTGATTTCTTCATCCAAAAACTGCCTGTTCATATCCTTTGATCATTTATCAGTTAGGGAGTGACTTGTATTCTTATAAATTTGACTCAGTTCTCTATATATCTGTGAAATGAGGCCTTGATCAGAGATACTTTGTGCAAAAAAAAATTTACCCAGTTTTCTGCTTTTCTTCTAAATTTCATTTCATTGTTTTTTTTTTGTGTGTGTAAAACCTTTTTAATTTAATATAATCAAAATTATCCATTTTACATCTCATAATGCTCTCTGTCTCTTGTTTGGTCATAAATTCTTCCCTTCTCCATAGATCTGACAGGTAAACTATTCCTTGCTCTCCTAATTTGCTTTTGGCATCACCCTTTACATTTAAACCACATACCCATTTTGACTTTATCTTGGTATACAGTATGAGATGTTGATCTATACCTAGTTTCTGCCATATTATGTTGAGTTTTCCCAGCAGTTTTTGTCAAATAGTGAGTTCTCGTCCCCAAAGCTGGGATCTTTGGGTTTATCAAACACTAGATTACTATGGTCATTGACTACTGTGTCTTGTGTATTTAAATCTACTCCACTGACCCACTACTCTACTTCTTAGCCAGTACCAGATAGCTTTGATGATTTCTAAATGAGCTAATATTTGTAAAAGGCTTTGCAAACCTCAAAGTACTACAGTAAGCGCTAGCCATTACTATTATTGTTATCCTATGCATCCTTTCCTATAAGATGCGTTGTAGGCTCCTTTAGGGCAGGGGACATCTCACTTTGTATTCCTAGTACATAACGTAGTGCCTAGCACACAGTGGGTACCTTATAAATGCTTTTTAAAATTCAATTCATTCCTGTGCAGTTCACCTCGGAGGAACAAAGACTGATGTTATATGAGTAAGAATGTGAATATTTTTAAGTGGAGCTTCTGGGAAAAGGGAAGGAGAAATTAGCGTTTATGTGCCAGACACAATGCTAAGCGCTTCACTAGCATTATCTCATTTGATCCTCATAACACTCGGCAAGGTGGATGCTGTTATTATCCCCATTTTACACTTGAGAAAACTGAGGCAGGCAGAGGTTAAGTGACTTGCCCAAGGTCACCCAGCTAATAAGCATCTGAGGCCAAATTTGAACTCAGGTCTTCTTGATTCCCGGCTCAGCACTCTATTCACTGCACCACCTAGTTACCTCTAAAGAAGAGAGAAGAAGAAAGGAGAGATTTCCTGGGCTTTACTTCTAAGTCCTGCTGGTACTTAACACATCTGCCTCACCCCCATCCTTATTTCTTCTTCCTTAACTCCAGGTGTTTTAAACTGCTTTCAGTGGGAACAGTGGAGGACTCAGAAGAAATCATGGCCCGTTTTTAAAGCTCCTTCTAGACTGAGCTTACCATAATTACCACACTGGCAACAACATAGTCATTTCTTAGGCAGTGCAGGCATCTGTGGCTCAGATGGGGATCAGCAAACTGATGGGGAGAGCTGGGAATGGATCCTGCAGCCTATCTCCTGCCTGCTACAGAGTCGTTATCTCCCTCTTCCCTATAGCACCTCTGTTAGTTGTTCCTCTGTCACCCCTTCTACTAGATTGGCATGAGCCTTTAACTACTTTCCTTCCATGGCTTACAGGGAGTTTGGTAAAGCCTGGGACTGGTTACCTTGATCCCTGGACTTTATTTACCTGACAGTTGTGAGATTGTCTAGTGCCCCAGACTGTAAACAATTTATAGCCCTCTGGTGTGTTGGGGCACAGCCCATTCCTCTTCCATCACTGTCCCTATTCCCAACTCCCTCCCCCAACAGCTGGCAGAGGTCACCTCCTTGCTTCCCAGTCAACAACATCTGGAGCCGTCCCAGTAGGGGTAGACAGGGCCAACCCTGAGGAGCAGCCCAGTGAAAACAGCTGCTAGAGAAAGGAGCCTTTATGAGCAGAGGTGGTGGTGGTGGTGGGCATGGGACTGGAGACAAATAGAGAGGCCATCTTGGTCAGCAGGGCAAGCTGCCTGAGGATGTGCAGGCAGGGAGGAAGGTGAACCAACCAGCTGCAGGTGTGTGTACTTCTGCCCCTGCATAAACACTGTCAAATTCCCAGGGGGTGGAGATGACATCTGGTGAGCAGATACTGAAAAGTACCTGCCAGGCCACTTTAAAGAGGAGCTCTTGTCTTACTGGAACAGCAGGCAGATTTTAGATAATTCTTCTCTCTCCAGTTGATTAATGGATTATGGAATTAAAGGGGGGAAAGTTTAGAGCCAGATATTGATTAGAAAGCAGGATAACTCCATCAGAACTCTCCCCTCCCCTCAGGGAGAAGAGCTATAGAAATACAGGGTGATATGATGTGTATAGATAAATTTAGGGATAATAGACACGTTTCTCAGGGTATGTTATTAACTATAAAAGTTGATATCAAGAATGACATCTGTGGCCTTCCCTAACATATTTCTTACTATTCTCTTTGGAGGCAAGAGTCTAGCCTGAATGGACCATAAGGGTGATCTTGGGGGACATTTCTTATGTTCTCAGTCATTCATATATCAATATATATGTATATATGATATATATATATATATATATAAATGAGATAATATATTTGTCATTGTTCAGTTGTTTTCAGTTGTATATGACTCTTTGTGACCTCATTTGGGGTTTTCTTTGCAGAGATATTGGAGTGGTTTGCCATTTCCTTCTCCAGCTCATTTTACAGATGAGAAAACTGAAGCAAACAGGATTAAGTGACTCGCCCAGGGTCACACAGCTAGTAAGCGTCTGAGGCCAGATTTGAACTCAGGAAGGTGAATCTTCCTGACTCTAGGCCTGGCACTTTGTGCACTTTGGCTCCAGCTAGCTTCCCTGATGATATATACATATATGTATATATGATAAAGAGGATATATTATGTCATACTATACAAATGAATGTATATATGCATATGCATATATACACGCACGTATGCATGCATATATATTTAATTCTTAGGGTCGTTAAAGATTTAAAGCTGGAAGGGACCTTAGAGATTATCAGACTCTAATCTCCTCATTCTACAGCTGAAGACACTAAGACTTAGAGCAGTGAAATAACCTGTCTGCTGTCACCCAGCATATGTAGGGGCAGAACCCACTCTTAGCTGGTGGTTCTGGGAGCCGTTGTGCCCAAAAAGACCCATCATCACCAAATGGTCAACCAAAGGTCATGAGCCTTTTAGCTCAGCTGGTCTAGTCCTCAAATGAGCAATGCATGGTCCCGACCTGAGCCAATGTAGTAGGAGTACAGGGTTCCACTCCAATCACGGCAAGTTAACTGACTTTGACTGTGAGAAAGTCATTTAACCAATCTGGGCCTCAGTTTCCTCATCTGTAAAATGAACAGGTTGGAATAGACCACCTTTAAAGTCTGTTGTAGCTCTAAATCCTGTGATCCTGTGGTCTGTTCTCTCTCTCTAGTCTTTGCTGCCCTAAATGCCTCCTACACAGGCCAACCCCTCTCCCAACCACCCCCACTAAAAAGTATAGGAGCTTCTCTTTGTCTCCAGGCACTTAATGATGGTTGAATTGATGTGAATGAAGGAATTAAACTTTGCCAGTGTTTGCAATGAATTTCAGCCCATAAAATATAGGGACAATGTGTATTTCACCCCTGCTGAGTCTCCATCAGGATTCTTGTCTCTTCATTCTCATTCATTTTTCATCTCAAATGGTGGTAATTAGTGAATACTTCGTTCGTCTTTTTTGACTCTGCATTATTTCAAAAAGATTTTCTCTGTATTTCCCTACAGTCCTCATATTTGCCTGACATCTAAAATCTATTTTCAAAATTGTTAAAAACGAACAAATTTAAGACTTCTCATCTGCGACAGATAAATGGTCAATCAAAGGAGATGAACAATTTTCAAAAGGGCAAACATAAATTGTTAATAATTACAAATGCTTGACCTCGTTAATAATTGAAGAGATGCAAAAGAAAACAATCGAAAGTAGGGTTTTCTGAATCATATTGATATAAAACAGCCTCTGGCTCTCTGCCCTGGGTGGGGGCTGAGGTTGGAGGGTGAATGCACGCAAGATAACTGCACCTTCATTGGGGAGGTTTTCCTTCCCGGGCAGCTTCTCCCCACCTCACTTCCCCACCCCCAGCTCCCACTTGTCTCATGCCTGGTAGAGAAAGCCACAGTCCATGTTTATAAAAGTACCCTGAGAAGTGTGTGGTCCATCCCTCCCCACTCTTCTCTTTCCTGTCACCCTACTTGGTTTTGCTTTCCCATCCTTTGCCCCTGCCTTCTCATTACTCTAGCCTGTAATTTCTCTGTCTGCACATTGCAAGGTAAGCGTTTGTTTGGGAGAGAGAGTTTATAGTTCCGACTCTTTCTGCTTGGCTGCCATGCCCCTGGTCACTAGTGGCCATCTCTGCAGGCCACTGAAGCTGGAGTGATTAGGACCCAAGGCCAGAGATCGGAGCTTTTAGAACCTCAAGTGACATTTCAGATCTTCAACCAGGGTCGGCTAACTATGGCCCATGGGTCAAATCTAGAGGCTGCCTCTTTTTGTATGGTCCTGGGGCACCATTTAACTGCTTTACTTTAACTATGGGGAAACAGACCCAGAGAGAGGAAGGAACTCACACAGATAACAAGCTAGCAGAGCTGAAATTTGAATCCAGGGCCTCTGATTCCAGAGGTATTGCTCTGTGTGGATATTTATCCTCCCAATAGAATGGAAACTAATTTTTTTTTAGGTAATTAGGGTAAAGTGACTTGCCCAGGCTCACACAGCTGGTAAGTGTCAAGTGTTTGGTGAGGCAGGATTTGAACTCAGGTCCTCCTGATTCCAGGGCCAGTGCTCATGGAAACTCTTTGAGAGTAGAGATGGGTCTGTATTTGACTTGGTCTCAAATGTCTAGCACAGTGGCTGGAACGGGGCAGGTGCTTATTACCTGCTTGTTGAATTGAATTAAATTGAATTACTCTCTCCACTCTATCCCACTGCCCTGCAAATGTTCTTCTACGAGAGTTTTGAGTTAGACTTACTGGCTCTGCTGGAGTGGAAAGAAAGAGAGGGGACTGTGAGTCAACTGGAACTCTGGATTCTAGTTACTGACTCACTATTGACTGACCATGGGTCCTTGGACAAGTCACTCGCCTCTCTGGGTTTCAGTTTCTTCTTGGATAAAGTATGGACTAAATAACTCTAAGACCTTTCTGAACCCAACATTCTATGATTGCTTTGTCATTCTTAACATATCCCTTTGGGGTTGGGTTGGGGAGGAGGTGATGGGGAGTGATTAGAATTCAGGTCCCTTGATAGTCAGTACAGGACTCTATACCTTGTCTCATCCTGCCACTTCAAACATTAGCTGGCAGGTAGAGATATTCAAGATCTCTCCATCTCAAAAAATTGTCCTTCAACTAATCTGCTTGGTTATTCAACTCTTCTTACCAAAATATCAATTAACAGGCATTTATGATGTGCTTACTATAATCTAGGCACTATACTAATTACAGGGGATACAGAAACAAAAAAAGAAAATCCTTTCCTGCCCTTGAGGAAGCTACATTCTGTGGAGGAGAGATGAGAACCTATGTAAATATGTACAATGTGTATAAGAAATAAATTCAGGGTAAGTAGTAGCAATACATTTTATATTAAATGTTAATAGGAGTACTGTCTGATGCAGCAGAAACTGAGAACAGAGTAGATGCTCATCGATTGGGGAACAGCTAAACAAATTGTGGTACAGGAAGGGAAGATGGCTTAGGAAATGATGAATATAGTGAGTACAGAGAAACAAGCAAAGATTTAAGTGAACTAATGCAAGGTAATATAAGCAGAACCAGGAAAATCCAGGAATTCCTTAAATGGAAACAATGAAACAATTAAAACTGACTGCTGTGAAATTATCATGACTAAGTTTGTTCCCAAAGAAGAGATAAGAGAAAGTTTCTCACCCTGCTTCTTTGCAGAGTGGAGCCATGCAGTGCAACTGCATATCACGTCAGACTTTTGGATATGTTTGTTAGTTTTGCTAATTTTGTTTTCCTCTTTTTTCTTTTCTTCCTCCTTTTTTCTGCTTTATCATAAGGAATTTTTACAAGGAATGGCTCAAAGGAAAGGACAGAGAAGGGAAACGGGAAAACATAAGTGAAGGAAAAGCAAAAATACCAATAAATTTTTTTTAAAAAAACTGCGTTGTATTTACAGGGGTCTTAGAACTTGCTAATGACTCTCAGATTACAAGTGAATAGATTGTGGTCTTTTGTTTTCAAATTAGGGAACTGAGGCACAGACACATATCTTTCTGGGGATGTCAATGACCAAAACCCTTGTTCCCAGCTCTCTGTCTCTAGGGCACTGCTCATCAGAGCACAGGCCTTTTTCATTTTCCAAATGTACAAAATCACAGGATGCTGCAGTCTGAGGTCAGATAAGATTGATTGGGTTGGAAAGGAAACCTCATCCAGCCAGAATGAATTCATCAGAGACCTTAGAGAAGGCCAGGGAAGGAGACAAAAGTCACAATGATAGACATCTTATATTTTTCTTGAATAGCTTCTTACAGTGTACCTCCCAGGTAGATCTAGTTGTGATTTAAGGAATGTTATATGATATAGCATAACATAACATAATATAATAATGTAAGGAAATTTCCTTATGAACAAGGAAACAGGGAATGGAAGGACCTGAAAGCTATTCAAGTTGGACTCAACTCCCTAATCAATCAATCAATCAGCAGGTATTTCTTGCACATCTACAAGTGGGGATACAGAGACAAAAATGAAACAATCCCTGCCCTCTGGAAGTTTACATTCTACTAAGGAAATCAACATATATGTATGTACATATGTGTATGTGTATTTACACATGCACAGCACACATATACGTATATAATATCTACATACATGTAACATACTCACAAAAGATACAAGGTAATTTTGAGGGGAAGGCAGGGTACACAGGAAAAGTTTTGTGTGGAAGGTAATACGAGTCCTGTAGGAAACTAGGAATTCTAAGGGTCAGAGAGTGAGGAAGGAAGGCATTCTAGGCGCGGGGGACAGCCAGTACAAAGGTATGGCGGTAGAAATGGAGTGTCTCGTAGGAGGAATAGCAAGACGAATAGTTTATGTGGAACAAAGAGTTCACTGGAGAATAAGGTATAATAAAGATGGAAAAGTAGGTTGGGGCCAGGCTGTGAAAGGCTTAAATGTCAAACAGAGAAGATTCTATCTGACCCTGGATGATCACATAGTAGGAAGCCATTGATGTTGATGGAGGAAGCCCATGTTGATTCTGCTCTCCAGAGCAGCCTCTAAAGAAGGCTGAATCAGTAATGGAGTTTTTTTAAGTGTGTCTAGGTGGAAAGCCTAGAGGAGACCTGGGACTGAGAAAGAATGGGATACAGAAGCCATCTTCTTCCTTTGGTAGCTTGGATTGTGGGGGATCGAATGAGGTCAGTATGGACCAAGGAGCCAAGGAGAGGAGGGGAAAAAACCCAAACCATTTCCTGGCTGGTCAATCAGAGTCAACATTAACTATTTTTGCTTGGCGAATAAATTCCACATTTAAAGAGATGCTTGTGTGTATGTTTTGTTTTTTCAAGAAAAACCAATTATTCCTATGTCCAGAAATGAATTCCTCACGTCCAGCTCCTGGGTGACATCACCCAAAGTCACCTATGAAGGGATTTTTCCATCTCAGATGGTCTTCCTTTTGATGGTGCTGATTAGTAAGGTGAGGAAGGCAAGGGATATAGAGAAAGATGTGTGAGAGGGCAAATGGGAGGAACCAAATGCAGTAGGAAATTTAAAAAGAAGGATGTTGAACAAAGAGAGGGACAGCATGCTGAAGATTTGGAGTCAGTGGTCCTGGGTTCTAATCCTATCTCAGCCATTTACCAGCTACGTGACTTTGGGCAAGTTCCTGAATCTCTCTGAGCCTCAGTTTTTCCTTTGTAAATAGGGAGGAGTTAGATTAAATGATTTCTGAGACAGCTTCTGTCTCTAAATCTATCATTTTATGGTTCATTCTATTATTCTAACCACTTCCCCTCCCCATCACATCCCACTGTGAAGTTTCAAAATGGCAGTAGAAAAAAAAAAGAGTCCATGAAGTCACTGCCAATGGGGGAAGAGGGTCTGTTCTGTCCTTAGGTTTGACAACAAGAATATTTGCCTGGTGTTCAGGCTGTGAAAAAGACTCGGACCTGTGAGCAGCACGAAGGAGGGAGCTGAGTGTTTTCTCTGGGCTGGGCTCAGGCTCTCTGAGAATTCTGTGAGCCTCGTGCTTGAGCAGAGCCAGGTTTCAAGGGCATCCCATGCCCTTTCTCTAAACTGTATTCCCCCTCACCCATTAATGACTCCCTGACTACATGGGTGGGAAGCAGAGTGGGGACCATCCTGAGGCGTCTTTGCAAGGATGTCCCCACCTCATTGGTGAAATGAGTTGGCTAAGCTCAGTGGAACCAGATGAGACAAATTTAAAAAAGGGAAGCTGAGGGTCATTCCTTTCCCCAACAGGGAAAAATCAGTAAGTGGGATCATGGGATTTACAGTGAAAAGGGATCTCAGAAGCCATCTAATCCAATACTTTTATTTAACTGAGGCCCAGTGAGGTTAAGTGATTTGCCTAAGGTAACAAGGCAGTAAGCCTCGGAGGCAAGATTTGAACTCAGGTCCTCTGATATTGACCATCTATTCCACTCCACCCAATGTCTTTAATTCAGCTACTACCACTGGTACTACCACTGCCACCACCACTACTACTAAATAGCTCACATTTTTATATGAGAATTCGAGTTTTGCAAAGAGCTCCTCATAACAACCCTGTGAGGTGGGTGCTTTATTATTTACATTTTGAGTTGAGAAAACTGAGATTCAGGGAGTTTAAGTGATTGGCCCAGGGTCAAACATCTAGGAAGAGGCAGAGGCAGGATTCATGCTGAGGTCTCCCTGCCTCCAAGGCCTGCCCTGCATGAAAACCCTTAGGGAAGGACAGCCCCAGCAGCTTACATCTTCACTTTTCAATTAACAAGTATTTATTTTCTCTTCCTTTCACCCACCCCACCCTTTGGGGGAAAAAAAAGAAAAAACAAAAGTCTTGTAACAAATACATGTAGTCTAGTAAAACAAATTCCAATATCATCCATGTCTAAAAATGTGTCTCATTCTGTGTTAGCTTACACTTTGGGTGAAGAAGCTAGGGGAACACACTAGAACAATAGTGAGTGGAGTAAGACAGTTAAGTGTGGAGCTGTGTGGCAGATTCTATCTTAAATGCTGTGGGAGCTGAGAGGGGAGAATGGTCATGGGAAAGAAGAGACTACAGATGGTTCTTTAGAAAAGAAATGGATTGATCCTTGAAGCATTTCATAGGATCATAGACCTAGAGTTGTAAGGAATCCTGGAGGTCTTCCAGTCCTACCCTTCATCTGTAAAATGAGGGAACTGAGGCCAAAGAAGTTAAATGACTTGCCCAAGGTCACACAGGTAGTAAGTATGGGTAGTGGTGGTAGTGGGGGATCAGCTTAGGGCCTCCAACTTCAGAACTAATGATCCTTTTACTGTATCACTCTACTAACTCAATATATAATTCAACTCAATTCATCCTCAACCCAACTCATATTGATTAAGCAACAGTCAGAAAAATAAACTCTCAGAGTTGGAAAAAACTTCAGAGAGAGGCCACAGAGTCCAAACTGTGTCTTCTACTTCTACAAAATCTCCAACACGTGGCTGTCTAATCACTGAAGAACCCTACTGGGAGGGAACCCAATATATCCCAAGGCATCCCAATCGTCTTTTAAAGAACTCTATCTGTTAGGAAGTTTGTCCTTACATTAAGCCTAAATCTAACTCTGAAACTCTCACCCAATGGGCCTTGTTCTGCTCTCTGAGGCTGAGCAGAAAGTCCGGTCTTTCTGCTAATGGAAACCTTTTCCAAAAGTTATCAAGTTCCCTCCCCAATCAAGTTTTCTCCAAGAGAAAAATTCCCAGTGCCTTCCACTGATCCCTGGCATGGGTGCCAGATCTTTCCCACTCCAACTGCCCTCCCTCCATCTTTGTATGCTAGGTCATCAATGTCTTTCCCCAAATTTGAAGCCCATAACTAAACACAGGAGTCCAGAAGAAGCCGTACTAAGGAGGCTTATGGATAGGTTTTTTTTTTTTTTGCCTTTTCCCTTTCCTACTTTCAAAGCTGAATTGCCTACCATGTTGACATTCATAGAAAGAGGTCTTTGCCGCCAAATATAGCAATTGAAGTGAATAAGAGAACCTGATCAAGTCTCCTCATTTTAAAATTACTAGAAGCCATGTAGAGCCCTTAGTCAACTTGCTGGAAGCCTGACTCACTCTTCCTCTAACTTTCCTGATCAGGGCAGGTAAATAGTTTTCTCATCAGTTAAATGGAGATAATAGTACAGTGTGGTTGTGAGGAAAGACTTTGAAAATCTTAAAGCCCTCTATAAATGTGAGTCATTATTCGTAAATGGTAGGCTGGCTGCTTTCTTCCTCATTCACCAATCGAAGAAGACCCTACTTTCCAGTAGCCCAACAATCCTACTGAGAGAGTCTATGGCAATGTCTCAAGTCTTTTCCAACTCTGAGAGTCTATCATTCTGACCATTGAGCAGAAGTTATAGGAACGAAAGCCTTGGATCCAGTATAAGTTGGTTAGCCGATCAACATTTTTTGCAGCTTTAAGCATTTTATTTTCCAATTATATGTAAAAACAATTTTTAACATTTATTTAAAAAAAATTTTGAGTTCCAAATTCTCTCCCTCCTTGAGAAGGCAAGTAATTTGACAGAGACTACACACATGCAGTCATACAAAACATATTTCTTTTTTCTTTTGAATAGTATTTAATTTTTTCCAATTACACGTAAAGACAATTTTAACAATAAATTTTTTTTAGGCAATTGGGGTTAAGTGACCTGCCCATGGTCACTCAGCTAGTAAGTGTCAAGTGTTTGGTCTGAGGCCGGATTTGAACTCAGGTCCTCCTGAGTTCAGGACCGGTGCTCTATCCACTGCACCACCTAGCTGCCCCTAACAATAATTTTAAAATAAATTTTCAATCAACATTTTTAAAGCACCTATTATGTATCAGGCACTGTGCTAAGTGCTGAGGATACAAATATGAAAAAGAAAGACAGCTCCTGACTTCAAGGAGCTTACAATCTAATGGGGGAAGTCAAGACCCAGAAGAAAAACACACAAATAAAGCTGAGAAGAGTGGAAAGTACTGGAGGTGTCATGATGGAGACACCAAATGAGTCTAAAATAAGTACAACCAGCTGGGAAATGTGGACACTTATGTTCTGTGCCCCCTTCTCAAGGGGAAGGGGAGGTATAAGGAAGACACATCTGAAAATGAAAACTGTCTGAAAAGGTAATAGGTTGCCTTGTAAGGGAGTGAGTTCCCCATGGATGGAGGTACTTAAGTAGATGATGGATGACTGATCACCTCATCAGGGATATTATTCAGGGGATTCATGTATTGAACAGGACTGTGGTCCCTTCCAACTTGGAGATTCTATGACCTTGGCTAGGACTACATCCATCTGTGTGACCCTAGAAAAGTCACTAACATCTCTCAGCCTCAGTTTCCTCATCTATAATAATAATAGTTTCTACCTCACAGAGTTGTGTTTTTTTTTTTTGTTTCTTTTTTTTTAGGTTAATTGAGGTAAGTGACTTGCCCAGGGTCACACAGCTAGTAAATGTTAGGAGTCTGAGGCTGGATTTGAACTCAGGTCCTCCTGACTCCAAGGCCAGAGCTCTATTTGCTGCCCCATCACAGAGTTGTTTTGAGAACCACATGAGATGACATTGGTAAAGCAATCATCATTTGAAGGGGGCTGAGCCTGAACATACAGTAGACTCCCCAGATCTCATTTCTCCCTGAGTTTCCCCCTTTGTAAAATGAAAGAGGTCCACTAGGTAACCTCTGAGATCTCTTCCAGCTCTAGGGCTCTGATCCTTCATGGTCAAATAGACCATATGCTCATCATGGGAGTGGAGGGTCAGTTAGACTGTTTGCATGGAGTCCAAACAGTACCATCATCCAGACTGGGGCTGTGGAAAGAAGCTGAAGGACCTGGGTTTGAATCCTGCCCCTGCTGGGCAAGTCCCTTCTACTCTGTGGGTTTTAATTTCATCATCTAGAAAATTACAGTGTTGGACCAGGAAACCTTCTAAGACGCTGTCCACCTCCAGCTTCGTGATTCTGTGACCCATGTTATCATTGTGCCTTGGAAAGGAAGAGGGGGCTCAAATGCTCATGTTGGAGGTGGGCCAACTTTTTCAAGATGGATTCTGTTTTATAGGCAGGAAGCTGGAGCTGAGGCTCAGGGAAATCCTGGCAGCTTTGGCTGTTCCTTTTCTTCATGGGGACTCACTTTCCTGTGAGATTGGTGGGAGTCATTTTTTCCCTCTTCCTGGTACTATAAGAGAGGGAGCTGAGACCTTATGTTAAAAAAAAAATCTGTGTCCTTAAAAACCAGTCACCACCCTAGACAAGGGCCCTTTGTCTCAAGGTGAAAGCTACAGGGTAAATATGGGATGCTGACCAAGAGCTGTGGTCTGATCGGGCATGCTGTCTCTGGCAGGCCTTTTGAAATGATGAACTTGGCATTTAAACTTGAAACCCTCCTGTGTGCAGTCAGCTCGAAGTTTGGTCTGTGCTGTTCCGGAAAAGGAGCCATGAGCCCAGAGCTGGGGGCGAGAGAAGGTAGCAGAGCTGTGAAATGGGGCCCCCTTTGGAGAGGGACACATGTTCCTTGAGGCAGGAGCGAAGCCCCATAGACCACTTCCTTTAGGATGTGAGAGATGTGTGCCTTAAGAAAGTGCCCTGGATTCCTGCTTCTGCTGGAGCAAAGAGGGAGTGGGTGCTCCTGTGGGTCACTGGTGACCTCGGGCCAGAGCTTCCTTCCCATTGCTAAGTGTCCTTGACATTCTGTGATGGCAGGGGTGGGGGTGGGGGTCACAGGCTTGCTTCTGGGCAGCAGAGAATAAACACTGAGGGGAATGTTGATATATACTGACAACTTATAACCAGACATCATGGAAGAAGTGATGTCATTTGGCCTAGAGTTTGTGCCCTGCCTCCTCTTGGAGTTGGGTGATAAATTGCCTTTACTTACTTCTTTTAGTCTGGGCTCTGCCATAACGGACTTTAAGACCCTTGGGCAGATTTGCAGAATCATAGACTGAAAGGAAACAAGGGGTCCACCCAATCCAACTCCCTCATTTTATAGCTGAAGCCATGCGATTGACTGCTCCAAGGTCCCACAGGTAGTCAATGGCAGAGGTGAGATTTGAACCCAGGTGTGGATAGATAAAATACATCTTTTATCATGAGAACATTCAAATGAGAATTGGGTGACTGCTTGTTGGAGAATGTGGATTCCCCAACATTGGAGGTGTGAAGTAATAATAATAAATGATATTTATATAGCCCTTAAATGTCTACGAAGTACTTTACATGCATGTTCTCTACAAATGAGGAAACTGAGGCTCCCTTTCAAGCTCTGAATGGATTGCTCAGAGTCATACAGCTAGTAAGTGTCAACCTACCTCCATCCCCTTATGCCACTCTGCCCCAAGAGTGACTTGAGCAGTCACACAGCTGGGAAGTGTCTGGAGGCTAAATGTGAACTCAGATCTTCCTGACTCTGGTCCCAGGGCTCTAGCCGCAGTACCACCTAGCTTCCCTAGGCAGCTGAATGGTCTCAAGGATCTTTGCAACTCTGATATTTTAGGATTCTGTCATCACTTGTCCTTATAAGTAAACACACTGGTAACTGAAATATGTGGACATTCTATTAAAACACCTTCCAGTTCATCCCCATGACAGCTCTAAAACAGATGCTTCTTTTAACAGAATATTAAAGACCTGGAAGGGGCAGCTAGGTGGCGCCACAGCGCATAGAGTGCTGGGCCTGCAACTTTCTGAGTTCAAATCTGACCTCAGACAATTACTAGCTGTGTAACCCTGGGCAAGTCACTTAACCCTGCTTACCTCAATTTCCCCATCTGTAAAACGGACTAGAGAAGGAAACGGCAAACCCTGCCAGTATCTTTGCCAAGAAAATTCCAAATGGGGTCACGGAGACTCAGACATCACCAAAATGACCGAACAACACCAAAGCCCTGGCAGATGGCCTCTAGATCCTTTATGGAGAGTTCATGGGAGGACCAGGGCAAGAATCACACAGACTGAGAAGGCATGGGTGGAGTGTGGTCTTCCCTGGTGATTGGGATACCTGCGTTGAAGACATCATGGATCTATTGAAGAACTGAAGAGCTCTCTCTGATAGGGAACAGGCCCAGTAATTGACATTAGGTTTGTTTTTTCCTTTGTATTCCCAGCTCCCAGCACACTGCCCAGCACATGGGAGGCACTTCATGAATGTTTTTGGATGGACTGAAGAACTTTCGAACAATTAGAGCCATCTGATAATGTCATGGGCTGCTTTGGATGGTAGTGAGAATTTTTATTTTGGTATTAAGCAGAAGCTGACCAGCCAGTCCTCTCTCAGAGAGGCTATTAACAAGATTCCTCACTAAGTGGAAGGTCAGACTGCATGACTTCTAAGGCCCCTCCCAACTCCATGACTCCATTTCAACAGGCCTATGCAGAAAGCCACTCCCTGTCACTTCTAGAATCAAATATGAAACCTCTGTTTCAAACCCTCCATAACTTAGCCCCCACAGCCTTTCCAGTCTTCTTATATCTTATACCACTCCCCACATACTTCGAGATCCAGTGGCCCTAACCTCCTTGCTGTTGCCTGAACAGGTACACCATCTTTCAACTTTGGGCATTTCCACAGGCTGTCCTTCATGCCTTCATCTCTCCCTCCTCATCTCTGCCTTCTGGCTTCCTTCAAATCTCAGCTAAAGTCCCACTTTCAGCAAAAAGTCTTTCCTGTTCCTCCTTAACTTTGGAGGGTCTTTTGTCCACAACTATCTCCAATTATCCTACACAGAGTTGTTTGTTTGTTACTATGGGACTCTTTCTGCCTTTCTTTGGGTTTCCAATGTTTAGCACAGTGCCTGGCACATAGTAGGAACTTAATAAATGCTGGTTCATTGGATTTGACACCCCACTCTCTCCCCTGCTTTCTCTTTTTTTCATCCTTTCTAGCTTCAGTGTACTATTCACTTGACCAAGGCATTTCTGCTGTAGATTCTGGATATAAATCTGTGGGTGCTTTGAAAGGAAGGGCATGATACTGATATAAGGATGAAAGTGTACACTGGTATAAAATGGGGAGGGTAAGAAGGAAAGCCTGGGAGGGCTACTTCATTTCTTTAATGGAGATTTTTTAAAACCACCCCACCAACAGCAACAAAAAAAGAGAGGCTGTTGATGTTTTCTTTGCAGGTGAGAAATTCTTGGGATTCTGTCCAGATCCTGGGCCTCGGGCCAAATTCAATGAGCACTGTCCACTTGTTGGCCAAGGCCCTGCTCCTGAACAGAGCAGGAGTGTTTCCTAGGAGCCAGGGAGGAGGGGTGGCCTGTCTGCTGGACCTGCGTCAAGTCTGGAGGAGACAAGAAGGAGGGTTGAGTCAGGGAATATCCCAATGTACTCATTGAAAGTCCTGTGAGGAGAGGCCCCCACCCACTGGTGTCCACCAGAGACAGCTGTGTCTGGAAGCTCCAGGATCCTACAGTAGTGACATGGGCTGGATAAGACTTTTGAGAGATCCTGTCCATCCTCCGACTTCTAGCCAAGAGTGTATCTTCCTGCCGCCTTACATCTCCAGAGGAGATTAAAAAAAACTTAAAAATTATCAATTTAGTAGCTATCCACCCGGACAAATAATCAAGCACACATAGCAATAAGCAATTCTCCAGATGTCGTTTGAGAATTTCCAGAGAGAAGCGCGTACTGCCTCGTACCCACCCAAGCAACCCATTCTACTTGGGGACAGCTCTAAATTTTTAGAAGTTTTCATAATATTCGTCTTAGGTCTTCCTCTCTGTAACTTCCCCCCGTGAGCTGATGGACAACAATACGTAGCAGCCCTCTTTACTTGAGCCAGCGCACTTGCCTCTGAGCTGCTGTCAGACAGGTGCTCCTAGTGCATTTATCCAAGGGGCCGTCTGGTCCTCAGAACCCTCTCTGGCTGCTTTTCTCACACAGATGTTCTTTTCCTATCCCTTTCAGCAGGTAAAATATCCACACAAGAAAGGGGAAGTACCTAGCTAGAGCAGACAGAGATGAAAACCCATGCAAAGGCATGGAGGTGGGAAACTGAAATGTCAGATTCAGGGAACAGCAGTTAATTTGGCTGAAACAGAGAGCACACGAAGGAGAGTAACGGGCAAGAAGCCTAAAAAGACAGGTTGGAGCCAGACTGAGAAGGCTTTCTAAATGACAAGCTGAGGCATTTTTAGTTTGCCACAGTGGGATTTAAATTTTTTTCTTTTCCTTTTTTTTTGTTTTTGAGAGGCAATCAGAGTTAAGTGACTTGCTCAGGGTCACACAGCTAGTATGTGTCAAGTATCTGAGGCTGGATTTGAACTCAGGTCCTCCTGACTCCAGGGTCGAAGCCCTATCTACTGTGCTACCTAGATGCCCACATGATTTAAATTTCTTAAGCAGACAAATTGCATGATCAAATTCTGTCTGTTATGGGGAGGATAGATCAGAAGGCACAGAGTGTGGAAGCCAGAGTCCACTGCAACAGGCTGTTGAAATAGTGCAGATGAGAGCTGATGAAGACCTGAACTTGAGGAGGAAGTAGGAGGGAGGGAGAGAGCCAATTGAGTAGAGAAAAGGGGACTGATGTGAGAAATACAGAGACTCCTAAAATGGAGAGGTGTGGAGACAGAGACTCTTGTCTGCATGGTAAGCCTCTGGAAGACTCATTTGTGTACAATTCCTCCACTTCTTGAAGGTCAACAGCCAGGTGCCAATGTCACCTAGTTGAAGAATGTTGACCCTCATCGTTGCTTCCTGCCAAAGAGCAACAAACTTGAGTCTTAGGGCACGAGTTCAAATCCCAGCTCTGATGCTTTACTTGCTGGGTCACCCTTGGCAAGTCCTTAACCTCTCTGGGCCTCAGTTACCTAATCTGCAAAGTGAAGGGGCTGGACTTGATGGGATCCAGGGTCCTTCCTGTTCTAGAGCTGTGATTCACACGACCCTTCCAGCCGCTGGCCTAGAACCATAGAGGATGGTTCTTCCTACTTTTATTGCTGGGAGGCTGGGACTATGACCCAGCTGGACTGTTTTGCACCGGGAAACAGCTGGAAGGGTTCTTAGGGATGTAGTCCCACTTCCTCATTTTACAGATAAGGTAACTGAGGTCTAAAGAATGGAAGTGCCTCACCCAGTGTCCCAGAGGTAATAAATAGCAGAGCTGCCCTTTGGTCAGATTCAGTAAGAATTTATCAGGGACCTGTCATGCCTAGGCACTGTGCTGGGAATACGATGAGAGACTTAAATCTAGGAGCCCAGCGTTAGAGCTGGAAGGAGCCTCAGGACCTATCCTGTCCAACTCTCTCATTGTACAAATGAACAAACTGAGCTCCAGAGAGGTTAAATGATTTATCCAGGGTCACACGGAAAGTGAGTATCAAGGGCAGGATTTGAACCCAAGTTCTCTGGCTTCAGATCCAGTGTTGTCTCCATTGCACTAGGCTGCCCTAGATCCTTTAAGCAATCTTCCATGAACTCATGGCCTTTGCCACATTGATTGCTTTCCCCTGGAAGCTCTCCAGTTTATCAATGTCTGTTCTGAAATATGCTTCTCATCTCTCACAGACAGACCTTGAGATCACACCATATGAAGATGAGAGGAAGGACTTGGGGATGTTTAACCTAAAGAAAGCCATAACTAGGGTGGCAAGCAGAGCTCAGCCCGAGACATGGCCAAATCAAGAGTAAGCCAATTTGGTCAACCTGTATGGTGGGAGTGGCTACCGTCCACAGCTTGGGAAGGTTGGACTGAATACTCCAGAGGTGGTACCAGGGCAGAGCATGGCTGGTCTATCACTCTGTCATGTTCCACCCTCCATCCTCATTCTCAATGCCCCTTTCCTTGGATTCTGATTTAGTTCTTTTTCTGGCATCTTGTGATGTGGAAAACATACTTTCAATTGAGCAGTTAGAGGAGGGGGGCTTAATCCTGGCATACTTTTATTTTTTTCCAATTTTAAAAACATTTTTATTTAAAGTTTTGAGTTCCAAATTCTATCCCTCCTTCCCCTCCCCCTGCCTGAAATGGTAAGCAATCAGATATAGGCTATACATGTGCAATTATGTAAAATATTTTCATATTAGTCATTTTGTACAAGAAGACTCGAATATTCAATCAATACCAGTTCTTTCTCTGGAGGTGGATAGTATGCTTTATCATTAGTCCTTTGAGATTGTCTTGGATCATTGTATTGCTGAGAATTAAGTCATTCACAATTCTTCATCGAACAATATTGCTATTACTGTGTACAACATTGTCCTGGTTCTGTTTACTTCATTATGCATCAGTCCATGTAAGTCTTTCCAGGTTTTTCTGAAATCATCCTGCTTGTCATTTTTTATAGCACAATAATATGCGATTACAATTATAAACCACAGCTTGTTCAGCCATTCCCCAATTGATGGCCATTCCTTTGGTTTCCAATTCTTAGCCACCACAAAAAGAGCTGCTTCACACATAAAAAAAGCATAAAATGCTTTCTTTGTGTCAGGCATTATGCCGAGTGCTGGAATACAAAGAAAGGCAAAACAAACAAACATAGCTTCTGCCCATAAGGACCTCATACTTTAATGCAAATATTTGTATATACAAGATGTAGACAGTATGAGAAGACTGAGATCTCAGTTACACAATGAGGTGACTTCTATGCTTCAAAGACCTGTGATTTAATTGATGTGGGAGGAGGCTGCTGTAAATCACAATCCTTCCATGTCTCAATATAGACCATTTCATGGGTTTCTGTGGCCCAAGAAAATTCATCCCCAAAGGGCCAACAACCTTCGCTGTACTTGGCTAGGCTGGTCTTTGGAGAACAAAGGCAGTGTCAAAGGTGTCTCATCCTGAATGCTTTTACAAGGGTCTGCTAGAGTGTGTGTTCTGCTGGCCTGGCTTTGGACAACCTGACTCAACCCCATGCCATGCCAAAGTGAGGTACTATAGGAGGTTTGAGGGGTGAAGATGATATTAAAAAACCCACACGCTGAACGTAACCAATGGCTTTTCTCCTTTCTGCTCTTTTAAATAGAATAATCATCATCTTTCTCCTCCTTTTCTTCCTCCTAACTAGCTTTCTATTGCACTTTAAGGTTTGCAAAGCACTTCATAAACACTCTGTAAGTTGATTCTCAGAAGAACCCTGGGAGGTAGGTGCTATCATCCCCATGTCACAGATGAGGAAACTGAGACAAACAGAAGTTAAGTGACTTGGTCAGGGTCACAGTTAATAAGAATCTGAGGTCAAATCTGAACTCTGGTCTTCCTGTCTCTAGAATCATACTCCATACTAACATTTCCTCTTTCTTTTGGTGACTATGGAAATCTGATGGGAGCATGAAGGACAAAGAAAGAGACTCAAAAACAAAGATGAGTAATTAGGGAATGACTAACAAATTACAGCATATGAATGTAACAGGATACTACTGAATTGTGAGAATCAATGAATGAACATGCAGAAGCATGGGGAAAAATTAGATGATCTGATGCTGAGTGAAGTAAACAGAGCCAGGAAAATAGTATATACAATACTACAATTGTATTAATGATAAAAGTAATAGCTATTATTTACACAGCACTTTGAAGTTTGCAAAGATATGTCATCTCATTTGATCCTCTATAAGATAGGTACTGTTATTAACCACCATTCAACAGATGGGGAAACTGAGGCTGAGAGGTTAGGTGGTTTGCTAGGAATTGTTTGAGGCAAGATTTGAACTCATGTCTTCCTGACTCCATGTTTGATGTACTGTTTTGGTCAGAAATCCTGAGGGTCTTCCTTTCCCAGTTTGATTTTTTTTTTGAGTAGGTAAAAAAGGTTATTCTCTGCCTAATTTCTTACCTAGTCTTAATCACTGAATGGGTGTTGCCCTCAGTCAAACTGGGACCTATTAAAGATGTTAGCCTGAAAATGCCAAGGTCTCCCACTGCATCCATGGTGATCTTCAGTCATCCTGATCTATACCTGGCCGCTGGACCCAGATGGCTCTGGAGGAGAGAGTGAGGCTGGTGACTTTGCACAGCCCTCCCTCACTTAAATCCAATTCACTTGCACGTCATGACATCACCTCCCTGATGTCATGGTCTTCTTCGAGAACAAAGGACAAACAACAACAACAATATGTAATCATAATGATCAAGCCTTGTCTCATAAAAGAAACAAGCAGATGTACTCCCTTCTTTTGTGGGTGGAGGAGGGGGAAGGGCAATGAATACAGAATTGCAAATGCTATCAGACTCGTACAGATTAGTTTTTCTGAACTGCTTTTTGGACTCTTTATTTTTTATTCTTCAGCACAAGGCATAGTTTTCTGGGCAGAGGAGATAGGAGGGATATATTCAGAAATGAAAGTGATGTAAAAATATTTCTTAAAGAAGGAAAAAGAAGAGATGGTGTAAGTGGAGATGGGAGGATATAAGGATAGGGTAAACAGAGCTGGAAGGGAGTGTTAGTTGGCATCTCCCCCCTATCGAAAGCTAGTTTAATATTAGCTACTAAGAGGCCAAATCAGCTGGTTCTCACATATGAACAGATCCATCCCTTTGATTGACAAGGACAAAAAGGACAAAAATTGTCTTCTTTCTTCACCACGTGGGATAAACAGTAAAGGAAGCAGGTTCCAGGGAATCTGTGAAGACTCAGGCTGTAGGATTATCCACCTTCAAATTGGACACTCACCTCTTATTTGAGAGGAATGTTCATTTCCTAAAAATCAGAAATGTCCTTTTTGAAGGCAGTATAGTGTAGTGGATAGAGCACTGAGTCTGGAGCCAGGAAGACCTGAGTTTGAATCTTTTTTTTTTTCTGTGTTTGAATCTTGCCTCAGATACTTACTAGCTCCATGACCTTATGTAAGTCACTTAACCTCTCTAAGCCTCAGTTTCCCTATCTATAAAATGGCAACAATAATAGCCTCTCCCTCATAGGGGCTGATTTTTTGGGTGGGGTGGTTCAAATGAAATAATCAATGTAAAGCACCTTGTAAAACTTGAAGTGCAATATGTATAAACTGTTATTATAAATCATCAATTTTTTTATTTCTTGAGTTTGAATGCATTAAAAAGGAGCTGACACAAGCCACCTGTCTTTGCTAGATTTGAAATTTCTATTAGCTCAGCTCCAAAGGGCACAGAAAGCACTGAAGGGTGAAAAGATTTACTTACCTTAGAAAGATGGAGGAACTGAGATCTGGAAGGAACTGGTCTAAGGCAACATAGACAGAACATCTGGTTCCAGGGACCGTGCATTAACCCCTCAGAGAGTCCTGGAACTTGGCTAGGCAAGCATCAGCCCCCAAGCCCTTCCTGATGCCAGAGACCTGGGCTACAGACTCTGGTGAAGTCATCTTCTGAAGCATCTGTTAGGTCTTTGCTAAGTATTGCCAGGCTTGGGGCAGGAGGCAGAAAGGATATGTTGCTAAGTGTTGTCAGATGAAAAGTCAGGGGTTGCACAGTCTCGACTGGATGATTCATACCCAGATGGGCTCTGAGCCAAAAGCTGGATGGATGCTGGAGCAAAGGCATGCCAGTCCAAAGACTTGCATCAGCCTGTTTTATTTAAGACTTCAGAGTCTGTTAGACTACAGTTTCCAAACGATTAAAAAAAAGAGACTGGGTTTCACTGACCTTCTTGATGATGAATCATCTCAGAACTCCTCCAGCATTGATTGTCTGTCCTATTCATTTTGTCACCCAATCACTCACAACCTCAATTGAGAGGCAGTATTACCTAATGGGTGGAACACTGGACTTGAGGTCAGGAAGGTCTCAATTCACACCTTAAGTACACACAAGCTGCGGTGACTCTAGACAAGTCACTGAAACTCTCTGAGCCTCAGTGTGCCTACCTGCAAAATGGGGATAATAATAGCGCTTTATCTCAGAGTTATCGTGAAAATCCAGTGAGATAATATACACTGACTCTTCTGCAGGCCTTAAAGTTCTATTAAATATGAGCTATTTTGTGAGTGTGTGGTTTCTCCAGCTAGAATGTCAATGTCTCCAGGGTAGGGATGGCATCTGTTAATCTTTCAAAAAACTAGTATCATGAGGTGGCAACAGGAATAGAGAGAAAGGGGTTAAATTCTTCAAGGAAGAAGCAGCCCCAGCAGAGATTTGGTGACCTCCTGGACACATAGGGTAAAGGAAAGGGGAAGATTGAAAACTGGGAGACTGAACCAGGAGTTGGTCACTGAGACAGAGAAGAGCTGAGGAGAGGGAAAGGAGGACAGGGAGGAAGAGGATGCAATCATGAAAAAGTTGAGTTTGAGATGATGTCAGGACATCTGAGTGGAGAAAAATTGCTGTAGATTGCACAAAAGAGGAGTGGATGGAAATGCAAATTTGAGAATGATTTGCATAGCAGTGGAAGCCCTGAGTGCAAAGGAGAAGAAAAGAGAACAGAGGAGAGAACTTGGAGAATGCCCACGGTGAGGATAAAAAGGAGGAAGAGGTGACCCAAACAGAGGTACCAGCTGAAGAAGGGGCGAAAGGAACAAGAGTTACTAAATACCTACTATGTGCTAGGCATTATGTTAAGCACATTACAAATATCTAATTTGATCTTCACAACCACCCTATAAGGTAGGAGCTATTATTAGTCCCATTTTACAGTTGAGCAAACTGAGACAGAGAGAGAGGTTAAGTAACTTACTTAAGGTTACACAGCTAGTAAGTTTCTGAGGCTGGATTTGAAGTCAGGTCTTTCTAACTCCAGGCCTAGCACTCTATCCACTGCACCACCTAATGGTCTCTGAAGGCAGTGACAGATAGACAGGTGCAGTGTCTTAGAAGGCAAGAGAGAAGAAAGTTTAAGAACTTATGCATGGTCAGTAGTGGCAAATAGTGGAGATGGTCTAATAGGTGGGGTAGATTTGTTCTGCCTGGCCCCAAAGGGTAGTGAGAGGAGAGATGAATGGAAGGTGTCCAGAGGCAGGTGTTAGCTCAGTGGAAGGGAACACATCCTCCCAATTCTCGCCATCCCCAAGTGGGAGGGGCTGCCTTAGGGAGGAGGGGCTTCTGCCCTCGCTGGGGCTCTTTCAGCAGAGGCTGGGGGACCACTCACCAGTCAGGCTGTGATTTGGTTTTTTCTATTCACTTCGTTTAATTAAAAAAAATTCTTATGTTAACAAACACCAACTAAATGAGCACTTCCATATACAGAGTAGAACAGAAAAGGATGATTTCACTAAAACTGGGAATCTCCATTCTGCACAGTTTACTTTTCTTTTTAAGTGTATAATAAATTCAACATGTAGCTTTTACAACTGCTCTATTTGCCTGTGATTCCTTCTGACCTTTTTTCTGTTCTTTTTTGTGCACTTAAAAATGCTTCACTGACTCTTTCTTTTCTTTTCTTCTTTCCTCTTTCCTTCCTTCCTCCCTCCCTCCTTTTCTTCTTCCCTCTCTTCTTCCCTCTCTTTCTTTCTCTCCCTTCCTTTCTTCCTTCTTCCTTCCTTCTTTTCCTCCTTTCCTCTCTCTTTTTCTTTCTCTCCTCTCTTCCTTCCTTCATTCTTTCCTTCCTTCCTTTTTTCCTTCCTCTTTCTTTCTTTGTTTCTCTCCTTCCTTCCTTCCTTCTTCCTTCCTTCCTTCCTTCCTTCCTTCCTTCCTTCCTTCCTTCTTCCTTCCCTCCTCCTCCTCCTTCCTCCTTCCTTCCTTCCTTCCTTCCTTCCTTCCTTCCTTCCTTCCTTTCTTTTTTTCTTGTCCTCTATTTCTAGTTCTCTCTTCCTCTTTGGAAACCCCCCCCAAAAAAAAAAACCTTTGTAACAAATATGAATAGACGACAAAACAAATTCCCACATTGGTCATATCCAAATTGTATGTCACTTAAATCCATCACTGTCACATGCTCTTCATTGGTCTTCTGGATAAGTATGTGCCAAGACCTTTACAAATGTTCCATTTAATTTTCACAGCAACTCTAAGAGGCAGCTGCTGTTGTTTTCTCCATTTTACAGATGAGGAAACTGAGGCAGAAAGAGGTTAAGTGACTTGCCCAGGGTCACATAACTAGTAAGTAATGGTGGATTTGAAGTCAGGCCCTTCTGGCTCCTGGACCAGTGCTCTATCCGCTTCATGAAAAGCTTCCTAACGGTCTTCCTAAGTGGAATGGACTGTCTCAGGAGGTCATGGGTTCCCCTTCCTGTGATGTGACAGACATAGATCATTCCGGAACAAGAAGGGCTGTGTGATTCTAAGATGGACAGGCAGCACTGACCCATCCTCCTATTCCATGGAGCTATCTTGACATCTGCCCTGCCACTAATGCCCCTTCCCCCAATCTGGAAGAGCACCCTCCTGCCCTCCCCAAACAGGGCTCTCCCTCTCCGACATAGGGGAGTTAATCCATTCCTAGAATTCTCTGTCCATCCTCCTGATTGCCCACATCCCAACCAGCCAGTCATCTATCCCAGACATAATTCCCTGCCCTGCCACCAATCCCCTCTTCTCTCTTGCCCCACCTTCCATGTTGGAAGGCACATCTCCCTCATTAAAATATGAACTCCTTGAAAACAGAGGTTATCTCATCTTTATCTTTGCACCGCCAAGTGCTTAGCTCAGTACCTGATATACAGCAGGCACTTAATAGATGCTTTTTTTCTTACTTCATTCCTTCATGCATTCATTCACTCATGGAATCTGTGACTGCAGCCTCCTTCACATTCGGCCTTTACCAAAAGAATTTGCGCAGGCCTGCTCTTCCCAAGGAATGAGGCAGCTGTGCCTGAGCTGGGAGTAGCCCTGTCATCTCTTGGTAAAGGAACTGAATGTATTCCATAAAAGGTTTCAGTTGGTCTTGGGTACGGAAACAACATTCAGATGTAGTTCTCAGATCTACACGATGTTCAGTAACCAAAAGCATGTGCTCAGCATGCTGGCTTGGATTAAGCCCTGCTGGAGGAATGCAGGCCTCTGTGTCAGGCCTGTGTGCTGTGGCCCCTAACGCCTGCCTCCCACACCCAGGAAGAACACAGTTCCAGATAGAAAGTGCCAATTAATGTTCAGCAATGAAAACTCCTGTCCCATTGTTCTCCCTGTCTCCTTCACTGCCCCTGTAACCCCAAGATTGTCACTATGTTTTCTTCTAATACAATTTACCCAAAAGGCCCCCAAATCATGGAGTATCTTTGGAGGGCTGTTTAAAGAAGAAGAAAAAAAGAAAAAAATCTGTTATAGGACCATAGCTTTGAGTTGGAAGGGGCCATAAGAACCCAACCCAATCCAACCCCCTGTTTTAGAGATAAGAAAGATGAGGCCCCCAAGAGTAAGGTGGTCTACCGAAGATCACACAGGTTTCAAGAGACTGAGCCAAGATTCCAACCCAGGTCATCTGGCAACACATTCACTGTTCCTTCCATGGCACCTTGCTATCTCCTATGTCATTCTACACCAGTGAGTATTGTTGGATTTCTGAAAGTGGAAGCAGGGCTCAGTTCCCTAGATGACTCTCTTTGTCTCGAGGTAAAGAAAGTCCCAAATATAGGGTCCTGCAAGCTTACTCTGAGTAAGCCAGATGGGGTCCATCCTGATTTCTATCACTTCATTTCCTTTTCCTCTATAAAATGAAGAGATTGGACTCTTGAAGGTCCCTTCTGACTTGAAGTCCATGATCTTCCATTGATCAGGAAGCTCTGCTTGCTAAGAAGCATGGGACTAAGGAATAGCATTGGCTCTTTGGTTGGTCAAATTGACCTGATGGTAGCAGGTGTCCCCCTTTAGGAATAACTCAAATACCAAGAGTCAAATAGCTGCTTGCCTGGCTCTTTGGTCACTCATAGCCTTGTTCTAGAGGAGTTAATTTCTTTCCATTTGCACACATGGATCCCCTCCCTGATGGCCAACAAAGTCATGAAATTTAGAATTAAAATTCAATTCAATAAGACTTTACTGAATAGGTACCTACTGTGTGCCTAGAACAAAGCATCCTTGTCCTCAAGGAGCTGACATTCTGGCTGGAGGATACCTCAGGGACCATAAGTCAATGCCCTCATCTTAAATGAAGAGCCAGCAGCTCAGTGAGGGGAAGTGATTTGCCCAAAGTAGCACTGGTAATGAGTAGCTGAGGCAGAATATGAACTCAAGTCCCTATCATCAAATCTTATGTTCTTTCTCCTATGCACACTACTTAAAAACAACAACAACAACTCAAGGTGTAGGCATCCTGGGCTTTTGTTCCCACTTATGCAAAATGTTCTTTTTCTGAATGAGATGTCACAGATTTGACCCCATCCGAGGGCAGCAACCTTCTACTTGTTAACTGAGCTGCTCCTGCATCGGAGTGAGCAAAGATGGATGGCTACAGGCCTTACGGACTTTTTCTAACAGTACAGGATGTACACATAGTCCTGCTTTGTAGAGGGAGCTGGGTGGCACAGTGAATAGGATATGGGATATAGGATGTGGAGCAATGAAGACCTGAGTTTGCATCTTGCCTCTGACACATACTAGCGGTGTGGTTCTGACTAAGCTGCTTAATTTCCGCCAGACTCGGCTTCCTCACCTCTAAAATGGGAATAGTAACAGTCCCTACCTTACGAGGTCGTTCTGAGGTTCAAAGGAGGTATATCTGTAAAGAGCTTCACAAACTTCAGAGTCACACAGATGTTATCATCGTTGTTAGTGTTTCTATCTGCCCTTGGTCATGACAAACTTCAACGGCTTATGTCTGTCACGGAGAGGAATCCGACCTTCTCCCATCTTCAAGCATCCCCGTGCACTACAGCCCATCCATCTGGCCGCGCTTGGGGAAGGTGCGCCCGTCTCAGAGGAGATGCTCTCCAAGGCAGGCCTTGGGCGGGTCAGGGGTCACTGCTCTGCGGGGCCCGGGGGTGGGGAGCCGGGCAGCCTTAATGCTGCTGGCTGGGAGCAGGGGAAAAGACTGGCTGGTGCACCGGCCCAGGCGACTCTTCACCCGCCCCCACCCCCGTGCTGCCCCTGCCCAGGTATCCTTTCAAGAACAATGGGAAGGGAGAGAGGGAACCCCTATGAACTGCATCCTGTCAGATCCTATAAACAGACTCTGTATAGTGTGGCTGGACTTGGTCTTTTTAAAATCTGTTCTTAATCCTGGGTAGAGCTGTCTCAGTATTTCTGGGTCTTGCAAGATGACCAGTCTGGGTTAGTCCCAAAACTAGGGCAAAGTGACCGGGGCTGTCCCTCAGGGAGGAAGCACTGAAAGCCGAAATAACTGACCTCAGCACCTGGGGAACGAGTTAAATAGGTTAAAATTCTAGGTCAAATAGGAAGCTACCCCGTGGTGGCTTCCTGTCCAGAAAAGGGGCTCCCACATGAGTTCTTACCTAGCCCAGCCTCACTCACTGAATTGAGAGTGAATTTCCTGCTGCTTGCCCTGGGCACAAAAATCTCTAGCTATGGCTCTTACAATCTCCAATTTGATCAGTTAGTTGCTAGGGCTTGGGCAAGTTGCAACAGGACTCCTGAAGAGGACTCAGAGATGACAGTTCTTTGACTTAAATTATTTTGTGGGGTTCTTCAGATGAAGTGAGGGCCTTAGTTTTTCTAAGGATCACTGGGAGGGGCTTGTTCAGGAGGTTGTGGAGAGATTCTTGCCTTTTTTTTGATGTGATAGTCTCCCAAAAGAGTTCTCTAGTTTTTTGAAGGTGGGGGTCCTGTTTGGTCTCTTTGAGTGCTCATGGCAGCTGCTTCTATTGTGGACATGCCTCCTCTTCCTCCTCTTTTCTAGAAACTTCCACACTCTGTGCCTTGCTAGCCAATCCCTGTTATTTCTCTGTTTTGTCTAGAGTTTAAAAAGTGATGAGGAAAATATTAATAATGCATATTACTTGCCCTACAGGAAAATATAAGGGGAAGGGGATAACGGAAGGGGAGTGGTGATAGAAGGGAGAGCAGATTGGGGGAAGGGGTATTCAGAATGCACATCATCTTGGGGTGGGGAGGGAAGAGATGGGGAGAAATTTAGAACTCAAAATCTTGTGGAAGTAAATGTTGAAAACTAAAAGTAAATAAATTAATTGAAAACTTAAAAGTGTGTCATGGGCACATCCCCACCCCCTCCAGGAGAGCTGATTGTTAAAAGTTTAATACAGCTTTCTCTCTACTTCCCCTCTCCTCCCTTCACCTTCCAGTTCTTAGGGTATCTAGGTGGCGCAGTGGATACAGCATCGTCCCTGGATTCAGGAGGACCTGAGTTCAAACCCGTCCTCAGACACATGACACTCACTAGCTGTGTGACTCTGGGAAAGTCACTTAACCCCAATTGCCTCACCAACAAAAACAAAAACAAATACTTCCAGCTCCTACCTTGGCCTGAAGACCATCAAACCAGAAGTTCTGACAACTACCCTGGTTGTAACCTTAGTTACTCCTGCTGCCATCCCTTGGTGTCTTAAGTCTTCCCTGGTGTAGGTTAACATGTACCATTATAAAGACTTATTGCATTAAGAATTACTGGCTTGTCTGTTTTTTTTTTGACAACCCCGAAAAGTCCCCAAACTGTTGTTACAGACTAGGCCAGGGAGCAAAAACAAAACGATGGGATAGAGCCAACCAGTGTCGGATTTCTTTCTCTTTTTTTAAACTTTATTTTTTCCCTTTTTATCAAAAAATTTATTTTATGTAAGCATATCTTATCCCTTCCTCCCACTCCCCCACCTTGGACAATAAAGAAGAAAGAAAAATAATCCTTTTTTTTTTTTAAGCAAATACGCATTGTCCAACGAAACAAATTCCCACACTGGCCACAGAACTGAATTTCCTGGCAGATGCTCCCCTGTGTTCTCCTAACCATTTCAAAAGCAATCTTGGAAATTGATCTCGGTGACCTCAGAACAATGTTGCCTCCAGCACAGACCTCCTCTGTGTGGATTTGGTTGCATCCAGCTGCATTTCCCAGGGCCGTCCACCCTTAAAGTCCTATCTCCTTCCCTCTGCAGAGGAAGCATTGAAACGTGATGTTAGACTCCAGACTCGGCTTCCCTACAGTCTTTGATGGAGAGAATGGTTTGTCAGGAAAATGTTGACAGATCTTTACTGCATTTTTAATCTGTTTGTCGACCTTTCGGTTCCACCCTTCAATGCTCTTGGAATAATGTGGCTTCGGTGGGTCTCTGGCTGAGCTTTTCATCTATTTGTTTTCCCCTTCCCAGCTGCTCGCTGATTTACAAGGCAGTGCCGCTCATCATCTCCCATCATCCTCTGCCCGGAGATTTTACAAACAAGTTTATATTCTAAATTGATGCTGTCTTTGGCTGCTGTATCTATCTCTCCACTTGGCAGGGAGACCAAGTGTTTTTACCAGTATGAAGAATATGCCAAGTTGACCATGGTATCATCTCATCTAGAGCTAGAAGGGCCTGCAGAGGCTACTTAGTTCAACCCCTGCAGTTTACAGAGGAAACTGAGGCACAGTGAAATAAGGTGACTTGACTAACGTCACATATAGTTGAGCAATTGGGTAGATGACAGCCCAACAGAGGTGAGATTTGAACTTGGGTTCTTGGACTCCAGAGCCAGTGTTCTTTCCATTGTACCTCATGCCTTCAAGTAAATTGATTAATTCCAAAGGTAGATTTGGAATAATCATTGCTCGATTGCTAATATGGAGCAGTTAGGTGGTACGGTGGATAGAGCACTGGTCTTGGAGTCAGGAAGGCTCATCTTCCTGAATTCAAATCCAGCCTCAAACACTTAATAGCTGCTTGACCCTGGACAAGTCACTTCACCCTGTTTCCCTCAGTTTCCTCATCTGTAAAATGAGCTGGAGAAGGAAATGGCAAACCACTCCAGCATCTTTGCCAAGAAAACCCCAAATGGAGTCAGTAAGAATCAGACATGACTCAAAAAAAGACTGAACAACAACAAGATTATAAATATTAATAACACGAGAGGCCATCCCACTGACTCCTGGGAGGGAGGAGTGTCTTTGAAGATCATAGTTCGAGAATCAACTCAACAATGAAAGAAAAGCTAAGTTTGGGGGCATCTGGAAATGGATTTGCTTCTGTGATTTCCATGCTTATACTAGGAGTCTCTAACTTTGTTAACTTTATCCTGGGCAAACACACATATATACATGCATCATCTTGTATGTGAAATATATGTGTGTATATATGCCTATGTGTATATACGTCTATGTGTATATATATGTATATATACATGTATATAATATACTTATGTGCATAATTAAAACAGCAGAGGGGTAGTGTGGGAATAGAACTTACGACTAAGCAGTTCAGTGGATAGAGAGCTGGGTCTGGGATCAGGAAGACCTGAGTTCAAATCCAGCATCAGACACTACCTAGCTGTGGGACACTGGGAAGTCACTTAACCTCTCATAGACTCAATTTCCTCATGTGTAAAATGAGTATCAGAATAGCACCTGTGTCCCAGGGATGTAAGAATCAAATGAGTTAGCATATCTAAAGCACTTTGGAAATCTTAAGGTATTCTATAAATGCTTTTATTAGATTATATTATCATATTGCAGTATAATATTATAGTACCCAACACCTGGAGATAGGAAGATCTGAGTTCAAATCCTACCTCTGACACAAATTATGTAACCTTGGGTAAGTCACTTGATTTTTAAGTGCTTCTGGCGATTCTTTAGAACTACTTAAGTCATAAAAAGGTTGTCCTCTGCCCTGCAACATGTGGTGGAGGAAGTTCCCACACCAGAAGTTCATCACATTAATGACCCTACACAGAATCTTCATTAATCATGTATGTAAAATAATAACAGCAATAAAAATAACTAATATTCATATAGTACTTTAAGGTTTACAAAGCGCTTTACAAATATCATCTCATTTTATCCTCATGACAACCACGGGAGGGAGATATTATTATTATCATTCCCATTTTGCAGTTGAGGAAACTGAGGCAGACACCGGTTAAATGATGTGCCCAGGGTCACACAGCCGGTAAGTGTCTGAGGCTGGATTTGAACTTGAGTCTTCCTGACTGCAGATCCAGTTCCTCTATAACCCTTAAGGCAATAAATAAGTGTAATTCAATCCAATAACAGTTATTAAGTACCTACTATGTGCAGTGTGAAAGGCAGTATAGTGTAATGGATAGCTAGCTAGCCTTGAAGCCAGGGAGGCTTGGATGGCATATTTTGGCTGTGAGACTGTGGACAAGTCAGTTAAATTCCCAGTATATCAAGAAACTAAGTCTATGAGTTGCAGGGAAGGTACCAGCTCACATTAGTAGTAAAATAGAATTCCCTATACCAGTCAGGTCACTAGCATGTGTCTGGTCCCTTTCCTTACCCTAAGTACAGCGCATTGGGTTGGGTGTTGGGGATTCAAAGACAAAATGAAACACAATCCTTGCTTGCCCTCATGTTTGACTAGGAAGACAGGATAGTAAACAGGTAAGTGTACACCTGATAATTTGAGAAGAACATGAAGATCAATTGAGAGAAATCAGGAAAGGGCTCCCAGAGTCACTGACACCTGAATGGAATCTTAAAGCATGCTCAGATTCTAAAAGGAGAAAAGGAGGATGCGGTGAATGCAGGTATGGGACAGCGCTTAGGTAAAGGCTGGGAGGCTGGAGATGCAAGGCTGAGTTGTAGGAGCGGTAAGTAGAGCAGTTTGACTGGAACTTGAACATGTGAAGGGGAGTAACATGAAATAAGCCGGGACAGGTAATACAAGCCCTAAAGCTGATTATAAAGGATGACCAGGAGGAATTCATTCACACCTCATCATGGAACTGACAAGAGTGCTGTAGCAGGATGTGAGTGGAGGGGGATTTCTAGGGACCTCACGACTTTTTAATGAGAATTCTCTCCTTTTTTTTCCCCAAAGATTCGTCTTTCCCTAGGCTCTCTATCTACCAACTACAGCTCTTCTTCTTCTTCTCCCCCCGCCCCATCATCAGGATTCAATTGCCTACGGAAGGGAGGGCTGGAAGCCAACAGAACTGGAGTTGCTGGCAGCTCCTCCTCCCTCATATTCTCTGGCCATTGCAAAAGATAGCAGGCTGCCAATTCCCCTCACTGTTCCACACATCTGCAAGAGATTCTGTTGAACTCCTTAACCTTTCACTTTCCCAGCCCGGAGGTGGGAAAAACTAACACTTCCTCCTTTTCTCCTCCTCCTCCTCCTCTTCCTCCTCCTCCCTTCCCCAACAGGAGAAATCTGTGCCTTAGAACTGCTGAATGCTGGCTAGTGAAGGCTAAGAAGAGCAGTCTAGGAGGGAAGGGGGGCTCCCCATAGTAGAAACAAAGAAAATGGTGGCCCGACACCGAAAGGAAAGCTTTTTAAGCAGCCCAAGATGGAAGAATGGGGTGCACAGTAAGTTGGGAGACCGACTAACTAAAGGATGGAGCCTTGCCAGAGGCCACTATCGACTTTAGTAGTCTGATAAGGCACGCAGCCCATCTAGCTTGATATAGATCCCTCAGGTTTTAGGGATGGGAACCTATGCCTACAGGAACCCCCTGCCCCAAGTCATGCATGGCTCACTCTGTTTTGTCACATTAATCACTTTCTTTCTCCTTCCCTTTCCCTGCTCCTTCTAGCAAAGCTGCAGGATCTCTGCATCCCCCTGCCCCTCACCAATTCTTTCCAAGTCTGCTGGATTAGAGAAGATGTCTTGGATTTATTAAAATCAGTCACATATTGAGACCAGATGCTGCCCTGAACTTGAGGTGGCCATCACTAAAAGTAAGCGTGTACACACACACACACACACACACACACACATTTTGAAGCTAAAGCAATAAATGACAGACTTCTAGTCCTCTTTGAAAGGTCCTTTTTCCTTCCCTCCCCAGTCTCTCTTTGTCCTGTCAATGCCCCTTCTGTCTGACCAAATCAAACATCCAGTCGTATTTTTTTTTCATCCCCCCAAATACATTTTTTTAACTTCCGTCTCGCTCTGGGGCAAGCTCATGAATATGGCCTGGACAGCTCTAACTGGTCTCTCTGGACAAGGGCTGGGGGAACCTAGGGAAAAATAGATCTTAAAAAAAAAAGTGGGGAGATCCCATCCAATTGTTAAAAATGACAAAAGAAGAAAAAGACAGATGCAGGCAGGGCTGAAGGAAAATGGGCACACTGATATACTTTTGATAAAGCTATGAATTGGTCCAACCATTCTGGAAAACAATTTGAAACTATACCCAGAAACGTAGCCTAACTGTGCATACCCTACTAAGCTTATACCCCAGATAGATTAAAGAAAGAGGAAAAGGACCTGTATGAACAAAAATATTTATAGCAGCTCTTTTTATAGTGGCCCCAAAATGGAAATTAAAGGAGTGCCCATCTATTGGGAAATAGCTAAACAAATAATGGCATATAAATGTAATAGAATACTATTGTACCCTAAGAAATGATGAAATAGACCATTACAGAGTAAACTGGGGAGCCCAGTATGAATTTTTCCAGAGTGAGTGAGCAGAACTAGGGAGAACAATTTATACAATGATAACATCATTCTAGAGAAAAAATAACTTTGAATGAGTTTAGAACTTTAATCAAAGCAATGATTTACCATGAGTCCAAAGGACCAAGCTGAAACGTACAATCCACCTCTGGCCAGAGAGGCGATGGACTTAAAATCAAGAATGAGACCTATATTTTTGGACATGGACAATGTAGGGATTTGTTTTGTTGGACTTTTTGTATTTATTATGAAGGCCTTTTTTTTTTAAAAAAAATATCCAATGGGGGAGCATTAAGAAAGATAATAAATGCTTATAAAAATAATAAGATATTGAGATATCCAGGAATCCCCACTGCACCCATATCCTGAAGTAATCCCATAATTCTATGATGAGGATTGAATGAATTACTCATGACCATTTTAAAAAAAGCATTACTAGGGCTTATAGACGGATCTGAGAAACCTGGGAAGCTCAGACTTAAGTAGTCTTCTTGTGGGGAAGTCAGAAACCTGAGTTGGTCGTCTTTGGGAAAGAAAACTTGGCAAGATATGGATGGAAGAGTGGTGGTTCCCTAGCTTCATGGCAGGGATGAGGAGAGCAGAGACAGCTAAGACCCACATTGGTGCCAGCTGCTGAAAGGCACACTGACATCTTGAAGAAATGATGAAACATCTTGTCTCAGCCTGACATGTTTCTATCCCTGTCCTATATACTCTTTTTTTCAATCTTTCATCACTAACATTATAATCAAGCAATCAAACCACAAGCATTTATTAAATATCTATTTGCAGGCCGTGCTTCCTGCCGGGGATACAAATTTAAGGAATGAAACAATGCTAACTTGAAAGGTGGAGATAACAAGGTCATATGTAAGAATATACAGAATAAATACAAATAAATTGGTTGGTTTATAGTTTTCTTTTCGTTCTTGAAAAGGACCAAAAATGAGATCACTATGTTGGAGTCAAGGTACAGTGTGTCCGACTGTGGCTGATCAGAGCAATATGAAGGCTCTACCAAAGGTTGGGCGCAAATAGTGCATGTGAACATTTGGGGTGGATTCTCTAAATTTACGCATCTCGTCTTTCTTTTGAGATCCTTTAATTTTTTCTGCTTCACTAATAGAGCACAGTGCCTTCTTTGAGGTGGGCACGTCATGCTGAGTGGTCCTGTGCCAGTGTCTCCCACGTCACACAATTGATTCCAAAGTTCTTTAGAGAAGGACTTGGGAGAGTCCTTATATTGCTTCTTCTGACCTCCATGTGAGCGCTTGCCTTGTTTGAGTTCTCTATAAAATAGTCTTTTAGGCAAATGTACTTTTGGCATTCGAACAACATGGCCAGCCCAGCGGAGCTGTGCTCTCTGCGGGAGAGTCTGAACACTTTGCAGCTTAGTTCGAGAAAGGACCTTAGTATCCAGTACCTTATCCTGCCAGGCGATCTTCAGGATCTTTCAAAGACAATCCAAACGGAAGCGATTCAGTTTCCTGGCACGGCACTGATAGGCCATCCACGTTTCATGGCACAGAACGATGAAGTCAGCACAACAGCTCTGCAGATTTTCCGGAATACAAATGAATAAATGCTAACTAGATAAATATAAAGTAAAAAGTGAAGTTCTCACATGAAAGAGATTTTAAAGTTCTTTTATGCTACCCCCCTCCCATTTAACAGATAAAGAAACTGAGGCCCAGAAAAGCCTCAGAATATCCAAAGCAGAATTGAAATGCAAACCCTCTGCCTGCAGCTCTGTGTCTCTGCTCTCCTGCTGAGAAAACCATGTGTCTGGATGCTGTAGGCTTCAGGGCCAATGACAAATGACTCCCACACTGGAAACCAGTTTAGAGCGCCTGGAGCTGGGTTGTGGGTTGGTGAGGGGGAGGAGGCGGTTCCAGGCTGGTGGCAAAGATGGTTGGTCCTATTGGCTGAAACCAGGTTTCTCTTGGTTCTCAGGTATTGACCTCCCCCACTGTGAGCCAGAGCACAGAAGTTATTTCTTCTCTTGAAGGGATGATGCTTAAATAAATCGACAAGTAAATAGGGCCCAGAACATTCAGAGTCAAAGAAAGCTTTCTTTCAAACTGTCAGAGGTTGGGGGTCAGCCTGAAAGTGTGTGTGGGAATAGACTCTTGCATGTGCTTTCTCAGGAAAAGGCTCTGGGAGCCCAACCTATCTCAAAAACAATTTGGAATTATATGAGGAAGATTACTACAGCGTGTATTACACACCCTTTGACCCAGCATTCTCAGTAGTGGGCATAGACTCCAAGGAGATCAAGGGCAAAAAGAAAGGCCCCATATACACCCAAATGTTGGAGATACATATCTAATGTATGGAGAAGGAAGGAAGGAAGGAAGGAAGGAAGGAAGGAAGGAAGGAAGGAAGGAAGGAAGGAAGGAAGGAAGGAAGGAAGGAAGGAAGGAAGGAAGGAAGGATATGTCTTCCCTTTAAATAGTTTTTATGAATGTCTTTACATTTTTTATATCACAATTATTTTCCCATCTACCCTTCTGCACACACTTCTCAGAATTCTTACTTGTAATGAGGAGAAATTCAAACAAAATCAACTAACACAGCATCGTATCTGTTCACAGCTATTATATTTGGCATCCATGGTCATCTTCTTTCCAGAGTCAATATTGGTCATTGCATTTATTCTGAGTTGAGTTGTAAGCCCCTTGAGGGCAGGAACTGATCTGTCTGCCCTTCTGTCTCCCACACCCAGTACCTTGCCTGACACATAATAGGCATTTAGTAAGTGATTGATTATTGATTCGTTGAGTGACTGAGAGTTGAACTGCCTTTTCAAGTGGTTTACGTTATTATAATCACTGTGTATATTGTTCTCCTCGTTCTAATTTCTTCACTGTGCGTCAGTTCATACAAGTTCTTTCACATAATAGGTGGCTAATCACTAGCATTTATGTATTACTTTAAGATTTGCAAAGTGCTTTATATATCTTCATTCATTGGATCCTCACAACAACCCTGTGGGCTATTATTATTCTCATTTTACAGATGAGGAAACTGAGGCAAAGAGAAGTTAAGTGACTTGCTCAGGGCCATGCTGGTAAATACCTGAGTCAGGTTTCAAACTCAGGTCCTCCTGACTCCAGGTCCTGCACTCTATCCACTGCTCCACCTTGATGCCCATGTTTCTCTGAATTCTTCATATTTGCCATTTCTATCATCTATCATAGTTCATTACATTTACATCCCATAATTTGTCAGCCCTTCCTCCAGTGGATGGGCATTCAATAAATAATGATCAACCTACTATGTGTCAACCACTACAGTAAGAGCTGGTGAGGGTATCTTACCCTCAAGGAATTTACATTTTATCAGCTGAGACATACATTTATCGTCATATACAAGATAGATGCAGCTAGGGGGCACTGTAGTGGATAGAGCACCAGGCCTAGAGTCAGGAAGATGAGTCTTCCTGAGTTCAAATCTCAGAAACTTACCAGCTGTGTGACCCTGAACAAGTCACTTAACCCTGTTGCCTCAGTTTCCTCATCTGTAAAATGAGCTGGAGAAGGAAATGGCAAACCACTCCAGTATCTACCAAGAAAACCCCAAATAGGATCATGAAGGATTGGATATGACATTGAATATGTCTTCCTTCGTAAACCGATTCATGGCCTCTCAACCAATTTCAAGACATGTTGCCTTCAGGTGCTCCCTGGGGTGGAGTGAGGGGGTGAGGGGGTAAAAGGGTGAGGGGGTGAGGCACTTTCCATTTTTGATCCACTTTTTACTTCTCAATTATTCTTAGACCCTTCACCCGCCCCTTTCCGCGTTGAACAAAGATGTGTCCATTGGTTGAAGGGCAGAATCTTGCCTGCCCTCTGACTGAATCACCATGGCATCCTTCTAATTAGCAGACTCAAGCCACCCTGAGGAAGTTAGCAGCTGCTGAGTCTTCTTTCTATTTCAAACATTGAAAGAAAGGAAGCCAATAGACTCACTCAAGGCTGGGCAGGGGACTCATGGGAATGGATCCAGCTCCCTGGACTCTGGGGATCTGTCTTTTCCCCACCTGGAGGACTTACTGGGTAGCCAGGGCTTTGCCATCCATGTATAAAGTACTGTCTTATCCATGCTCTGGGAAGGAGAAGAAGGAAAAGTGGGGGGCAGGAGTTCAAAGTCTAGAATTAAAAGGTATGGGGAGGTAATAAAACTGAGGAGCTAGCAATACCACCGGAGCTGAGACCAGGCGGAAGAAATGTGGACAGCTGCCCCCCAAGAGCACAGGGAGAGGGAAGGGGCAGGCCAAGAAGGGACAATTTTTTATATTTGTGAAATAATGCCAGAAAATCCCACACTTCAGGGAGCACAGGCATTTAATGGGCATGGTCTTCCGGGTTCCATACTACTCCTTCTCTAAATCTATCCCTCATTCCACTATCCAAGCGACCTTTATAATACACTGTTCTGATTACAAAACTGTTCTACAAAACAAACAAACCTTAATTAGCTCTGCATTGCCTAAAAAAGAAAGTGCAGTCTCTTTTTGCTGTAATGCTTGCTTTGTTCTAACGGGATTCCGAGTTTACTAATGTACATTTCTTCCAAAACGCTGAGAATTCAGAAAGGTTGAAGGCAGCACTTGGCAATAACTCACAAGCTGTAAACCTTTCACATGCAAACTTTAGATATTTGTCAAGCTAACGGGCCACAGAGACGCTCTCTCTTCTGGTGCGGTAGGAGCCGTGGAAGGCGGAGGGCTGGTCCTCACAGAACCCCCTTCCTCTGTGGCCTGAAGCCCGGCCCGCTGAGACTTTGTCGGCCCAGAGGTGGCCCCTGGCTGGGCCGCAGACAGCCCGAGGCCACGGACGCCACCACTGCCTGTTGTGATATGTATGTATTCTTAACCATTTAACATAGTTAACACTGTGCTACTTTTTTTTTTTTAACGTATCTTAGAGTGCTGTATCCCTAATTCCATTTCCCCCATGAACCATGTGGTTTTTATCGCGTGATTTTGCATAGCTCAGTACTTGATATGTCACATTATAGCGGAACTAACTGTATAGACTCCTTAGTCTGGCATTCAAGGCTTTCTAATATTATTATTCATTACTGAAATTGACCATATATAGCGATAAGGTTTTTTCCCTTAAAAACAACAACAACAACAAACCCATTAATGTAATTTAAAAGTTATTCCATTTTTTTCTTTTTTGTACTGTAATATTAATTTCTTTTTACTGGCAAGATTACATATGTGAAGTTCAATAAATAAGATATTCCACTGGTATTGCTTTTTTTGGCCACTATTATTGTTTCATTTCCTGATTATTATTTTGCCACATAAAGGGAGGGATTGTTAAAAAATGATCTACTCCTGGGCATACAACTAAAAAAACTAGAAAAAGAACAAATCAAAAATCCTCAATTAAACATAGAATTAGAAATATTGAAAACCAAAGGAAAAATTAATAAAATTGAAATTAAAAAAACTATTGAACTAATAAATAAAACTAAGAGCTGGTTTTATATAAAAAAATAATAAAATAGATAAACCTTTGGTTAATTTAATTTTTAAAAAAGTAAGAAGAAAACCAAATTACTAGTATCAAGAATGAAAAGGGTGAAGCTACCACCAAGGAAGAGGAAATTAAAACAATAATTAGGAATTATTTTGCCCAACTATATGCCGACAAGTTTGACAATCTTAGTGAAATGGATACATATTTACAAAAATATAAATTGCCCAGATTAACAGAAGAGGAAGGAAAATACTTAAATAACCCCATCTCAGAAAAAGAAATTGAACAAGCCATTGATGAACTCCCTAGGAAAAAATCTCCAGGGCCAGATGGATTTACATGTGAATTCTAACAAACATTTAAAGAACAATTAATTCCAATACTATATAGACTACTTGGGAAAATAGGTGAAGAAAGAGTCTTACCAAATTCATTTTATGATACAAATATGGTGTTGATACCTAAACCAGGAAGAGTCATCACAGAGAAAGAAAATTATAGGCCAATTTCTCTAATGAATATAGATGCAAAAATTTTAAACAAAAAAAATGATCTACTCTGAGTATCAGATAAACTGGGTACACCTCTGTCCCCCTGCTTGTGGGTCTCTTTGAGCCCTTAACCATTTTTATAATTGGTAACTCTCTAAGCAGCAACTTTTCTTAGGCATTTGAGATGGCTATGGAAGCAAGTCCTGGGAATCTTAATTCCCCTAGTGAGAAGTCAGGCACCCCCTAACCAGAGAACCCAGTGCACAAACGCATGACTGGGTACAGAGAGGGCAGAGGTTGGTACCCTGAGCTCCTGTGAGACCTTATCATGGCTGACTGTCAGCTAGCCCCGAGGCTAGGCTAGTTACAAATGAAATCTGTGTTGTAGCTATCTGGTATCCCCAGTGTTTTGCATACAGTAGGTATTTAATGTCTGTTGAACTGTTCCATCGAGTACAACCATTGAAGTTGTACGTGTTAAGACAGAGGCTTCAAGCTTCCAGGGGACATACTGAATGTAAAATTTTCAGACCTCGCCTAGGTTATATAAATGCCTTTTCTCAGCTCTGAGTATGGCTGCAGCTAATCTCCAGACCCCATTTCCCGTGATTAACTATTCCCAAAGGGTTTGCTTTCTTGGCTGTTAACCCCCTTGCTAAGCTGAATAAAAGCCCCTCAGTGCATTGCCTTCGCTGTGAACCCCTGGACTCCTTGAGCAGCACAGGGCTTGTGTTATAGTCCAGGCGAAAAACCTTCAGATTTTCTTCCCAAGCCTTTCTGGTTCCATCAGGCTGAATATTTCCTGGTCTCCCATCTCTCCTTTCTGGCCTGCCCCTGACATAGAGTCAGAGAAACTGGGTTCACATTCCACTCTTGATAGTATCTGTGTGACACTGGATACATCACATAACCTTGGACCTCAGTTTCCTCATTTTATAAAATAAAGGGGTTGGTCTAGATGACCTCTGAGGTCCCTTACAGACCTGGCTCTAGAATCCCATGATAATTAGAATTATATAAAGCAGAAACTTCCAGCTGATGGCTGTCTCTTGAAGATGACCTCTGGGATAAGAAACCAGTCAAACTCCCCTGAGTAGGACCTTGCCCCTCCCTAAGAAAACATCTGACTTCCCAGGGCTGAAGGTTGGCTTCTGACCTCCCTGCTGCCCTCACCAGTGGAACCAGGAGCCCCAAGCCATTGTGGACTCCTTGCCCTGGCCTGAATTCCTATCATTGACAGGAATGTTTATAACTGTTTATAACTCTTATCTGCCCCCTCCCAGACATCATGGTACAGTATAAAGAACACAGGTATTGGAAGCAGAGGACCTGGGTTCAAATCTCACTTCTGATGTTTATTACCTGTGTGACCCTGGACAAATCACTTAATCTATCTGTGCCTCAGTTTGCTTATCTGAAAAAATGAAGGGATGAGACTAGATGGTCTCTTCCAGATTGAAATCTATCATTCTCTGAAGTCACTTAGCCTTCCTGGAACTCAGTTTCTTCATTTGTAAAGGGAGAGGGTTGGGTTGGACAAGATTATCTCTGAGTTTCCTTTTAGCTATAGACCTTTGTTGTATAAGCCTACAAACAAGTCCCACTTTGGTGGTGGGAGTCCTGTCCCGGTGGGAGGGAGGTCAGTCGACTACCTAGCTTGGACCATCAGTTCCCGGTTACTCGGAGGGACTTGGTGGACTGCCCTAATTAGAGGTGCTCTTCCCATCACAGTGTAAGGAGCTCATTGACATCCCCTAGTGCCTTTCCCTGGTTGTTCCAGCTCCCAGCTCCCTTGGGTGTCTCCAGTGAAGCCTCCTGCCTTTCTGGCAAACACCAAATACAAAGGCTTACTTTCAGTCCCGACTGGCTCGTTGAGTTCTGAAAACAATTTCTTTTTTAGGCTTCAAATCCACTCCAGAAGAATCTCTCTAGAAACTGAGGGGATGCCAGCCTTCTTGGGTGTGGTGGGAGAATGGGCCCTGACTACATTCTTTTGAATGAACTTTTTAACTTAAGTCAGGGATCATCCTCTCTCATAGCCAGCCCCAGGGATTGCAGGCTCATTGACCCAGAGCTGGAAGGGACCTTAGAGAACATGAGTCCAAATTATTGTTGTTCACTCATTTCAGCTGTGACCAATTCTCTGTGACCCCAATTGGAGTTTTCTCAGCAAAGATACTGGTGTGGCTTGCCATTTCCTTCTCCAGCTCATTTTACAGATGAGAAAACTGAGGCAGGCAGAGGTTAAGTGACCTGCCCAAGGTCACCCTGCTAGTAAGTGTCTGAAGTCAAATTTGAACTCAAGTCTTTCTGACTCCAGGACCACCACTTGGCTGTCCATCAATTCTAATACCCCTTCTTTTACAGAAGAGGAAACTGAGACCCAGGGAGATTAGGTGACTTGTCTACTTAACCTAATATTGGGAGTAAATATCAGCAGTAGGATTCCAACCCAGTTTCTCTTACTCCAGAGTCAGGCTTTAGAGGGAGAAACAAAGCTGAGAGTGAAAGTGTATTGTAGGACCATAGTCAGACTGGATGGAAGTCCTTTTGAGACTTGGGCAAATCTTCAGGATCTAAGGGGTAAGTAACAGCAGTAATGAGATGGGAGGGCACGATCCATTTAGACTGTAAGTGGACATTGTAAAAGATGAGCCCCTTTCTGAACTGAGTGGATCATTTTGTACCTTGTAAAGGATGTAAGACTTTGAGTAGATTCACATGCCTACTTCATGCTCATGAATGGGAGAAAGGATAGGAAACTTTGAATAGCTCATTTGCTATTTATCTGGGAAAGCAGCTTAGCAGCCTTCACCAAAGGTCAGTAATGGCCCCCACTTCCCCCTCCCCATACTTCCTACCTCCCCATTCATTTGTAGGGATATCTCAGCACACTCAGAGCATGGATGCCTTGCAAAAGCATCCATCAGACGGGATTGTCCTAAGCCAGAGCCCTAGACTGCTTCCAGGTATAGGTGATGACATGGGATGAAACTATCTGAAATCCTATAAGTTTGAGTAGGGAGGATGGCCAGGATTAATTTTTCCCTTTGACTAGATGGGATGTGGGACTGGGAAAGTGAGTTCTAATATGGAATCAGAGGTAGGAGCCTGGCAACTGCAGCAGTTGGGACCACGACAGTCAATCAACCTGGGTGGGATGGAGAGGCAGCCTCGGAACAAAAGGTGCCCTTCTACTCTGCCAACCTCCTGTGATTGTTGGGAAGATCCAGTGAATTTATTTATGCGATCCTGGGTCTTGCAGCATCATGTTCTGGGCAGACCCCATGCAGATCCCAGATTTCCAAGTTGTCTGCCGCAGTGGAGTTAGGGATGCTGAGGAGGTAGCAACTTTAGCCTAAATATTTGAGCCTTCCATCTGAGATTAGGTTTCATCTACTCTGGATATAGGTTGAATGTACAATTTTTGTGCACATTGCCTCTCCTGTTAGAATGTGAGCTACTTGAGGGTGGGAATGATGGTTTTGCCAGGTTTTTTTTTTTGTATCCCCGGTGCTTATCACAGTATCTGGCTTATAGTAACCACTTAATAAATGCTTCTTCTTATTAAGAGATCAGAGATGAGGAATACTCTGGGAAGAATGCACATACCTTGGTATTCTGGGAGGAAAGTTATCTTTGGACACAGATGACTCTGCATGTATCTAAGACCCTTCGAATTCTCTCATACTCCTGGACAGATAGATGTGTGAGTGATTTGAAATCATCCCCCTTACATTTTATCTTTAAAACTTTGACTAGAGAGAACATATTTTAACCAATCAAAAGACCTTGCATAAAGTGTTAAAAAGTCTCCAAAAAAGGTTGGATAGAGTAAAGTGATGCCAGACAGGAAGTCTATTCTAATAGGCTATGAAAATTTGGTCATGATCTCGAGGACATCTATAAATTATCAAGTGAGTTGAGAAAGGATTGATTCTAAAAACTGGAGTGAGCATGGCATTCTAGCTCCACTTCCTTGAAAAGGAACAAAATGGAGGGAAGGGGAAGTTTCAGCTTTGGCCTTAGCCAAGTTTCCTTCCCTCCCCCTTTGGGATGGAGCAGGATCTTACAAACTTTGAAGGGTCAGAGAAAGGGGATGTTGGACCTCAAATCTTGTCATCAGTGTGCTAGCTGCATTCCAAGATCAGCTGGTAGTACTGTCTGCCTCAGGAGCCAAGGACAGATGCACAAAGATTTCCCTAAACCTGAGCCTACTTTCCACTGGACTCTGAATGTACTTGTGGGAGAGTATGTCACAAACTCTAGAGGAGATATCTTGTACTAACTGTTCTTTTTTTTTGTTTTTGTTTACATTTATTTAGCATTTTATTTTCCCCAGTTACATGTGAAAACAATTTTTAACATTTGTTTTTAAAACTTTGAGTTCCAGATTCTCTCCCTCCCTCCCTCCCACCTCTCCCCCCCCATTGAGAAGGCAAGCAATTTGATATTGGTTATACATGTGTAGTCATGCAAAACATTTCCATAATAGTCATGTTGTGAAAGAAAACATAGACCAACAAAAAAAAACCCTCAAGAAAAATTAAGTAAAAAAAACCAAGTATGCCTCAATCTGTATTCAGACACCATCAATTCTTTCTCTGGGAATGGATAGCATTTTTCATCATAAGGCCTTCGGAGTTGTCTTGGATCATTATATTGCTGAGAATAGCTAAGTCATTCACGTTGATCATCTTACAACATTGCTGTTACTTTGGACACAGTACATTTCACTTTGCATCAGCTCATGTAAGTCTTTCCAGGTTTTTCTGAGAGCATCCTGCTCATCATTTCTTATAGCACAATAATATTCCATCATAATCACATAGTACAATTTGTTCAACCATTCCCCAAACAATGGGCATCCTCTCAATTTTCAGTTCTTTGCCCCCAGAAAAGAGCTACGATAAATATTTTTTATATATAGGTCCTTTTCCTTTTTTTAAATCTCTTTTGGGATAGAGATCTAGTAGTGGTAGTGCTAGGTCAAAGGGTATGCATAATTCTATAGCCCTTTGGGGAAGGTTCCAAATTGGTCTACAGAATGGTTGAATCAGTTCACAACTCCACCAACAATGCATTAATGTCTCATTTTCCCCATATCCCCTCCACCATTTGTCATTTTCCCTTCCTGTCCTATTAGCCAATCTAATAGGCATGAGGTATGAGGTAGTACCTCAAAATTATCTTAATTTGTATTTCTCCAATAGTGAGTTAGAGCATTTTTTCATATGGCTATTGATAGCTTTGATTACTTCGTCTGAAAATTGTTCATATCTTTTGTCATTTATCAATTGGAGAATGGCTCTTTATTTTTTTACAAATTTGATTCAGTTCTTTACATGAGAAATGAGGCCTTTATCAGAGAAACTTGCTTCACAATTTTTTTCAGTTACGATTGTTAACTATTTCCCTCTGTCCTATTTCCTTCTATTTATTCTATTCTCTCTCTCCTTTCACCCTGTCTCTCTTCAAAAGTGTTTCACTTCTGACTACCCTTCCCCCATCTGCCCTCCCTTCTTTTCACCTACCCCTTCTCTTATCCTCTTTTCCTCCTACTTTCCTACAGGGTAAGATAAATTTCTGTACCCAATTGAGTGTGTGTGTTATTCACTCTGAGCCAATTCTGATGAGAGTAAGGTTCACTTACTCCCTCTTACCTCCCTCCTCTTCCTCTCCACTGTAAAAGCTTTTTCTTCCCTCTTTTATGTGAGATAATTTACCCCATTCTACCTCTCTCGCTTTCTCCCAGTACTTTCTTCTCTCACCCCTTAATTTTATTTTTTAAAGATGTCATCCCTTCATATTCAGCTCACACCTGCGCCCTCTGTCTACATGTACTCCTTTTAACTGCTCTAATAATGAGAAAGTTCTTGTCATACTTCTAGGGATCTGTAAGCTTTCGGTTCTTCCAAGGTGGTATGATCTAAGGAGAGGTGTTTACTCCTCTCCTGGCCTGTGCTCTGGTCTATGAATGACCACAAGCACTCTTTTTTTCCCTGGAACTATGATGAGGTTCCTGCTCTGCTGTGACCACAAGCTCTGGTGTGTCAGTGCTCCTCCTCGCCCTGGGACTGCCACCAGGACTGCTACCTGGATCTGAGTATGGGCAAAGCAACAGAGTCCTGCCCCCAGTGGTAGCAAAGAGACCCCTATAATATCCTTTTGGTGAAAGTGTGTACAGATCTTCCTCATGGAACCAGGTGTAGTCGCAACTAGAGAGGTTTTTCCATCTTGTCTTTTAGTTTGAGAAGATGAGCCATTAGAAGGACTGTGGTTCCCACCTTTCTCAGTCCTCCATGTTGCCCCCATTGCCAATAGCCAGTTCTTCCTCTCAGGGGAACTATTTTTTTGTGTGCCACTTCAGAGCCTCCTCCGCAAGGTTTGCAATGAAGAGGTGGTGATCCAAAGCCCGCTAGGGCACAGGCACTGGCAGGAGACAGTGGAGCTGTAGTATTCTCACTGGCCTTTTCCATTTCGTTTAATTTGGTGAGTCCCAGAAGGTCATTACTGCTGGTCCCCTGGTTCCCTGACAGGCGGCACAGATCCAGATGAGATCTTTTAGCCTTCCCTCCAGCTCTGTGACACAGCTGCAGCCCTTTAAACAGTTCTGCTCTGTATTTTCTAGACAGCTTAAATCCAACCTCCTCTTAGCTTTATTTCTAGATAGGGCTGTTGTTTCAGGGTTGGCCGCTGCTTGGGACAGAGTCTGACTCACGAGAGTGAGGGCTTTCCTGGGAGATGGAATCAGGATCTCAAGGACAGGTGGCATGTCGGATGGAGATGAAGAAGGTGTCTTATTCACCCAGTTTTGAAACAAAATCTTGGAAGATGAAGGTGGCTTGGGGGAAATGGAAGCCTCAGACCTTAGGGGGGCTATAAGAGGATGGGCTTTTATGTGGGTGAAAAGCCCTATCAACCCACATGTACGTGGGAAGCGATACAACGGAAAGAGCTCAGGGATTGAAGGCAGCAACCCTGGGCTCAGACCCCAGGTCTGCTGTTTCTTACCTGTGATACTGGGCAAATCACTTAACTTCCCAGAGGCTCGGTTTCCTCAACTGTCAAGCAGCTATTCATCAACAAGAGGGTTGGACTGAATGACCCCAACGTTTCCTCCCAGCTCTAAATCTCTTTTCCTCCGTGTGATCCGTGAGCCTCAGCAGTGGGAGAATTCAAAAGTGTTTGTTTCCAATCCTGACTCTCCTCCGGACTAGGACTTAACCTCGAACAAATAAATCCTAAAACCATAGCCTCCGTCTCCTCTGTAAAATACCTGCTTTATTGACCTAAGAAGGTTCTTGCGAGGGTCAAATTGGACAATAAATGTAAAGCTCTTTGCCAAGTGCATCTGCACAGTTGCAAAATGCAACTGTGCCAATATAAGCGATTGTTCTTCTTTTCAGTCTCAGCATCACTGCCTCTGCTCAGCTGCCCTGGGAATGAGAACCTGCTTATTCTTGGTCAAAGGCCCTTTTTTCCCCAGCTTTGGTTTCCTTTGGGTAAGCCCTGTCCTGCTGGGCTTTTACTGCCTGCTGCTTCTTTCAGTGAGTTGTATAGCAGCATTTAGCGAGCTTTTTCACACCTCCAGGGGACCTATTTATTATTGCTAACCTTTGTCTGACAGCTTTAGAACCTGGTCCTTTAAGAACCACCCAAAGAAAAAGTCTCAAAGAGAAACTATCTGGTGTATAGACATCACTTATTTCCCAAGACCCTCCCTTTGCTATGTGAGTGTTACAACACCTGCTATGAGATGGCAATAACAATAGCTAACGTTTATATAGCACCTACTATGTGCCAGGCACATGCTCAGCGCTTTACAATTATTATCTCATTTGATCCTCACAACAACCCTGGGAGGTAGGTGCTATGATTATCCCCATTTTACAGATAAGGAAACTGAGGCAGGCAGATTAAGTGACTTGCCCAGGGTTGCACAGCTGGCATAACCTGTAAGTGTCTAGCTACCTGTAAGTATAACAGCTAGTAAGTGTCTGATGCCATATTTGAGTTCAGATCTTCCTGACTCCAGGTGCAGAGCTCCACCTACTGTGTTATCTGGCTGCCAATAGAAGTGGAGGTTTAAAAGGAACTTACTTGGGGAAGCTAGGTGGTGCAGTGGATAAGCTCTGGCCTTGGAGTCAGGAGGACCTGAGTTCATGTGCCCTCAGACACATGACACTTACTAGCTGTGTGACCCTGGGCAAGTCACTTAACCCCCGATTGCCTCACCAAAAAGGCAAAAAAAGAAGGGAACTTACTAGCTGCCTTCAGTTATGTGAAGCCTGGCACTTGGGAGAGGGATTAGAGTTATTCTGCTTGGCCCCAGGGGGTAGAACTAAAGAGTAATGATGGTTGTAAAGGTGGTTCCACGGAATGCAAAGTTAACCAACAGAGCTATCCAAAAACAGCATGTGCTGCCTCACCTCAGGAATCGCTCTCTCTCTCTCTCTCTCTCTCTCTCTCTCTCTCTCTCTCTCTCTCTCTCTCTCTCTCTCTCTCTCTCTCTCCCTTTCTGTCTTTTCAAGTGGAAGGGAGATGGTAACTTATTGTGGAGAGGATTCTGGTGCTAGATGGTCTCTGAAGACCCTTCCAACACTGAGATTCTCTGATGCGTGTTGACCTGGCATGACAGCTGGGGAAAGTGAGGCACAGAGGATCACAGATTTTAGATATGGTAGAGATCTTAGAGGTCATTGTGTCTGGCTCCCTCACTTCGTAAATGGAGAAACGGAGACCCGGAGAGTTCATAGGATCATTAATATAGAGCTAGAATTGGTTTTCAAGATCATTTTGTTCAACTCCCCTCATTTTACAGATGAGGAAACCGAGGTTTAGAGATGTTAAGTGACTCGCTCAATGTCACACAGGCAGAGAGTGTAGAGGCAGAATTTGAACTCATGTCCTCTAACCCCAAATCTATAATACTTTCCCACTTTACTATGCTTCCATTCCAGTTCCATTCCAGTTACTTGCCTTGTCTCACAGGGGCCCATTGACAGAGATAACTGCAGTCTTGTGGTTAGGAACAAGACGGAAACTTTGGCATCATTAAATGCTTCTCCAAAAATGACTCCTTGGCTCTATGAAGGCCATGTTTTTGAGAGGCATCCATTGACCTATCTGTCTTTCAGACAATACTAAAATGGTGCTAGAGGTGAACTAAGGTCTGAAGTGTCTGGTGCAGCTCCTTTTAAGGATTTGCTCTATAAATTTGGATTCAGTCAAAAGGCCGCACTTCAGGATCTAGAAGTCCACATGTGGCCTCAAGGCCCCAGGTTCCCCACCCCGGTCTGGTGCGTGTGCCCTTCCCTCTTGACCATTCAGTCACACTCTCCTTTCATATCAGGTGGGTTTTTAATAGAATTATGTTAATTGTTTTCTTCATGTTGAACCAGTCTTGGTATCTATCCACCTGGATTATAATAAATGATTTCTTGAATAAATTTCCGTAGTCTGTTTGATAAGATTTCATTTCAAAACTTTGCATCAACATCCATTAATGATATTGGCCTATATTTTCCCCCACGTTTTACCTTTGCTTGGTTTAGGTATCGGGACCATATTTATAACATAGAAAGATTCTGGTAGGGTGCTTTCTTTCAGTAGCAATTGAGGGCAAGTGACTTGCCCAGGGTCACACAGCCAGCAACGTCTGAGGCAGGATTTGAACCCACAAAGATGACTCTTCCTGACTCTGGAACCACTGCTCTATCCATTGTGCCACCCAGCTGCACCAGGTAAGATGCTTTCTTTCTCAGTTTTTGAGAATAAGTTGTGAAGTCTCAGTACCAACTATTCTTCAGAAGTTTAATAGAATTCTCCTGTGAATTCATTAGGTCCAGGAGATTTTTCTTTGGTAGTCCCTTTACAGCTAGATCTGTTTCCTTTTCTGAGGTCAGGTTATTTAAGATCTCTATCTGGTCTTCTGATAGTTTGGGCATTTTATATTTTTGAATTATTTCTTCTCTGTTCTCTGTTTTGTTAGCATACGACTGTGCATAATATATTCTGATTATTCCTTTTATTTCTTTGGAGGACATCACCTGTTCCAAGGACCTGGTAATGGTCCTGAGAATGAGTTGTTTCTACCTTATCCTGAAATGAAGAGAAATGATTTGAGGACTCTCCCATCCAGATTTGGGTTTCCAACTGAATTCCCATAGAACTGAAGGAAGAGGACCTCTGATAGAATTCTGATTCTGACTCTGATTAGTTTTGTGACCATGGACAAATTAGTTAATCTCTTTAGCTTCTTCCTCATCTGTAAAATGGATGCAAATAATTCCTACTATAACCAGATCACGGGGTTGTTTCAAGGTTCAAAAGAGATAATGTATGTTGTGGGCTTTGTAAGCTTTAAAAGGCAATACGGGGGCTAGAGAGGGGGCTGGAGCCAATGGTTAAATTTTCAGCATGAGCATTGACACCTACACCTCAGAAATGGGCAAAAACGATGAATCAGGGCTTGATTTATTTTTTTAATGTTTTTTTTAACATTTCTTTTAAATTTTGAGTTCCAAATTCTCTCCCTCCCCCACCCACTGAGTGATTTACTGTTTTGTTGATTATCTAGACTTAAGAAAGTGATGGAGATGATGTTAAACTGCAGATTAAACTTTAAAGTGTGTCCTGGGGGCAGCTAGGTGGCACAGTGGATAGAGCACCAGCCCTGGAGTCAGGAAGACTTGAGTTCAAATCTGACCGCAGACATACGACACTCACTAGCTGTGTGACTCTGGGCAAGTCACTTAACCCCAACTGCCTCACCAAAAAAAAAAAAAAGTATGTCCTGCATACTCCCACCCCCACCCAAGCCTACTGTTAAACTTTTACCAGCACATCACTGACTGTCAGCTGTAATTACAGAATGAAGAACAGACATGGATCTTTGAGGACCTCCAGTCTAACCCCTCCATTTTACAGATAAGGAAACTGAGACCCTGACAGAGGATGTAACTTTCTCCAGATCGTGTCATTAGGAGGTAGCAGCGATGAGATGCAAATCCAGGGCTTTTCCCACAGCCCTAGGCTACCTCATTAGAAGCATTGTTCCAGAGGCTAAGGGTTACTAGTCTTCCCTCAGGTGCTGAAACACTTTAGTGGGACTGTGACTACAGGCATACCTGCTTGGATTGGGTCAGCTCAACCTAGAACAAGGTCTTGGCGTCATCGAAGAAGAAACCAGCTGAAGGGAGAGGAGAAGTAGATCCGAGCTTGGTTTGTGGTAGAGAGGGTGGGCAGTTTTCCCATCAAATGCACTTCTCTGCTCTATGATTAGGAACAATGTGTCTCTCCAGGATGCCGTTTGTGTCGGGAAAAAGCGGCAACAAACCAAGCGCTAAAATTAATGATATTTCTAGGTTTCCTTCAGCAGCGCAGCCTGAGACGTCACCGAGTCTGTGCGCTCTCTCCCGCAGTCATGATGACTGAGAGGGTCATTTCTGCCTCACCAAAGCACAGGAGAGAAATCGTTTGAAGCGTTTCCTCTCAGGATTAATGTCAACACAGTTCCTGAATGAGTCAGACTGAAGCATGGAAAGAGGGACATTTACTAGCTGTGTGAACTTGGGCAGGACACAGCCCTGATGGGGGTCTCAGTTTCCTCTATTGTAAAATGGGTTTGGGGTTGGACTAGATGACCTTTAAGATTTCTTCCAGTTCTAATTTCAGTGATCTTCTGAGTTGAGATGGAGGACTGAAGTTCAGGCCAGCCCTAGGTAAAATTATGAAATGATGCCTTCCCACCTCCCTCTCTGCATTCATCTTCTCTTCACTGGGGCCTTCGCAATGCTTCTCAGGGGCCCAGGACCCTTCCTGGACCATTTTATTCAAATTTGTCCTTTTAGGGTCGAAAATCATCCTTCCCTTTTGCTCCCCTTGGGAGCTCTCATTCATTCAGAAAAGCATCTAAAAAAAAATGAATGCTCATGAAGTTATGAATGATTGGTAACAGCTTTACGTGCTATCGGATGGGAAAAAATTAACTCTCTGGAATCGATTATTAGAACTTAGAGGTTATTTAGTCGCACCCAGTCACTTTATGAAGACCAGAAAAGCACAGTGACCTTGTCAATGTGGTGTACTGGAAATAAAGGTGGGCCAGAAGTCAGGAGGTCCCTACACTTGCCGTGATCACTTGAGGCGAACTGTTTAATTTACTTATCTGTAAAACTAAGGTCCCTTCTTGGCTCTAAAATTCTGCATTAGAGGCATAGCCCAAACAGGAACTCAGATCTCCGGTCACTTTCCACCAGGCTATGCTGCCTGAGGTCTTGACTAGGATAAAATGCAAACTTGGGCTGGTGTTTCAAGCCAATCACAATCTGGCTTCACATTGTGCTTCCCAGGCTTATCGCCCATTACTACCTTTCGTGCATTGGAAGTTCCAGCCAGACTGGCCTAACGATGATGAGAAGACCTCTGAGGTTCCTTCCAACTCTGTGATTTCCTACTTCCGAGTGTTTGTACAGGTTGAGCCCTGTGCCTCCTTCATTTCTGCCCCTTAGAATCTCTGCCTTCTTTGAAAGTTTGGCTGATGACCTGCCTCCTACAGAAAGCCTTCCCTGATCTTCCCCATGTGTTAGCGCTCCCTCTCACTTGTCTCAAACCCCAGTGTATCTGTTTACAGTTATACCATGTATCATGTATCCCCCTAGTAGAATATAAGCTCACTGAGGGAATGGACTGGGTTTTTTTCTTTGTTCCTCCGATGGCTATCCCAGTGCCTTTCAAGTAGGAGGTGCTTCATGAATGCTGGTAGAGCTCTGGCTTAAGAGTCAGAAGGTGTGGGTTCAAATCTCACCTCTGACACTGATTGCCTGTATGGCCTTGGGCAAATTATTCCCTGGTCTTCAGTTTCTTCATCTGTACAATGAGGAAGTTGGATTAGATGACCTTTAAGGTCATCCAATTCTAAATCTATGTTTCTATCATTAGAGATTGTCCTTCCAGTTGACATATGAAAACATGACATTCATGACATGACATGACATTAAAAATATGACATTCATGATTGCTTTTAGAAGCACCAAAGAGCTTGGACCATTGATTTAGAGCCGTCAGTAACCTTATATGTCCTTTTATTTTAAAAGGGACCTTATTTTATTACTATGTAATTCCTTTATTTTATAGATGAGGAAACTGAAGGGCAGGGAGGTTTTAGTGACTTGTCCCAACTCTTATAGGTAGTAAGCATAGAGTCAGGATTTGAACTCAAGTCCTCTGTGCTCAAAAATGGTGTTCCTTTCATTGCTGATTTCAGCATTCTGCTGAAATTTACCCTGAGTTTTCCTTTTACCTTTCACTGTCTGGTCTCATTGGGAGTCTGGGCTTGTCCTAGACCTGGCACTCTCCATAGGGAGCTGAATTTGTCAACCATTTGGTCAGGTTAATTCCTATGACGATTGATATTTTCTGGCCACATGCAGGTCAGACCATGTGACTCCCTTCACCTCTTGGGGTCTTATTCTCCTCAGCCACAAGTAAAACTGAACTAGACAATGTTGAAGGTCTCCTCTAGCTCTCAATCTCTGACTCTATACAGGGTCCAGTGAAAAGTCTGAGCAACACCAATCACTGTTGGAAGGAGAAAAGAATCCATGTGGAAAGGACCTTAGAAATCATTTTGTCTGGTCCTCTCATTTTATAATGAAATGGAGATCTGGAGAGGCTGCATGATCTACTAATTATCCAAATAGAAGCACGTAACTTAGATGAGCTATGTTAGATCAAACTTTCACTGTATGTATTGTATCTATAATTATACATGTAAGACCATTTACACATATAATTATCTAGTTACAGATCAGATTTGATCCAATGACCTCAAAGCACTTAACCTATCCTCCTACATTCTTTTGAGATAGCAAACTGCTTCAATTGTCTTGAAAACGTAGAAGATCTGAGAGCATATTGACTTGAAATATCTGGAATCTTAATGCTCTCTTCTAAATCTAGTGTTCTTACCATCAGAGCAGGGGTTCTTAAACTAAGGTCTGTGAAATTGATTTTAAAAAGAGCATTTTGATAACTGTATTTCAGCATAATTGGTTTTCTTTGTAACCCTTTGTATTTTATACATTAAAAAAATTATTCTGCCAAGAGGTCCATAGGCTTCACAAGATAGTAAAAGGGGCCCATGGTACAAAAAGGGTTAAGAATTCTTGTTCTAGAGTCACTGGGACCACAGATGTAAGGTGTGTACATGGACTGGTTGAGGAGGGTGGCAGATATATAGGGAGGTTGGTGCTTTGTCCTAGCTAAAATGAATTGCTTAAGAGCTCAGGAATTCTTCACAATAAAATAAATAAACAAAACAGAAATTTTCATATTTTCCTAGTCTCCACACATTTCCTCCCACCAGTCTTTGGCCAAGGATTTCCTTTCAAGTTGTTCTCTGGTCAGACTTCTTTTCCCTCACTAGACTCCTCTCCCTGCAGGATTTTTCTGTCTATTCAGGAAAGTAGACTTTGCCTCATCTCTCTGGCAGAGTTTGGAGTGACAGTGCCTGATTTAGCAAACCCAAATGGTGGGAGATTGGTAGCCAAAGGAAAGGAGAACACCTTGGAAGGAGTTGTCATTGATGAATGGTGACCACGTGATTCTTGGGAGGAGGGAGATGAAAGGGATGTGACCCAGTAAGACCCTTTCTGCTGCCCTCCCTACCAAAAGGAACATTTCATACCTTGACAGGTATAACAGAACAGCACAGCTGGAAGGGGCCTTAGAGATTACTCATCAAACTCCCTCCTTCTGTCATGAGGAAAGGAGGTCCATGAAGGTGACATGGTAAAGTCAGAACTAGACCCTGGGTTTCCTGATCTCTACCCAAGTCACTTCTCTCCTACTGATATCACTCATTCTCTTCTCTCACTCCTTCCCCTCCCCCAATCAGGGCTGTAAGCAGCCTGTTGTCCAGAAGCTTTCTCCTCTGAGGAATCTCTGCTATTACAGGATACCTTCCTTTCCTCTCATTTCTTCTCCTAGGCTTATGAAAACAACACAATTGTGGTCAGCAAATCTAAAAGGGTTGGCAGAAGGGCAGGGAAGGGAGAAGGCCTGGTGTGTGAGATGTCAGACCCTGTCCTCTCACACCCACAGGCTGGAATGTTCCAAACTATTTATAAAGGTTGAACTGAAGATGTGTCCATCAAGGAACTAAATAAATAGACTAATTGTTGAATGAGGCTTTTATGCTGGTGGAAAGCTGGAGGACCAGCTGAAGCAAAAGCTGAATGGCTTCATCTGTCTTTGAGTTCCCCCCCACCATGAGAGTCAGCCCCTCTCCCCAAGGTGAACCAGAAAGGGCAGAAGAGGAATTTGGGTCTGGTCTTAAGAATGGGTGTCTACTTCCAAGGATGAACTGCCTCCACCTCATCCTTTGCTCCCCTCTCCCCAGCACTGCTGCTTTTATGCAGGGGCTTTGATCCACTCAGTTCTGATCTGCTGGGATGGGAGGGGAGCAGGAGAGATGGGAAGAGAAAGTACCCAATATACTTCTCCCAAGATTCCAGGTTTGGCTCCCATAGGTACAAAGTCAATGGCTGGCTCCTGATCTCCATTAGGGCCCTGAGAGCTCTCAGAGCATAAGTGCTGTTTTATCTTAACTTTATTCATGGGCTTACAAGAGCTCCTCATTCCTCCCTTCTGGATGGTCAGTAGATTCAGTCCCCATGTTTCATAAGCAGTCATAATGATCAATGGAAAGATGAGAATGAGAATATGTGAAGACCTGGGTGAAGGTAACAGCAGAAAACCTGGGAATCCTGACTTCTCCAACTTCTTTTCAGTTGAAAAGAAGAATAACTATGGAGCTTTTCCTGATAAAAGCTCATCCTGGGACCTGTCCTAAATGAGTTATCAGGGACTCATCCTGAACCTACAGCTCCTGGCTTCTTCCTCATTTCTATTTTTAACTATGTGCATCTCTCTCTCTCTTCTTTCTCTCTCTCTCTCTCTCTCTCTCTCTCTCTCTCTCTCTCTCTCTCTCGTGTTTTTAGTGTATTTATACATATAACACAGACTCCCTGCAAATAAACTATTTTTTATTTTTCATCTCTTCACAAAATAAATAAATTAATTCAATTTGCAGTGAACAATATTCCAAAGATAGGAAACCCTTCCCTCCCAAGTTCATTCTCAATAGAGTTCTCCAAAAATCTGTGGTGGGAGGAGGCAGGATGGCGGTGTGGGGAGCAGGGAGCCTGTGGCATGTGCAAGACTAGGCCCCCCAGAAAACAACGCTGGGAGTGGAGGTAATGGCTCCTCCATCACCCCTCGAAGCCTGTTAGTGAGGTGCTGGCTGGAGCTGGAAGTTTCCCACTCTGGGGAACCAGGAGGTAAAGGAGGGGTGGGGACAGGGAGGAGGGAGAAAGTAGTCTCCTCGGTAGGAAAAGACATTTCTGGACCTGCCAGATATGTCTTCAGCAACACCCCATCCTGAGGTGGGAAGAGGCTCCTATACAGTGCTGCTGGGTGGGTTCTCCGAGTCTCAGTCCAGTTTGTTCAAACTGAAGATCTACTGGGGGAGGCCATTAGAGACACATGCCTGCACGGCCCATATATGGAATATGAAATCAAGAATGGAGATATCCATGCACAGCTACATCTCCCCCAGCTGAAAAAGCCTCCAAACCAAAGATGGATCCATCACGGTTCTGGACACTCTGTATTTTGGCTGCTTTTAGGAATGTTTCTTTCTTGTTCCCCTGAGCTATGACCAGTCACCAGATAGAATGTCACACTTCTCTCACCACTTATGCTGGCCTGGGATGACCGGATGTGTAACTCTCATGTGTAATTTGTATATGCTGAATTGCCCAAGAGAATGGAAGCTCCCGGAGGGCAGGCACTGTTTTCTTGTTGTTTTTTTTTTTTCTTTGGATGACCAGTCCCTGGTACAGAGCTTTGGTAACTCGAAGGCACTTTAATAAATGCTGGTGGAATTAATTAACGATGTGGAACAACTGCATTTTTTGTGTTTTAATTTCTAGGCCATGGCCCTGGAGGGGAGAGAGGGAGCTTGTCACTGGACATCGTCTTTGGAGGCAAAACATGTACATGGAGACAGCCTCCTGAGGCCAGGGTGCCTCTCTGAGGAAAAGGGGAAGCAAAAGAGGTAATGAAGACAACTCTCCTGAAAAGCAGGGCTGGTGGTGGGAGGGGAGGTAGGGCTGAGCAGACTCAAATTGACTCCAGCTGCCTCACTGTGTTTCTGGGGACCCCCCTGTAGCAATGGCCCCAGACTTTGGTTCCTTCAAGTTTCCCTCAAGGCCCCAACCGCCTTCTCTACCAACAACCTCCAACCAATACTTCTTGCTGAAAGAAAAATAGCAAAGGAAGAAACCAAACCATAAATAAATTTAAAGCCTCAAATAATGGTCCCCTACCAAGCTGAACAGTTTTTCTCCCCAGAAACCTCAAAGAGGTTGGAGAGGGGGGCTTTGAGACACTGATTTGTCACCTTGATGGCTAGTTTGTGGTCTGAAGAAGGGGTAGGAAAAGAACCAGTGCCTTGTAGAGAGGCTGTCCTGTTCTCCCTTCTCCTCTGAACCTTCCCTAGGCACTTCCAGCTTCAGAATCCCCTCCCCCACTCAGCCAGCCAACCAGAGGAGCTGTTTGTTGGTCCCCTCTAGGCAAAGCTTTGATCCTGCCTTCCAGGGGTAGGCCTGGGCAGCCCTCAAGGACAGAGAGGCTCTGTAGGAGCCAAATGACTTTGGATAAGGCCCTTGGGGGTGGGGTGGGGTGGGGTGTCATAAATAAGTTGTATGAGGGTTGGTCAAAAGCCAGTTTAATGCAGCCCATCTGCCACAAAAGTGAGGAAACTTACAGAAAAAAGGAGGTAGTAGTGAGAACCAGGGACAGGCAGGGGGTCTCACTCAGAACTGGGAGTTTGTAATTTTAAATGACACCCTCCTGTCAGTCTTATTATCCCAAGTAGGTGATGAGTCTCTCTCACCTCCCCGTCCATATTCCTCAACAATTATAATAAAAGTGAGTGGACTTGCTTTGGGTGTTCAGTACCAAAGTACCCTGCAGGGACAGGAAGGCACTTGTATGGAGATGGGGAGGATGGGGTTGGAGGCAGAGTGTGCTGTCAAAGGGTGAAATGAAGTCAGGACATCCACCAGCCCAGCCTAGCGTCAACCCCCCCCCCGCCCCTCCCACAACCTTCCCTGGGAGAATTCATCCCTGTTAGATGGAAGTTGAAAGTCCCCTAAGCGGGTCAGGAACCTGCCCTGGTCTCTTTCTGTCCTGGGAAATCTTGGTGGCAAGAGAATAAGTAGAAAAGTGATAAATGGGGGTGGGGTTGGAGTGGGGATAAGGCCTACTTCTCTAGCAAGAAGGATGTACCTGGCTCATTTAACTTCTTACTGGATGACCCTTGCCACCACACCCCCACCCTCTTCAGGCTCTGTGTCATTGCTCTGACTTATCTGTTGCATTTCAGTTTCAGTTGACATCAGTAGGAAGTCAGGGGGGTGAGGATGGGGATCATGGCTGAGGATCCAGTCCCCCCTTCTGCCATTACGTCACCCAGAAGGTGCCCCGGTCCTCCAGCAGACTGATGGAGCGATTGGTGAGGGTGGCTGGATCAGGGGCCAACTTGTAGCCAAAGAGCTCCATAGCGGGGCCGCAGGCGCCCTGTACCACCTGGGCCAGCTTGAAGGGGATGCTGAACCTCCACTTGTCAAATTGCTCCGAGGAGTTCTTCTGGGTGGAGTAGATGCCGCTGCTGTCCCGTGGGGCTTGGGTGTTCTTACGGATCCAATCTTCCACCTGGGGGGTGAGGGTGATGCCCGCAAAACGGTACATCTCCCGGGCCTTCTGCAGGGGCAGGCGGGCCACGTCCTCATAGCGGACCAGCATGTAACGGCCTCGCAGCCAGGAGGGCTGGCTCAGGCCCAGCTCAGCCGAGAGGCGGATGCTCTCGCAGTTGCCCCGAAGCCTCTGGACCTCGTCCTCCCGCAGGCGGGCCTCTCCTTCCGCCACCCACTTCTTCCAGGTCTCATATTTGCCAGAGAAGGCCACCATGCGGGACGCCTGCACGGCCCGGGGGTCCCGGACCAGCTGGATGATCCGCATGTCCAGGCGGGGATCCTCTACGAGGGTGCGAAGGAATTCCAACTGCCGGATGCGCACGGCTTTGAGGGCGATGTGCTCTTTGCGCTGGCAGGCGTCCGCGGCCAGGGTTAAGTTGAGGGGGCCACAGCGGCGGTTCTTGCAATGGTACTTCTCAAAGACCTTCTTGACAAAGGGCGTACAGACAGGCTCCTCACAGAGCGAGCGGCTGGACCCTCTCCGGAACATGAACTGAGTCAAATGATCCTCGGGAAGAGGGGTGATGAAGTGCTCCAGGATGTAGAGGTCGCAGAGGAACAGCTGCTTCAGCACGTCCCGGTAGACCAGGGCCGAGCCAGCGGCATTGGCTCCCCCAGGTTCAAAGGTCACCGTCCGTTCGATATGCCACAGAGGTTCGAAGAGGTAGAAGATGTTGCCTTGCTGGTTAAAGAACTCCCCCACGAAGGAGGAGCCGGTCCTGGTGGTGGCCATCAGAAGCACGTGCCGTCGTGGGCCCAGGGGCAGCTCCTCGGGCCCCTCGCCCAGCTGCAGGGTGAGGTTGCGGAGCCGCTCTTGGAGTTGGGAGAAGGAAGAGTCCAGTTCACTCAGGGATAGGAGGGACGCATTCTCCGAAAGGATCAGGGCTGGGTCGGTGCTGTTGGCATCCATTAGGGATTGTGGGATTTGCTTCAGCTTGTCGGAGACCCTGTGAGCACAAAAGAAAATAATAGTAACGATGATGATGATAATAGCATGCAGAACCCATACAGCACTTTAAGGTTTGCAAAGCACTTTACAAATATCTAATTCTGTTTAAAATAATATCACTGCTAGCGTTAGTATCTATGCAAGCAGCCAAATGTCAACACACCAGCCATTTCCTTCAGGAAACCTCCTTGGAGCAATTCTCTCTAGTTCAGTTCCTGACTCAGGGAACAGAATCCGAGGATGTTAAGGCTATTCAAAACTTTCCATTTGACAGAGGAAGAAAGTAAGGACCAGTAAGACCTAGTAATAGCAGCTGCAGCTGGGTGGTATGGTGGAGAGAGTACCTCAGTGCAGTGGAGTCAGGAGGACCTCAGTTCAAATCAGCCCTCCGGTACTTACTTACTCTGTGACCCTGGGCAAGTCACTTAATCTCGACTGGGCCCCCCTCAATAAGATAAAAGTTAGTAGCAGAGTCAGGAAAGAACTCAGGTGTCTTTTTAAAAAAAAAAATTCACTGCAGATTGAAGCATGCTATTTGCTATTTTTTTTCCTTCTGTTTTGTTTTGTTTTTTCTTTCTTGTGGTTCCTCCTATTGGTTTTAATTCTTCCTTACAACATGACTAATGTGAAAATGAGTTTAATAAGAATGTATATGTAGAGCCTATATCAGATTGCAGGCTGGTTTGGGGAGAGAGGTGGGGAAGGAGGGGAAGAAAAATTTTAAACTCAAAAGCATTTGGAAGTGATTGCAGATAACTAAAAATAAATTAATAATAATAATAATAAATGTAATAAGGAAAAAATAATTCCCACCCAATTATGAAGCAATTTTTTTTCTTCCTTCCAACCTTCCCTTCAATCAGCAGAAAAAGAACGAAAAAAGAAAACTCTTATAATAAATATGTATGGTATTTGATTTTGGTCCTCAAGTGAATGCCAATCTGCATTGGTAGGAGATTCATCATTGGGAGTTCCCTATACTAGTAAAACAACAGGTCCAGCTGATAAGTAGGTAGGTAGGTAGGTAGATAGATAGATAGATAGATAGATAGATAGATAGATAGATAGATAGATAGATGGACAGATAGATAGATGGATGAATGGGTGGATGGGTGCATGGATGGATGGATGGATGATGGATGGATGGATGGATGAATGAATGGATGGATGGGTGGATGGATGGATGGATGGATGGATGGATGGATGGATGGATGGATGAATGAATGGATGGATGGGTGGATGGATGGGTGGATGGATGGATGGATGGATGAATGAATGAAATGGGGTCGAAAAGGTTTTTGTGTCATTGTTTAGTCTCATCTCCCTACTAGATTACAAGCTCTATGAGGGCAGGGATAATGTCTTATCCAAACTCTGCATAGGCCCCAGTGCCTCACATAATGCTTCATACACAGTAGGTACTTTTGTTCAATGAATGAAGGAATTCATGAAAATAAGGAATAATGGTTGCCTCATCCTTACCTTGATATGATTTTATTTTCTTTCTCAATGAAGACAAAAACGATAACCACAAACAGGAGGAAAAGAGCATATTTGCTCCTCATTCTCAGGCTGTGTAGAAGGTCCCGAGTATCCTGAGGCCAAGAATGTCCTCTTTCCATGGGAATCGGTTGGGGAGAGGGAGGGAGGGGCTCTAGGAGCTCCTTCCCCTCCCAAAAGCTGTCCAGCCCCTAACCTTGGGTAGTTAGCTGGACCACATCTTTGATCTTGTCATCCAGTGGAGGACACCCACGTCCTGCAGAAAGAGAAAAGTGATGTCAGCTAAACATCTTGCATTTTGAAACAAGGGAAAAAAAGGATGTTGGAGCCAGTAGATGCAGGACTCCATCCTTCCAGGGGCTTAACATAACTACAGCCCCTACAGATTTCAGAAAAACCTGGAAAGACTGACATGAACTGATGCTGAGTAAAGTGAGAAGAACCAGGAGAACACTGTACACAGTAACAGCAACATTGAGCGATGACCAACTTTGATAGACTTAGCTCTTCTCAGCAATACAATGATCTAAAACAATTCCAAAGGACTGAAGATGGAAAATGCTATCCACATCCAGAGAAAGGACTATGGAGTCTGAATGCAGATGGAAGCATACTATTTTCTCTTTTGTTTTTTCTTTCTCATGGTTTTTCACTCTGATTCTTCTTTCACAATATGACTAATGTGGAAATATGTTTAATATGCTTGTATATGTATAGCTTATATCAGATTGCTTGCCATCTTGGGTAGGGGGAGGGGAGGGAGGGAGAAAAAAATTTGGAACTAAAAATCTTATAAAAATGAATGTTGAAAACTATTTTTACATGTAATTGGAAAAAAATAAAATACCATTAAGTGGGAAAAATAATAACTACAGCCCTTATCCATGGAAACCTAAAGCAAAATGAATGACATGGATTGGCTGGAATCTGAAACTGAATTGAACTCAAATATGATTTTTATTGAACCACAAACAGAAGCAACACTATCTTTTTTTATGTTTCAAAGAAAACTTCATGGTCTAGGCATGTAATCCAAGGAGGTCAAGGATAGAAAGAAAGGTCCCAGGAAAACCAAAATATTCCTAGCAGTGCTTATTATAGCAGCAAAGAACTGGAGAAAGAGGAGGATGCCCAGTGATTCAGGGAACAGCCAAACCAGCAGTGGTAGATGAATGTGACGGTACTGCTATGCCATAAGAAATTATGACTGTGGAGACTATTAGGAGGCATGGAAAGATTTTTATGAACTGATGCAAAGTGAAGCAAGAAAAATCTAGAAAGCAATATATACAATGAATTGTTGTTTAGTCGTTCAGTTGTGTCCAACTCTATGTGACTCCATGGTTGCTTGTCCAGGGGGTTTTCTTGGCAAAAATACTGGAGTGGTTTGCCATTTCCTTCTCCAGTATGCCCTCATTTTACAGATGAGAAAACTGAGGCAAATGGGGTTAAGTGACTTGCCTAGGGTCACACTGCTAGTAAGTGTCTGAGACTGAATTTGCGCTTCAGGTCTTCCTGAATCTTCTTCCCCAAAGAAGAGACATGAGAATGTGCCTTCCCCTCCCTTCCTTGCAGAGGTGGGGAGGGGCTATCAGATTTGACTGGTTTGTTATTGCTGTTACTGCTTGCTGAACTGCCTTTCCCACCTTTTTCTTCTTTTATAAGAGAGGCCTCTATGGGTATGGGAGGGAAGCAGAATTGATTGGAAAATGATGGTGACATAAAAACAATAGTAATCAATACTTTTTTTAAGTGAACCAGTTCTGAAGGCAAAATATTTCTAAAACCAGAAAAGTTGGAATAGCATCTTATCTTCCCACGCACCCTCACCCTGACATGGACTATTCCAAATGACAGAGTCACCTTTTCTCCCAGTGGGAAGGGATGACTCATCAGCTCATGTAGAGCCATCCCTTCTGTAAGATATGTGACAAGTGCCCACTCAGTTTTTGCTGAAGATTTCCAGTGAGAGGGAAGACAGCTGCTTCCCAAGGCCGTCCATTCCATTTCTGTTTGGAGTGAAACATACCCCTCTCTCAGAAGAGAGGTGGTGAATTAGAGGCATGGAGCTAAGCAGGAGGAGTCAACATGTTAGCTGTTTTGCTCACCTCTACTTCTGTTCTAAGGGTGAGTTCTATTCGGGGTTGACTGGAAGTCACAATGACAGTTTTTTTTTTTTAAGAATCAACAATCATTCCCCAATTGATAAATGGTCAAAGGATATGAACAGGCAGTTCTCAGGTGAAGAAACTAAAGCCATCTAGTCATATGAAAAAATGCTCTAAATCACTATCAATTAGATAAATGCAAATCAAAACAACTCTGAAGCACCATATTACACCTATCAGATTGGCCAACATGACATAGCAAGTAAATGATAAATGTTGGAGAAGATGTGGGAAAATTGGAACACTAATACATTGTTGGCAGAGTTGTGAAATGATCCAACTATTTTGGAGAGCAATTTGGACCTATGCCCAAAGGGCTATAAAAATGTGCATACCCTTTGACCTAGCAATAGCACTTCTAGGGCTGTATCCCAAAGAGATCATACAAATGGGAAAAGGACCCACATGTACAAAAATATTTATAGCAGCTTTTTTGTGGTGGCAAAGAATTGGAAATTGAGGGGATGCCCATCAATTGGGGAATGGCTGAACAGGTTGTGGTATATGAATGTAATGGAATACTATTGTGCTATAAGAAATGATGAGCAGGTGGACTTCAGAAAAACCTGGAAAGAGTTGCATGGACTGATGCTGAGTGAAGTGAGCAGAACCAGGAGAATGTTGTACACAGTAACAGCCACGTTGTGTGATAACTAACATTGATAAACTTAGCCCTTCTCAGCAGTGCAAGGATCTAAGACGTCTCCAAAGGTCTCATGATGGAAAATGCTATCCACATCCGAAGAAAGAACGATGAAGTTTGAATGCAGATTGAAGCATACTATTTGCTATTTTTTTTTCTTCTGTTTTGATTTGTTTCCTCTTTCTGGTGGCTCCTCCTATTGGTTCTAATTCTTCCTTACAACATCACTAAGGTGGAAATATGTTTAATAGGAATGTATATGTAAAACCTATATCAGATTGTGCACTGTCTTGGGGAGGGGGGAGGGAAGAGGGAGGAGGGAGGGGGAGAAAAATTTTAAACTCAAAAGCTTATGGAAGTGATTGTTGATAAATAAAAATAATTTAATAAAAAATTTTTAAAAGAATCAACAAAACACTTTAAAAAAAATGAGATGAGGGCAACTAGGTAGCACAGTGGATAGAGCACTGGCCCTGGAGTCAGAAGGACCTGAGTTCAAATCTGGACTCAGATACTTACTAGCTGTGTGACCCTGGGCAAGTCACTTAAGCCCAATTGCCGAGAGAGAGAGAGAGAGAGAGAGAGAGAGAGAGAGAGAGAGAGAGAGAGAGAGAGAGAGAGAATAAGAAGATACTTAGTAGGGCAATGTTAAGGAATAATAATACCTAAAATTTATATAATGTTTGATGGTTTGCAAACCATTTTACTTATATTATCACATTTGACCTATCACAAAAACCTTGTGAGGTTGTTGCCATGAGGAAGCTGAAGGTGAAGAAAGATTAAGCAACTGGCCCAGAGATATACAGCTAATAGGCATCTAAGGGAGAATTCAAACTCGGGACATCCTGTCTCAGAGTTCAGCATCCTGCCCACTACTCCACCTAGTTGCTTCAGGAAGCAAGAAATGGAAGCCAAAAAGGAGAAATCATCCAGGAAGACGGGGTGGTCGACATCCTCCAAAGCTGCTGAGATCAAAGAAGACGGAGCTTGAGGAAGAGCACTGAAGAGTTTGGACCACCTCGGAAAGATGTGCTGCACATCTAGAGAGCCAGATCACAGCACTGCTTTCTCCAAAGGTGACTCTGTCATTTGGAATGGTCCATGTCTCAAACAAGACGGTGGTGGTTGTTTTTTCTTTCTCAATGATCTTTATACCAAGAGGGGCAGATTCCTAGAAACAAATTATTACCTCCCCTAACAACCTACATTAGCAACATATTTCCCTTAGGCAAAACTAGTCTTCCCAGAGAAGCTCCCCTCCCTGGTGTTCTTCCTCTCTCTCTGGAAGCATCCTACTCACTTCCCACTGTGCAAAATACTTTATGAGTTTCATGGGCTCAGAATCCTTCAACACCAGCTATTTCCCCAGAGGATCCCTGAGGCTTTTCTAGAAACCACTGAGTAAGGAAGAGGGAATCTCTATCATAGCATCTCCATTTGAGCTTCCTTCAACAGAGAATCTACAGGTCTCTGAATCCCCATCCTGTTCTGGCCTCTTGGATGAAAGCAAGGAGAACTGTGTGTGGGTGGTCAGAGACATGGGGCAGTGGGCCAGATTTCACATGGAGCTCTGCATTCTGTAGGGATAGCGTCTGTTCCTCCCAAACCTCTGTGTTCAAATATCTTCGCAACCAACACTGTCTATGATATTTCTGGTCCCTGGAATTTAGCTTTATGGAAAAAAAAAACCTCTGGTCACAGAATCATAGAAACTGAAATTTGGGATTTGAAGGTGTCAGAAGCTATCTAAGGCCAAATCCCACCTGCTCAGAGGGCAGTTACCCACTGGACCAGTCTGTGATCCTTTCTTTCATCTTCTAGTGGTCCCACTTTGCCCACTCAGACTTGCCATCAGCCCTAAAGACCACAGGACATTTCCATGTTGTGCTGTCTCCACCAATTAGAGAGCAGAGACTCTTATGTGTATCACTTTTTAATCTGTATTTCTGGTATTTAGCACAGTGTTTTGTAAATAGTGTCACTTAATTGCAAACAGTGTTTTTCTATTGCCTCCCCATCCAATCCCTCTCTGAATAAGAATAAGAATCCCCTCTACCTTTCAGCCACCCTTTGGACCATCAATCAGTCAGTCACATTTATTAAGTGCCTACTGTGTACTAAGCATAGAGATGAATATTGAATCTGTGGGAATTGATAAGTAAAGAGGGGGATGAGAAGAGAGCCCTGTGGGATAACTTCTCTTAGGAGTTCTGACCTAGATGAAGATTCATGGATGGAGACTGAGAAGGAGCAGTCAGATAAAGAGGAGGAGAAGCAGGAAAGAGTAGTATCCGAGAAACCTAGAGTGGAGAGAATGTCAAGGAGAAGCGGATGATTGACCGTGGCAAAAGGTGCAGAGAGCAAAAGACAATGAAGACTGAGAAAAAGCCATTGTCAATTAGGATATCAATTGGTAACTTGGAGGGAGAAGTTTTGGTTGAATGATGATGTTAGAAGCCAGACAGAGAGAATTAAGTAGAAGGTGAGAAGAATTGACTGTAGACACCCACTAACTCCCAAGGCTGCCCATTCCACTCTCAGATGGCTCTAATTTTTCAAAAGTTTTTCCTTGTATCTGGCTTACATGGAATCATAGGATCAGAGATTTTGAGCTGAAAGGGATATTAGAGGTCACCCAGCCTAACCCCCTCCTTTTATAGATGAGGGAACTGAGGCCCAGTTAGGGTTTTTAGCTTGCCCAAGGTAACAAAGGCATCAGAGACAGTTTTGAACCCAGGTCCTCTGACTCCTGAGATCGTTAAATTTCCACATTTGCCTCTTTGTAACTTATATTTGGACTAGTCACCTCACTGTTCTGAGTCTGTATTTCCTTGTGTGTAAAATGGGGGAGGGGAGGAACGAATCTTGGCATAATGGATGGACAGCCCATGGGAGTGAGTTAGGAAGACCAAGATTCCATTGCTGTCTCTAACACATACTGGCTGTGTGACTCTGGGCAAATCACTTAACCTCTCAGTGTACATGGGCAACTCCTAAGACTTTAAATCGCAGAGCAGGCGTGGATCTGTTTTGGCAGGAGTTTCCTCAGAAGGTGAATTCTACATGAATGAAATTGCAGGAGTGGGAGGACAGACAGAAACAGAGGGAGAAGGAGAGAAAGGGAGGAAGGGAGAGAGGAAGGGAAGGGGAGAGAGTGAGAGAGAAAGAGAGAGAGAGAGAGAGAGAGAGAGAGAGAGAGAGAGAGAGAGAGAGAGAGAGAGAGAGATTAGTGGAAACATCTGAACTTAAGGACTTAGAAAGAACAACAAAAGGGGTTTGAAGGAGTCAGGGAATGGAATTCAAACTCTCCCTCAGGAGGTGATATGAAGAAGGAAACAAGGCAAGAGAATGAATGAAACCTTCTGGGTTTTGAATGTTTTACTACTTTCCTGGAATGCACGAGACTCTTTGTCCTTTCCAAAGAAATATAGTTGGCTCTTTGCCTATGGAGTGAGGAGAGACCCTGTGGGAATGTAAGCTTTCCAAGTGTTAAAAACAGCTCATTGATGAATGCTAGAAAAATGTAAGCATGGGAGGGCTGGAACTTTTCTAGACCTAATTCCACATGGATGCTGGTGCAGCTTGTGGGCTGCAGGGAAGGGCTAAGGGGGTGGTACCAAGCATGGAGACGGAGATGCTAGGGGTTTTGAGGGGTTACCACCCCTATTTTGAAAGTTTAGATGTATGGCAGAAGAAGGGGGGGCAGGTAGGTGGTACGGTGGTTAGAGCACCGGTCCTGAAGTCAGGAGGACTTGAGTTCAAATCCAGCCTCAGATCAAACACTTGACACTTACTAGCTGTGTGACCCTGGGTAAGTCACTCAACCCCAACTGCCTAAAAAAAAAAAGAAGAAGAAGAGAGGGAATGGAAGGCCACCATCTTCCACTGTAGACATGTCCTATGATGACCATGCCATGAAACCAAGACATCAAACAACAGTGGCCTTGCCTGTCTCACGATCTTCCAAGTTCAAGTTCAAGTTTCCAATTTCAAGATCACCTAAAAAAAGTTAGAGCAAACAACACTGCCTTGAATGTCTGGGTGTCCTTGAGAACAGCACTGGACTCATTTAGAGGGTTATTAATAGTATAAATAGCATTGAGTGAACACCAATATGAGCCATGCCTGAACATGATTCCTTCCTGGAGGGCCCACAGCCCAAATGAGAGAAGTATTAAACTCAGGGTGAAAACAGGCCACACTTGCCTGAACACACTAATATGCTGTTGGTGAAACTATGAATTGTTCCAACAGTTTAGGAAAATAATTTGAAAATGTGTGAGAAAAGTCACTAAACTGTTCTTTGACAAAGAGGTCTCATTACGGGGCATGTACTATGGAAGTCAGAAGCAAAAAGAAAGGAAGGCAAAGGAGTAGATAGAGTGCTAGGCTTGGAGTCAGAAAGACCCAAGTTCAAATCCTGCCTCAGAGACTTACTAGTTGTGTGACCCTGGGCAAGTCACTTAACCTCTGTTTGCCTTAGTTTCCTCATCTGCAACATGATGATAATAATGGTTCCTACACCCAGGGTTGTTGTAAGGATTCAATGAATGCATATAAAGTGTCTTACAAACCTTAAACCCTATATAAATGCCAGTTATTATTCTATACCTTGTATTTACTTATCTATGAATAAGTTATATTCTCCTCCAATAGAATATAAGCTCCTTGAGGGCAGGGACTATCTCACTTTTGTCCTTATATTCCCACCACCTGGCACAGTGGCTGGCACCTAATAGGAAGCTGGATAAACACTTGTAGGTTTATTAATAGGTTGACTACTGGTTGCCATCACTTGGAGCGAGGGTATAGACATCTTTCCTCTCCATGATGGCTGCCTCTGGTGTCATCATATCAGGGGAAGGGCAGATGGGAACAGCCTACAATTCCAAGGGAGAAGGTGGGAAGACAGAGAGAGTGCAAATGCCGGCATTTCTGTAACCATCGCTCTACTCAAGTAGATGCAAAACCTGATTTGCCAAGTACTTTACATACATTATGTCATATGTACAGTGCCCAGCACATAGTAGGAGCTTAATAAATTCTTGTTGACTTGACTAATTTTTTGTGACAGCCCTGTGAGGTATTGTCCTCCTTTTGCAGATGACATGGTCACAGAACTCCCTTTAAAGTCCCTGCTAGCTCTAATCTTATGAGTAAGTGTTTAACGAGAGATTTGAACCCAAGTCTATCCTCACTCCCAATCTGGTGCTCTTCCCACTATACCACCCAGTGCAAGCATTCTTAGGGTCACTCTTGGGTGAAGGCATCCTTCTGGGGGGCTTCCCTCAGTGAAGAACTATGTGAGGACCTGTCACTCTAGCCATCTACAAACCATTCTGAGGAAACACAGAGACAGCTACATTTTGCTCTTGAGAATACTCCAACTTCCTTTCCTCAAAATCTCCTCCTTAAGGGGCAGCTAGGTAGTGCAGTGGATAGAGCACCAGCTCTGGAGTCAGGAGGACCTGAGTTCAAATCTGGCCTCAGACACATAACACTCACTAACTGTGTGACTCTGGGCAAGTCACTTAACCCCAATTGCCATCACAAAAAAAAAATCCCTCCTAAAAACAGCATTTGAAGTGACCTGGCAGGAAGTCTGTAGACTTCCCATTAGGACATGTACACAGCACCAGTGATACCAGTGACAGCATGGCCCCTGAGGACTGTGGTTACTTCCTAGGAAGATATCTCCTCAATATCTTATCAGCCAGCTCACGGGAAGCAGCATTCAGGAGACCCCCTAAGAGTCCAAGGTCATGTGCTGAGCAAGTTTGGGAGGAATGTAAGGAGGAATGAGTTCCTACTTCCCCAGCAGGATAGGATCTTTAGCATGGAAAACACACTGGCTTTTTTTTTTGTTTGGTTTTCAGTATAGTGGGAACATGTCCAAAGACTGGGAAGCCAGGTAACCTTCATCCAAGCTCCAGTTCTGCCATTTGCAATAGTGTGACTGTGGTCAAGTTACCTCTCTGGCCTCAGTTTCCTCATCTGTAAGATGAAAGTGTCATACTAGATGATCCTCTGAGGTCCTTTCTGTCATAAAACTACAAAAATAATGTAACTAATTGAAACAGAGTAGATCCTTCCCATCCACCTCCTTCTCCTGCCAAAAATTGCCAAGGGATGGCTTGGGAGTTTTCTGTGGCTTCCCAGAGAGGGAGGAAGAGAAACAGCTGGCTGAATTTTCTTGCCTCAGTGATATTTCACAGGAACATGGGACTTAGAGCTGGGAGGAATGTGAACAGTCTTACAGTCAAACCCCATCATTTTCTAGATACAGAAATATTGTTGGCCGAACTAATTCTGGTTTAGCAAAAGAATACAGTGAATTCTTATTTCCCCAGGTGAAATTACAAAAGGGACAATCTCAAAAACACTTGGGAGGTTTCGTATACTGACAGAGAGTGATGTGAAAGGGACCAGGAGAACAATTTTTGCAGGGACCGCAACAGTAAAGAAAAATACCTGGGAAAGACTGAACAAGGCTGTTGGGTACAGTGATGGATTCCAAATCCAGAGCCCTGGCAATCCACACACTTGCCACCTTTTGGCACAGGGGTGCTGGGCTAGACATGCAGGGGAACACTCGCATTTTTGGCCACAGTCAATGTGTGGATTTCTTTTGCATGACTATACTTATTTGTTACAAGCCTGGGTGGGCAGGAGGGGGGATCCTTTTCTTTTGGAAGGGATAATTGAAGGAAATTAAGGGGGAGTAATAGTGATACTAAAAAGAAAAGCTCACATTTAAAAATAAACAGAAGAGAGCAGAAGTTCAGAAGGAGCCAAAGACAAACAGAGCAGTTGAAGCTACCCAGTAAAATCTGAGTTATACCAAAAAACCTGCCAAACAATAAGTACACAGCAGGAAAACCCCAGCAAATTGTATATAACAGAAGTTTATAGTTTTTTATATAATTTCCTTCCTTATTTTTCTTCACATATGGGAATGTTCAGGTTTGTTTATGTTTACTAAGTTCATAATAAAAAAAATATATAGATATATATCTGCATATTTACTTTCATATTATATATGTATATATATACATACACAACACACATGTGCATATACATATATATATGTATATATATATATATATATGTAGGGAGACAGAGATTGGGGAGGGAGAGAGGAAGGGAGAGAGAGAGGGGAGGAGTGAGAAAGAGGAGGAAGGAGGGAGGGGAAGAGAAAGAGAGAGAGAGAGAGAGGGAGGGAGAGAGAGGGAGAGAGAGAGAGAGAGAGAGAGGGGGAGAGGGAGGGAGAGGAGAGAGAGAGAGAGAGAGAGAGAGAGAGAGAGAGAGAGAGAGAGAGAGAGAGAGATCACTGACCCCATAGGAGCTGATGGATCCCTGAGAGAGATGATAGAGAAAGAAGAAGGCCTAACATAGAGCACTGGGGGTACCCACAGTTTGGGAGCCTGGTATGAATGAAAGGAAGAGTGAATAGACAAGTAAGAGAAGAAAAAATGAGATAGTTTTGTTGCAGGTACCAAGGGAGCGTAGATGCCCAGGGAGTGGGATCTATAAATGCCATTTACTACTGTGTTGTTTTTTTAACCTGTATCATACTTCCTTTACTACAGGGTGGTCATGTGTGTTTTCAGTATTGGTTTTTTTTTCCTTAACAATTTGACTGTGTGCAGTATGTGGGAAAGTGTTCTGGCTCTGAAATCAGAGTACCTGGGAATCAAATCTTGTCTCTGACACTGATTACCTGCGTGACCCTGGAAAAATCCCCTAATCCTCCATGTGCCTCAGTTTCCTCATCTGTAAAAAACAAAAACACTTACTAGCTGTGTGACTCTGTGCAAGTCACTTAACCCTGTTTGCCACAGTTTCCTCATCTGTAAAATGCGTTGGAGAAGGAAATGTCAGACCATTCCAATACCTTTGCCAAGCAAATCCCGGATGCGGTCACGATGAGTCGGACACGACTGAAACAGCTAAGCAACAACAACAAATGAAGTCGTTGGATTAGATGATTTCTCCAGTCCCTTCCAATTCCAGATCTGTGATCCCGTGACAGGCAGTTTCTAAGTGTAGGGTCAAGAACAAGACGGCTCTAACTTTCTCCTCGTTTCTGACTCACATAAGAAGGACGATCCTCCTTGTCTCTATGGCTGCTTTGATTGCAGGAATATTTCTCAGAGATGTTGTTTTGCCTTAGAAGGGAGGCAAAAGCTAGGGTAGATTCCCCAAGAGGAAAAGTGCATTCCTCTTCCTGGGACACCCTGGGAAATGGAACAAGTCGTACTGGGTTTTATGATATCATGCGTGACCTATTGACAAGTTCCCAGCAAGAGTTATGACTCACGCCTTCTGCATGGATGTATGGTCGTTACCCGCACAGCAAATGGTGATTAGTTAGAGACACAATCTCTTTTTCTTTTATATCCAGCCCACTGTAGTGTAATGGTTCAGGAGTCAGTTTCTGGGTAACTAATCACTTTATTAACAATTCTAGCACGTTATTAATAAAAGAGGTCAGAGGTACTCTCAAATACCAAAGACCTCTCATGGAACCCACTCAACGCTTATATGCCCTTGGAAGGGGGTGTTCCTGAGGGTGGCAATTGACTATGATTGGTTAATAATTAATGAGAGAATGAATATTATAATGAGATGTGGGCTCATTCTAATGAGAATCTTGGGGATATGTGACATGGATCACCCAAGTCCTGGTTAAAGAGACATTCATTTCAATATCACCTGTCTGACAAAGGGGAGAATCCACATTTTCCCGGACCTGTCTGAGTAAACAATGAGCAGAAATTCACCCATTTGCCTAAACTTAGAATTCATTTTACTGTCTTTGATTAGATCTTAGCCCGGGGAAGTCTTTACCTAAGATTTCCAACACTACTTGATTTCTGGATGAGGAAGTAGAAAAGAGGAACAAACTTGGTCCTAATTCAATAATTAGCTATTAACATAAGAAAGAAATAATCATTTCTCTCAGTCGGATTTCCTGCTGTGGACACCTGACTTGAGCTGAAGCCAGGATGTATAATGAGACAGATGACTAGATAAGGAATAAGGAAGACTTAAAGGCTAATCCTAGTTCTGTCTCTAACTAGCTATATGACCTTAGGCAAACTAGGTAGTCTTTCTAAGTACTATCTATAAAATTAGAGATTTGGACTACATTCATTCATCCACCCATCCATCCATCCACCCATCCATCCATCCATCCACCCATCCATCCATCCATCAATCCATCCATCCATCTATCCATCCATACATCCATCCATGCCTCCACCCATCCATCCATCCACCCATCCATCCATCCATCCACCCATCCATCCATCCATCAATCCATCCATCCATCTATCCATCCATACATCCATCCATGCCTCCACCCATCCATCCATCCACCCATCCATCCATCCATCCACCCATCCATCCATCCATCAATCCATCCATCCATCTATCCATCCATACATCCATCCATGCATCCACCCATCCATCCATCCATTCATCCATCCATCCATCCATCCAATAATGGAGCTTATTGAGGTCCAACAACATCCAAAGACCTATTCCACTGATATAAAGAGTAAGATATGGTCTCTTCCCTCTAGGAGCTTACAGTATGACAGTAGAAATGGGGCCACACATACAAATAATTGTAATCCAGGTAGGATGTGAAAGTGTAGTGGGGGCTCAGAGGAGAAGCAGAATATTTTGTGGGGAGGGAACAATCAGGGGAGGCTCCCCTGGAGAATGGATATTGATAAACTAAAATGTCCAGAAGAAAGCAGTAAGAATGATGAAGGACCTCCATACCATACCATAGGGAGGTCAAGCCAAGATGTCAACAAGTATTATAAAGCACCTACTGTGTGCCAGGCTGAAGGAACTTGAGTGTTTCACCGAGAGAAGAGAAAAATCGGGAGGTGGGAGACATGATTGTTTTCTACAAGTATTTGAAGAATCGTCCTGTGGAAAAGGGATTAGACTTTTTCAGTCTGGCCTGGGGGCAGAACTGGGTGGAAGGTGGGTGGAAGGTACAAGAGATTTAGAAAATCAGGAAGAGCTTCCAAACAATTAGAGCCCTCCCAAAGCAGAACAGACTACCCCAGGAGGATGATGCCCCTTTACTGAGGGTTTTAAAGCAAAAGTTGAATGACCATTCTCGTAGAGTCTGCTCAGGCATGAGTTGGTCTGGGGAGCGCTGAGGTCCCTTACAGTGCTGAGGAAGGTGGTGAGAAAAGAGATGCAAAGATACTGCTTAGGCAGCAATGACAGGACTTTTTGTAACTTATTGGATGTTGTGGGTGGGGGGGAGACGAGAGACAGGGAGGAATCAAAGATAACAGGTTTGGAGGTGAAGATGCCTGGGTAATAGAGGCAGTGGAGATGTCACTGGCAGAAACAGAGGAATGGGGAAGATGATGAATTCAGTTTGGGGCATGTTGAGTGGGAGGTGACAGTGTTACACGGTCCTTTATTCCTTCAGGATTCAGCTCAAGCACTGCCTTCTATATGAAATTTTTCCTGACTTTCCCCTATCCCCTGCCCCCCAAAATACCTTGTATCCAATTACTTTGCATATATATATATTTATATATGTCTATATTGTCTCCGCAGTTAGAATGTAAGCCCCTGATGAGTAGGGATTGTTTTATTCTTTGTACTTTTATTCCCAACTCTAACCTAATGTCTGGCATGTACTAGGTGCTTAATAAATGCTTGTGGATTGAATGATTGATCCAGGTGGAGATGTACAGGCGACAGCTGGAAATGGAGCTCTGGAGAGAGGTAAGGGCTCGAGCCACAGACCGAGATCTTTTCTGAATAAATCTGAATAGGGTGATCATTGAAGGCCTGGGGAGGGCCCAGAACCCTGAAGGAACAAAGTGTGGAGGGGAGAGAGAATAGTACCTTCCCTGTGAAAGGAGGATCAATAAGGGTGTCAATAAGGGAGAAAAGGGGGAGGACCATGAGAATGTGTTTCTTCTAAATCAAGTGTTCTTAACCTGAAGGCCCATGGACAGAACTCAGGAGGTCCCCCAACTTGGCTGGGAAAAAAAAATTATACCTTTATTTTCATTAACCTTTGGAATCTTGTGCATTTTATGTGTTTTGTTTATTCTGAGGCGGGGCCCATAGACTTCACTAGACGTCCATGAGCCCCAAAAGTTAAGGACCCCTGCCCCAGCTGATCCCCAAGGTTTTGCCAGTTATAACATTCTATAAGGAGGTTTAGCAAGTTGGTCTGGCAGAGGGGTGTGTCTCTTCTGTCTGTCTGAGCTTCCTGCCCCCTTCTCCAGGGGCTCTTTCTATTTTTGACCTGGTTTCAGAATCCCCAGGATCCTTCTCCTCCCCTGGGGCAAAAATAAACTCCTTCTCAGCATTGCTTTAAAAGGAAAAACAAAAGAGAGAAAACAAGAGAGCCGTCCAACATAACCTACAACCCAAACTTTTTTGACCCTCTGCTCTGCTGGAGGGCAGACAACGCTGAGACTGAGTTGTGTCTGCTTTCCAGACCTTAAAGGGAAGGGGATTGGGGGAGATTAAAGGGTTGGGAGGGAAACTGAAGGCGCCAGAAGCCTGGAGGGGACATAGGGGGTAACAAATGGCATGGGCCATAGGAGATTCAGGGCCCATGGATCATGTGGGTGAAATGGGAGCAGTATCAGGATAAGGGACCCAAAGCAGAACTAAAGAGGAGGAGATGCTTAAATGTTTATGGTTTCTTCTTACGTGGAATGGGGATAATCATTCCTAAGTAAATGGCACGTTCACATAAGTACTTTGAAAACAATGTACGACACACATAGAATTATTATTATTGTTGTTGCTGTCCATAAGCTTGTAGATCAAGAACTGGAAGGGACCTGAGAGATGATTGAGTCCAACCTCTTCATTTTACAGATGAGGAAAGTGAGGCCCAGCTAGGAAAAATGTCTGGATGAAGTTACACAGATAGCATCATAGATCTAGAAGGAGAAGGGACTTCAGACACCATTAGATCCAATCCTTTCATTTTACGGATTTGCTTGCTGAGGCCCAGAGAGAAGTAACTTGCCCAGTGTCTAAGGTGGAATTCGAACCCAGGACCTTTGGCTCCATAGTGCTCTTTCATTCTCTCTTTTCCTCCCTCCCTCCTTCCTTCCTTCCTTCCGTCTTTCTTTCCTTCCTTCCTTCTTCCCTCCCTTCTTTCTTTCTTTCCTTCGTTCCTCTTTTTGGTTTTTTTTTGAAGGACTATAAAGCACTTAGCATTTTTTCATATGAGAATAACCTACAGAAGGAGAGAAAAAGGATAGCTTGTAAACCTACATTTCCTACTAGATACATACACCTCTCAACAAGAGGGAAGTTTAGCAGGGAGAAGGACAGATGATGGGAGGGGGGATGTGTCTCAGACCAGGCTACTCAGGCTCCTGGCAGTGAGGGGCAGACAGATGAGCTGGTATTCACACTGTGTCCTGCCCGCAGGTAGGGGGTCAGAATAGTGAGGAGGCGAAAGTAGAGCCCAGGGGAACATGGGAGTCAGTGTTCTTTACATTGTACTGCTCTAGGTGCTGCTATTTTATTGTCTCCATCCTTCCTGCATCTCATGACATTGAACAAGCATTTATTAAGTGCCTACTATATTCAAGGCACTGGGCTAGTCCTTAAGGACACAAGACAAAAATTAAATAATTTCTGCCCTTAAGGAAATAAACTAGTAACATTACCAGATATTTCCCTTTGGCTGGTGTTTTTTCTTCCTATTTTTGCCTCTCCTTGTACCAGATGCCTTGCTGTACAATCTCCACTGGACTATTGTCTCCATGACCCTCCCTTCTGTCCACAGCCCTTAGGGACTCAGACAAAGGCATAGAAGATTTTCAGGTGGCACAAGGCTAGGAAAGATAGCTGATACCTCATGGGGTCACAGGAAGTTGTGACAAAATCAAGATTCCAAAAAATCTCAACAGGCTCCATGGATTGACACCAGTAAGATGAGATCATCAGGGATAAATGTCAAGTCCTGCACATTGGCTTAAAAAATCAATCGTGCAAATCTAGGGTGAGGTAAACTTGAATGAGAAAGCAGTTCCTGGGGGAAAGATGAGAGATTTTTTTAGTCTACTGGAAGCTAAATACAAGTAAGCAGTGTGTCATAGCTGCCTCCAAAGCTAACTCAATCTTAGATCTATTGATAGAAAGAAGCCCAGTGAGAACAGAGGTAAGGGGATAATTATTCTTCTGTACCCCTGCACTAGTCAAACTACATCTGGAGGATTGTGTACAATGTTGGGCAGCATATTGTAAGGGAATAAGGGGGATGCTGGCAAATTGGTGAAGGTCCAAGGGAGGTAAGTGGACTGGAAACTTGTTTTATTGCTCCTACTAGACTGGAAACCTCTTGAAGGCAGAACCTTCATAGCATGTATCTGAAGTGCTTAGCCAAAGGGCCTGGCTCCTTGGAGGGACTCAATCACTATTTATTGAATTGCTTTTGAAAGAAGCACCTCTCACAATTCTGTACTAATATTAGACTTGTGGATAAGAATGTCAAATCCTACAGGAGGCATAAGAAGGAAGTGGGTGAGATATAAAATGATACAGAGATGGTTTGTTTTATGATGATAATGGAAAGGAGAAGGCTGTTGGCTTAGAGTTTTGTGCCTAGCCCTACCCCTTCTAAGCTAATTGTCACACTTTCCTCTGTTCTGACCTCCTTTTGTGAATAGGGACTGTAATATCATAGATTTAATGCTAGAAGGGGACTTCAAAGGCCATCTGGCCAGCTACCTCATTTTACAGATGAGGGAACTGAGACCCAGAAAAGGGAAATGACTTGCCTGAGGTCACATGGTCAGTGGTAGAACGAGGACCTACCAACCAAGGTTAGAGATCATTAATAATATATTATGAATGAGCCCTACAGAATACAACCTAGTAGAAGGTAAGCTCCTTGAGGGCAGACTGTTCTAATTTCGCATTTGTATCTGTATCCCCAGTGCCTGATACATATTAGGCACTTAATAAATATTTGTGGAATCGACTGTTAAATAGTAAGTATTTTAAGTCATCTTTCGATCCTTAGATAAGTAATTAAAAGGGAGGAAGGAAATATACCTACCTCACAATCTTGCAGTGAGGAAAATGTTTTGTCAGCCTTAAAGTGCTATAGATATACAAGTTCTCATCATCATTGTCATTATTCAGCCTAATTTCCAGACTTGCTTGTTGCATATCCAGAGAAAATTGTAAACTTGTAGGATGGATATTTTAATAAAAATGGAAAAGAATAAAATAAAAATATTCTATTGCTTCTTTTGTATGATTAGTTGAGTGTTTTGTCAATGGTTATCAAGTTTGTAACAAAAAAAAATCCCTTTAAAATGAAATAAATTGGATTTTATAATTGGACTCTGTCCCAGAAGGATTCCTGGCTGTTCAATCCAACACGTGGCCACTTGGCACCCGGCTCTTTCACCAGGATTTAGTCCCCTGAATGATAAAAACAGGTGGTATAGGGGCCAAAGCTACCTCTCTATCTAGATGACGGGGCTGGTGCCAGGCTTGCTCGTGTGTCTGACACATCACCAGGGGCCAGCTCTCTCGAAGCAGGGCTGGGGACAGGCTCCTCCCTCCCTTTACACTGCAAAGAAAAAGGACTGACTTTTTAACACTTGGTGTACGAATGTGTCCCAGGGCCCTGATAAAGTAAGAGAAATCCTGCCAGGCATTGCATCAGTCGAGAAAACTCCTCAACTCAGTCCAAAAGCCAGGAAATACATTTTAGGTTTGTGTTATCTGCTGTTGCCGGCTCTGTGTATCCTTCCTGAGGGCCAGGGAAAAAAGATCAGAAAATGGAGGGGGGAAGGGCCAAAGGGATGACGAAGACGTGTGAGGCTCAGCAGATTCAGGGTCACCTCCGTTCCACAAATACTTATGAACTGCCCTCTATGGCCCCTGTGTGAAGTCACAGGGGAGAAATGACCTGCAGATGTGACGCTGTCCCTGACAATCTAGTTGTACAAAATAACTATTATGTGCTCTAGGACCAGAGGTTTTGAGTTAGAAGAGTGCATGATGATAATGACGATGAGAACTCACGTTTCTATAGAATTTAAGGTTGAACAGACACTTTCTTCACCATAAACCTGGAAAGTTGGTAGTATTCCCTACCTCTCCTTTCATTATCCATCTAAGGATCAAAAGATTACTTACATACATTACCTCAATTGATACTGACAATGATATTGTGACTCTTGTGGGGTATCAACCATTATTGTACCCATTTTACAGAGGAAGAAACTGAGGCATACCAAGGTTAAATGAGTTGCCCAGACACACACAACTGGTAAGTGTCTGGGGCAGCACTTGAGCCCACATCTTCCCAAAGCTTTTTATCTACCATACCATGGATCTTATTTCCCAAGTTACCAGAAAGAGGGAAGTTAAATGTGTCTCTTTAACACCACTATCTGAAATGAAGTAAACAGGGACAGTGCAGCCAATGGTTTGCAAAATGAGTTAAAGACAGGGAACTCTGGACAGAAGTTCAGTGGATAGAGCATTGGGCCTGGAGTCAGGAAGACCCAGGTTCAAACCCTGACTCGGATACCAGCTGTGTGACCTTGGGCGAGTCACTTAACTTTTGTTTCTTCATCTATAAAATAGAGATAACAAGCCTCTACCTCACAAGGATTAAGGAGATAACATATGTTAAAAGTGCTTGGTTGAGCATAAAATTTTCACTCTATAAATATTAGGAAACAAGAAATGCTCTGGATGTTTGATCCAGCCTGAATTCTCTCTCACTAGGTAGGGACATGTAGAGATGATTTGGGGGGAAGCCAGAATGGCTGTATTGGCTCTGTTCTCAGAACCACAGAACTGGAAGGGGAATCATTTAACTCAGCTGCCTCATTTTGCAGCTGAGGAGCTCCAGCCCCAGAGAGAAAAGATTTACCTATGGGCACCACACAAATTAGTGGCCCTACTCTGGAATAATACCAGGTCTCCTACCACCAGGGCTAATGTTCTGTGCATTACACCTCGCGGCCTTAAAATCTCATGGATGGCGGCCCCCCTTGAGAGAAATGGGCCCCAAGCATCCTCAACCTCCTCAAGTCTCAGTTTCCCCATCTAGACAGAAGGGAATGAAACCCCTGACCCACCCATTCCTCTCAAGAAAGAATATATTCATCACAGAGAAGCAGTTTGGAAGATCTGTAAAAGTCCTAGGTCTTTTTAAGAATTGCGAGTACCTTTCATTAGAGGATGATGCTGGTTGGAGCTGCCCTAGGGGCCCCATGATTGGCAGGGTGCAAAGATGAGGCCTGAAGGCTAGCCCTGGCGGGAAAGGCAGGATGGCCGCTCTTGACCCTTGGAAACAGAGGCTGAGGGCTCCTTGGCTTTCAGGTGAGCAGAGAAAGATGAATGCTGGGACAGCTTAGACAAGCAAGCTGCTCTGAGCTCCCCAGCAAGAGTGCCTGAGCCCTGGGCCTCTTCTGTGAAAGAGGTTTTTTCAACTGAGACTTTGGGTTGGTTTGGGGTTGGGGTGGGTGGGAGTTCAGGGTGTCTTCTTTCTCTTTGCAGATGACATCTTAGTGGCTTCATCTGGGCCCACTCAGCTCTGGGGGTTTCACATCCTCTGTCAAGATCAGACCTGGAGCCCCAACAGAGTAGCCTGCCACCTGCCAGGGGCCTCAAGAGTCAGGGCCCATCCTGGGGCTCGAGACTTAGCAAAAGGCCACAGCCAGAAGGACACCACTGAGTGCAACTGACCCCTCCATTTGATAGCTGAGAAGAACCAAGTCACAGACAGTTTAAGTGACTTGTCCTGAGTCACACAGCTAGTGAATCTCGGAGGTAGGATGGGAACCCAGGTTTTTTTTTTTTAATTCTAGGGCCATTTCTCTATCCATTGCACCACAGTGCCTCTAACCCAACTACAGATAAGGAAACTGGGGTAGGGAAGAGTGGGAGTGTGACTCACTTATGGTCACCCAGCTAGTGACTTGTCTGTAGCTAGAACTCATCGCTTTCTCTCTCTCTCTCTCTCTCTCTCTCTCTCTCTCTCTCTCTCTCTCTCTCTCTCTCTCTCTCTTTCTCTCCTTTCTTCTCCCTCTCCTCTCTTCTCTCTCTCTCTCCTCTCTTTTCTCTCTCTTCTTTCTCTCTCTTCCCTCTCTTCTCTCCTCTCCTTTCTTCTCTCTCTCTCTCTCCCTCTCTCTCTCCTGTCTCTGTCTCTATCTTTGTCTGTCTCTCTCTCTTTGGAGGCAATCGAGGTGAAGTGACTTGCCCATGTTCACACAGCCAGGTCTTCCTGACTGTAGGTTCAGAGCTCTATCCACTGCTCCACCAGTTGCCAAAAGCTTAATAAATCCTCTGCCCAGCTATCACGTCCTAGCCAATGAATCACCTAGCTTGATGGGAAATCATAAATGTACATCAGGCAGGATCATGACTTGCCACAACACTTTAGGTTATGGAGTGGCTGTGAACTGGCGGCCCAGGAGCGTCCCTCCTCCAGTATTCACCTAACCTTCACTGTCCCATTATGAGTCCCATTATGGTCCCATTAGGATCACACTTGCTTTCTTCCCAGACTTAGGGTTTGGGAGATTTCACAAATGACCTGAAGACCACCAGGAAGGTAATACCTAGGAAAAACTAGGTCCTCTTACCCTCGACTGCTTTGATACAACCATCCTTTCCCCATCCCAGCTGGCAGTGAACAAGGGTAGTTTTGGGGGAGTTCACAGAGTCCATGTGGCATTCGCTGGCCAGATGGAGTGCAATCAATTCTGTGGGCTTGGTACAGTGCCAACAGTGCCAGCAAAAGCCAAGCCATCGGACACCTGTGAAAACTCAAAGAATAAACTCTCCCTCTGACTCTTGGCAGAAGAATGAGTACAAGAGGTGCCCAGAATGCCAGGCCAAAGACCCCACCCTTCAGGGGCTAAGAACAAGTTGAAATTTATGGACTTGGGGAACATTGTCAATGACAGCCCCAAGACCCATATTTCCAGGTAGCCTCTGGCATCCTGGTTACTCTATTCTAACTACTCCCCTGTCCCATGATACAACCTGGAGAGGGGGATTCTTCCCACCAGCATTCTAACAAGTCCCCTCCAAAAAATCCTGCATCCTGTCACCTGAGTCATGGTCTCAAAACTCTGCTTGGATCACAGAAGCAGAGAAGGACAAAAGTGAGCTTGGAGATCATTTAGCCCCATTGGGGAAACTGAGGCTTGGAAAGCCAAGATAGCTTGCCCAAAGTCACACAGGGCAGAAACCAAGTCCCTTGGCTTCCGGACCAGAGTTCTTTCCATTGTAGGAAGTGGGAAGTGACTCAGACTCCAGTGACCTGGGTTTGAGTCTTGACTCTAGCTCTGTGTGACCTTAGGCAGTGATTTAACTTTTCTGATTCTTGGTATCAGTTGTGTCTGACTCTTCATGGCCCTGTGGACTCTACCATCCATGGAGTTTTCTTGGCAAAGATACTGGAGTGGTTTGCCATTTCCTTCTCCAGCAGATTAAGGGAAAGAGAGAGTAAGTGACTTGCCCAGGGTCACACCGCTAGTAAGTGTCTGAGATCAGATCTGAACTCAGGTCTTTCTGACTCCAGGCCCAGCACTCTACCCACTAGCTGCCTCCTAAAATGGCAATAATAAAACTTAATTCTTTTTTTTTGTACTTAGAATAATGGTCAAATTCCTTAGAATGTAAGTCAAGGCCTTTTGCATCCTGCACCTAACCTACTTAGCACAGAGCCTAGTACATACTAGGAACTTAATAAGTGTTAATTGACTGACTATTTGACTATTTTTCCATCTCCATCTCTACTCCCCTTCATGAATCTTCTTTTTCAGTCAAACTGTATCACAAAAGTGTCTTGCATATTCCTTCATATTAATGGTCTTATTACATCAATTTCCCCTGCCTTTTACCTTTTACCTTTGTCCTTTTACCTCTACTTCACCCATCCAAATCTTGTCCAGTTTTCAGGACTTGGCTCTTCCATGGAACCCTTCCTGACTGCCACCAAACTCCCAGATCACTGCTTTGCTGTGGCCTTCATCAGCACTCACCATTTATGGGGTTTGCTTATCATCTTTTCACGTGTCTGTATCTTATCTTTGTTACTAGATACCAATAGGCTCCTAATCTTCTATTTTCTTGTATCATCTTTACTGTATCTTTGCATCCCCTCTATGCTCAGCACGGTCACAGAATTACAGAAATTGTGAGTTGGAAGGGACCCCAGGACGCAGCTGATCCAGCCCACACATGAATGGAGCCCCCACATTAGCAGGACAACAAGCCTCTGCTAAAATACTACAAGGAGGGAGAGCCTGACCCATGCCCCTTGTGGACAGCTCTCAATTGGTAAGATGTTGTGCCTGGTATCAAACTTAAATTTGCCTTTTTTGCAACTTCTGCCCGTCGCTCCTGATTCTCCCCTGTAGGGCCAATGTCTAGCTGCCCTTCCACATGACAACCATTCAATGACTTAAATAATACTCTTCCTGGGTTTTCTCTTTTCCAGGATCAACATGCCCAGCTCCTTCATATTGTGGTGAAGGAGACAATCCTAGTCACATGATTTATTAGCAAACCAGGCGTAATAAACCCTGTTTGCTGGTATAGCTCGGACTGTCTCCCTAGGTTATTATTAATTAACCACCTCAGTTTTTGAAGAGCCAAGCTAGGTCAAGCCAGGACTCTGACCCCCAGGAAGACAGCCTTTCAGAAAAAAATCTCTGGTTAATCTTTTACTGCGGGACTTTCTCACTGAAGACAGAAGGTCGGACTCCTGCTCTGGATCCCAATTTTTCTTTTTTAATATAAATTTATTTATTTTTAGCTTTCAACATTTGCTTCCACAAGATTTTGAATTCCAAATTTTCACCCCATCTTGCCCCTCCCCCACCCCAAGATGGCATGCATTCTGAATACCCCTTCTCATTGTCTGCCCTCCCTTCTATCTCTCCCCCCCCTTCTCTTATCTCCTTCCCCTTCTATTTTCCTGTAGGGCAGGACAGATTTCTGTACCCCATTTCCTGTATTCCGATTTCTTTCAAGCTCAGGTAAGGTCGAGGGTGTAGTTTTAGGTTAAGCCTGCCCCAGGCAGTGAGGCAATCTAAGTATGTCTATCTATACTCAAGGCCCTTTCCTCTCTTGGCTACCCTTCTTGGGTCCGTCTTTGTCAATTTCTTCTGTAAACCCTAAAACTTGGAACAGAACACAATACTCCCGATGAGGGTGTCCAGCCAAGGACAGAGGACAGCTGCAAAAAAACAATAAAATAGAACTTCCAGTGGGTGTTCTTCCATTATTACCAGCTGCAATATCTAGACAATGTAAGTCTGCTTTGAATACTCTTTTTCGAAGTAAATGCTTTAGGTCTCATGAAACACTCAACTAAAAGTATAAAGAGGGCTGATGGTAATACAGATTGCCCATACCTGTTAGACTCCTTGAAACAAGAGATGGTGTGCCATAAATGAAATATCTCTGGATGAGGCGTGAGGAGACCTGGGTTTAAGGTTCAGTTTTGACACTGAAGACCAGTCCCTTTTCCTCTCCAGGTCTCAGTTTCCTCATCCACAGAATGGGTGCAATAATGCTTAGACATCTCATTTCATGGAGTTGCTGCGAGGAAAGGAGGATCTCCCCCAGTCAGAGAGAATCTTAGAAGCTATCCAGGCCAATTCTTCCTTTACTGATAGTCAACATGTGTTTATTCGGGACCTTCTATATGCCAGGCACTGTGCTGGGCGATAGGGGATCCAAACACAAAATGATAACCTCCTTGATGACATAACACAAGTCCAGCCAGTGTTCTAAGACCTTTAGGAGACTTGGTTGTTGCTAAGTTGTACCAATCATGACCATATTTGGGGTTTTCTTGGCAAAGATACTAGAGTGGTTTGCCATTTCTTTCTCCACGATAGAAAGATATATAGATGGATGGAGAGATAGATTGATAGATAAAGCACTTATTCAACACCTACTGTATACCAAACACTGTGCTAAGTGCTAGGGATACAAATATAAGCAAAATATTCTCTGCCCTTAAGGAGGTTACATTCTAATGGGGAAGAATGCCTATAGGGGTGCCAGAGTAAGGGGATGTGGAACAGTAGAGGGAAAAATGCTACAGGCAAGAAAAATGAGATGAGTCCATTGAGAGGTGAATTATGTCTGGGATCCTTCTTCAGGCAGCTGAAGACAGTTAATCATGCCTCTATACTTCACTCCCCCACATTCCCTGTTTTATCAGTGTCCTTCCTAAAATATGGGGCCCAAAATGGAATCATAAGATTTAGTTCTGGAAAGGAATAGAAACACCATTGAACTGAAGATAAACATATTACAGAAAGGTGATGATCACAGAACAGTTTTTAAGAGTTCTTATAACTTACTGCGGTGTGAGCTTCACAATTCTCTGCAGACAGAGATGGCAAGTGACTGTTCTAGGGGCTGTGATTCTGCCCCTGAGCCTGGGAGCAGTCTCTAAGAAGTCTGTCACCCTGTGCTTGGACGCTGGAATCCCTCCCTGTCCTCACTGCAGCCTTACCTTTGCCCCATTCTGTTGACACTAGACACTACACACTGAAGGAGCTCCACACTCGTTGTGTGTCTTACTTAGCACCTTGTTAGTGTAAGCTGTCAGCAAACATTTCAGATAGAATGTGTGTCTGGGAGGCTGCTGGGAAGCTCTGGGATTGATGGCTTTTTGGCATTCCACCTGAGCTGGGCAGCTTTCCTGAGCCCTGCTCAGTGTCTCCAAGATGACTAACTACCCAGTGTCGGGGTTTTGAGATGAGAGAAGAGAGAGAAGCCAAATTGGGTAGCAATTTGGATGCTGTAGCTGGGAGGGGACTTTGCCACAGAAGTGAGAAGTCCTAACATATTAGAGCTGAAGAGGATGATACAGCCTGTTGTGCAGAGGAGAAAATGGAGTCCTAACAATTGGAAAGGAGTGAGAAGAAACGTTGGCAGGTGATATTATGACAACATGTTTGTTAGGGGTTCCCTTCACTATTGAACTCATTAAGAACTTAACTGTGTCTTATAGAAATTTCTATGATTTAGAATCATATGTTACTAAAAAATGAGGTCAGAGACAATGATTAATTTTCATCTGTCTAATATGAGCCATACTGTGTTGAATTTGTGCATTGTATGACACCAAGTGTCAATCACACTAATAATGACACAACCAAACCATCAAGTTATTGATGCCCATATAGCACCACTCAGGCAGAAAAGGAGCTCCTTGCCACTACCTGAGAGCTGTGAGCATAGGATCAATCTCCTTTCCGAAGCTGAGTATATTTCTTATGCCTCCCTTTTTGTTGACATACCAGGCCTATCCATAGTTACTTACACCTACCTGCCCAATCTTGCTTGTGCCCTCACCAAATCTATCAATCTCACTTCCTCTATAATATCTGCCCTGAGTACAGAATTTGGAGAAATAAGAGGAGCGGTATTAGAAAATAGGACTGCCCCTATTGATTATCTTTTGCTCAAGTATAACCCCGGTGGCCAAGACTTTCAGGGTATGTATTACTTTAATATTTCAAATAAAAGTCATCTTCCTGAACCCCCCAGGCAATCTACAGCAATTGGCTTTAGGTATCCACTAATCCTCCATTGTTGATGTTTGGTGGGCCTGGTTATGCTTATGGCTGGCTGGCACTGAATGGCATAAACAGATTCTAATGGGGTTTGTGATATCTGTGGGCATATTCAATGCCTGGGAAATCTCCCTGGGTTGTGTAGCACAGTTATTTCCCTCTGCAATTCTAGGCCTCCTAACTAGACAGCCACTGACACTTATTCAATTTGATTCCTCTGATCACAAGACATTGGGAGAAGTCTGGCACCAATATTGTCACTATTCTTTCTTAAAGGGATTATATCAAGCTTTTGACAAGTTGAATAATGAGGATCCCTTTGTGATTCAGGCTAGTTTGTTGAACTCCTTTTGATACCACAACCCAGCTTTTTTGCTTCTGTAATTCTGCTTCTGCTTATATGAGAATGTTGGACTTTAATAAGCCTGAGATTTAATAAGCCTGAAAATTTGGGAAATGTTTTATTATATTGTTCAGTAAACTTACTATTATACTGTTTAAATCTAACTTTATGTGACTAGAGATTGAACCCAGAATGTTGCCCTGACCTCATTAACTCTCCAATAATTCTGGGGATGGTTACAAAGAATTTAGGGTTCCCCCAAGTCATAGATCCACCCGAAATATTTATATTTTAGGTATTCTCATCCAGGTTTTGTTTTGGAGCCACCCAAACTTGAGTTTTGACCCAAATTTTATTGAATGTCTATACTTACCAACATCCATCTCAATCAACCTTGCTTTCAAGTTGCCCTCTCTGTAAAATTGCTTAACTGCATATTTGGGGGTCCGCCTTAAGGAGCCTTTGTTTAAATCCTATATAATGTAAACCTCCCACTCTTTCTGTCTTGCTGTCCCCTGCCAAGTGAAGAAATAAATTTCTTTCTAAAACGGTTTTGGGGTTTTCTCACAAACATGAGTCAACACACAGACAATATTCCCCTTGATGTTGCCCCACCCAACATCATTTCATGATAAAATTGTGAATAGATTACTGCTAAGCCCTCACCATCCTGTTTTAGTCCTTTGACTAATAGCCCAGCCCAGGGCTGACCACTGGCTGCCATCTTGCCTGAGTCACTTGGCACACCAGTGGTCAATCCCCTCATCCCCCAGCGAGTTAACCCCCTTCCCCAGGTGGCTCCTTGGAATTCAGGACTAGCACTTGTCCCCATCCTGGCCATTTCCCATTTCCACCCCTTGTGATGTTGTTTTCAGCTCTGTAACCTTGGATGGGTTCCTCCACCTCTCTTTAGCTGGTTGATGGTTAAGGTCACTGCTTTTCAACATCCTCTGAGAAGACAGGTTTGGACAGCTCTCCTCCTCCACTTGTCAGACAAATCTAGGCTGACATAACTGAAGCAAACAGGCTGCGTGTTGCTGCTGCTGGAGTGGATGTTAAACTACTTTCAGGGCTCAGAATCAAGGCTGGCAAGGACAAATCGTGAGTCACACATCAGGGAGGAGTACCAATGGGGCAATCCTGGCAGGGGGAGATTGAGAATAAGTACTCAGGAAACTTCTGGGACCTAGTTTGAAGCATCACTTTGCCTACAAAGTGACTCACTTAAAACGGGCCCCCATATTGAATTACACCAAGGAAGGCTTTCAAAAATATAAACGCTAGACTTGTGATTTTATGAGGCCTGGTGAGCCCAGTTGAACTGAGTCAGGTTCTAGTGAGCTGCATCAGTGTAGATCTGCTCTGTGACTTAGAGAGTGGCCTATGGGTACTCAGAGGTTAAGTGACTTGCCCCGGGTCACACAGTCAGTATCTTTCATAGGGAGAACTTAAATCTAGGTCTTACTGACTCTGAAAGCAACCCTCAATGCATTACACCACCCCTACCTCTCCAAGACAGAGAATTCCTACAATCAGTAGGAATGTTCTCTGAGTCGGTTCTAGGTGTTCTCAGCCAAAAAAAGAAATCTTGCTTCTTGTCTGAGTCTTTAAGGGGCTCAGTTTCTAAGCTCAAATTCTTCCATGGGGCATAGGTGAAAATGCTTTGAACAGGTTTCAATAAACTGAATCTTAGGCTCCTACACGGATGTAGAGCTGGGACACAGCTTCAAGGTCCTTTAGTCTATGCTCCTCATTTTCTAGATGAGGAAAGTAAGGCCCGCAGAGGCTTTCCTCAGGTTATTCAGGCCGCATCAGAGATGAGATTTGAAACCAGCTTTTCCTGACTCTGGGTCTAGCACTTAATTAGATGAAACAGGAGCCATATTAGGAACCCACTGGCCTCATTATCTATGAGAAAGACCAAAATTCTTAGCTTGTCATCGAAGGTCACCACAATCTAGCATCCACCTGCCTTTCCACCGCTCCCTTACAAAAACCATCCTTTTCAGCCAAACTGGCCCCGTTATCCTGTTGCCTGGTGAGAAAAGGTGAAATTCCTTAGCCTTCTATTCAAGGACCTCTAGAGTGCAGTACCTACCCCTACCTTTTCAGTCTTTCTCATTTTGCTTCCCTGCTTGAATCCTACACTCCAGACACCCCCTGAGTGCATCTTGTATGCCCAGGTCTTTGGTCATGATGCTCCCTGTGCCTAGCCTGTCCCCTCTCCCTGCTCAGCCTGTTGGATTCCTTGTTGTTTTTCAGTCATTTTTCAATCATATCTGACTCTCCATGACTCTATTTGGAATTTTCTTAGAAAGATCTTGGAGTGGTTTGCCATTTCTATCTCTAGCTCATTTTACAGATGAGAAAACTGGGGCAAACAGGATTAAGTGACTTGCCCAGGGTCACACAGCTAGTAAGTGTCTGAGGCCAGATTTGAACTCAGGAAGATGAGTCTTTCTGACTCCAAGCCTGGTGCTCTGTGCACTAGGGCGCTCCCTAGCCGCCCTATTGAATTCCTACCCAGCCTTTAAAGTATAGCTCCATATGTTCCACATGTTCCAGGCAGCCTTCCTTATTGCCCTAGTCTTCTCCCCATTAGGTTTCATATACTTATTTGTTAAGGTGCGCCTCTCCTGTATTCCAATTATTTGTCTCATTCCCCGACTAGATCATAAGCTCTATGAGGGCAGGAACAGTGTCTGTATCTTTCCCAAGGCCTAGTAGTGTGCTCTACATGCAGTAGGTGCTTAATAAATGTTTGTTGAATTACCATAATTGCCTCTCCCCTCCCCAACACAGCATTTCAGAGCTGGAAGAGACCTCAGAAGGCATCTAGTTCAACCCACACTTGTACCAATCCCTTCTGGCACAGACATGACAAGGAGTCATTCAGTCTTTGCTTGAGTGAATAGAATATAAGCTAGCTGAGGGCATGGCCTATTTCCATTTTGCCTTTGTATCCCTGAGGGGTGGTGATCAGAGAGCTGGCCTTGGAGCAGGGAAGACCTGCCTTCAAGTCCAACTTCTGACATACACTAGCTGTGTGACCCTGGGCAAGTCCCTTAACCTCTCAGTGGTCTCAGAGGTGTCAAATTTGGGGGCCCACAGTCCCCATGTAGTATAATCACCAAGCCATATTAAAATGCAATGGGGGGGGTGGAGCCAAGATGGTGGCATGAAAGCAGTGATTTGCTTGAGCTCTCCCCCAAACCCCTCCAAATACCCGTAAAAAAATGGCTCTAAACAAATTCTAAAGCAGCAGAACCCACAAAAAGACAGAGTAAAACAAATTTCCAGCCCAAGAGCCTGGATGGTTGATTGGAAAGGCATATTGAGCCCGTTGGGGAGAGGACGGCAGTTCGGAGTGGGCTCGTAGGCCTCAGCGAACCTGGATCAGGCCTCAGAGGAACGAATCACAGGCGGCTGTGGCGGTTTCCAGACTCCTCAATCCACAAACGCCAAAGACAACTTAGAAGGTCAGTGGGAAAAGTCTGTTTTTGCAGTGAGAGAAGAGCTGGGTCAGAGCCAGTTCCAGAGCGCAGAGTGCAGAGGGTGGGTGCCGGGGCGGTGGCTGTGTCCTGAGCTTCCGGCCCACTGACTGAGGGGGAATCAAGAGGCTGATCAGAGGGGGATTGCAGGGATCTCCTGCTTTGCCCATGCTTGGATCTGGGTCACAGTTCCAGGTGGCGGTCCTGGGGTGAGGAGGAACGCTGGCAGGGTGGAGCTTGTAGTGGCTGTGGACAGGAAACCCTCCTCACAGTTCCAAGAGAGAAAAGACTGCTTGTGGCCGGTCACTCAAAGACCAGAGCTCAGGCCAGGAAGAACTGAAAATTTACAGGTCCCTACAAGTACCTCTGAAAACAGCTATACAAACCCCCGAAGCTTGGGACAGTACATTCTCCACATTGGAAACAGACCCCTACCTTAACAAAGAGTTTATAACTCAAGTAATTGGCCGGGATCATGAGCAAACTTTGCAAAAAGAGTCAGACTATATTATCTTACTTCGGTGAAAAAGAAGATCAAAACATACAACCAGAAGAAGACAACAAAGTCAAAGCTCCTACATCCAAAGCCTCCAAGAAAAATATGAATCAGTCCCAGGCCTTGGAAGAGCTCAAAAGGGATTTTGAGAAGCAAGTAAGGGAAGTAGAGGAAAAACTGGGAAGAGAAATGAGAGTGATACAAGAAAATCATGAAAAACAAGTCAACAGCTTGCTAAAGGAGACCCAAAAAAATACTGAAGAAAATAACACCTTAAAAAATAGCCTAACCCAAATGGCAAAAGAGGTCCAAAAAGCCAGTGAGGATAAGAATGCCCTAAAAAGCAAAATTGGCCAAATGGAAAAAGGAAGTCCAAAACCTTACTGAAGAAAATACTTCCTTAAAAATTAGAATAGAGCAATTGGAAGACAGTGACTTTATGAGAAATCACGACATAGTAGAACAAATCCAAAAGAATGAAAAATTAGAAAACAATGTGAAATATCTCATTGGAAAAACAACTGACCTGGAAAATAGATCCAGGAGAGAGAATTTAAAAAATTATTGGACTATCTGAAAGCCATGATCAAAAAAAGAGCCTAGACATCATCTTTCAAGAAATTATCAAGGAAAACTGCCCTGATATTTTAGAACCAGAGGGCAAAATAGAAATTGAAAGAATCCACCGATCTCTCCTGAAAGAGATCCCCAAAGGAAAACTCCTAAGAATATTGTAGCCAAATTCCAGAGTTCCCAGGTCAAGGAGAAAATATTGCAAGCAGCCAGAAAGAAAAATTCAAGTATTGTGGAAACACAATCAGGATAACACAAGATATAGCAGCTTCTATATTAAGGGACCGCAGGGCATGGAATATAATATTCCGGAGGCAAAGGAGATAGGATTACAACCAAGAATCACCTACCCAGCAAAACTGAGTATAATCCTTCAGGGGAAAAAATGGTCATTCAGTGAAATAGAGGACTTTCAAGCATTCTTGATGAAAAGACCAGAGCTGAATAGAAAATTTGACTTTCAAATACAAGACTCAAGTGGAACATGAAGAGGTAAACAGGAAAGAGAAATCATAAGAGACTTATTAAGGCTGAACTGTTTACATTCCTGCATGGAAAGATGATATTTATAACTCATGAGACCTTTGTCAGTATTAGGGTAGTTGGAGGGAAAAATTATATGTATGTATATAGATAGATAGATAGATAGATAGATAGATAGATAGATAGATAGATAGATAGAGGGCACAGGGTGAGTTGAAGATGAAGGGGTGATATCTGGAGAATAAAATTAAGGGTGAGAGAGGATTATACTAGAGAAGGAGAAAGGGAGAGGTAGAATGGGGTACATTATCTTCACAAAACAGACAAGAAAAGGTCTTACAGTGGAGGGGAAACAGGGGAAGGTGAGAGGAAATGAGGAATCTTATTCTCATAGGATTTGGCTTAAGGAGGGAATAACATACACACTCAATTGGGTATGGAAATCTGTCTTACCCTACAGGAAAATAGGGAGAAGGGGACAAGAGAGCAGGGGATGAGAGAGAAGGGCAGATTGGGAAAGGGGTAATCAGAAGAAGTACTTCTGAGGAGGGACAGGGTCAAAAGAAAGAATAGAATAAATGGGGGGCAGGATAGGATTAAGGGAAATAGAGTTAGTTTTTCACAACATGTCTACTATGGAAATGTTTTGCATAACTGCATATGTATGGCCTGTATTGACTTGCTTGCCTTTTCAATGAGGGTGGGTGGGGTGGGAGGGAGAAAATTTGGAACCCAAAGTTTTAAAAACACATGTTTAAAAAAAAAGTTTCCACATGCAACTGGGAAATAAGAAATACAGAAAATGAGGTACAGAAATCTATCCTGCCCTACAAGAAAATAGAAGGAGAAGGGGATAAAAGGGGGGGGGGAGATAGAAGGGAGGGCAGACTGGGGGAAGGGGTATTCAGAATGCATGCCATCTTGGGGTGGGGGGAGGGGCAAAATGGGGTGAAAATATGGAATTCAAAATCTTGTGGAAGTAAATGTTGAAAACTAAAAATAAATAAATTATATATATATATATAAATGCAATTGGGAAATGTTTAACAAAAGAAATAGAAATAATTTTTAAAATTAAATAAATAAAAGTACACCATAGATAATATTAATTTATGGCTTTCTAAGTCGATATGCAGCATGCAGGGATCATTTCTTTTTGAGTTTGACACCTTTTGACTGAGTCCAAGTTTTACAGAACAAATCCTTTCATAAGGGGATTTGTTCCGTGAAGTTTGGATTCAGGCAAAGGGCCACACTTGAGGACCTAGAGGGCCACATGTGCCCTCAAGGCTGCAGGTTCCCCACCCCTAGTTAACGCTATACATCTTATTGGCCTCATCCAGGAGTTCTCTGTACCAGTGACATCAGGTCAATTCCCTGTTTTCTATAGCACTAGCATGATGCTTAGTGAATGCTTTTGACTTGGCTTGAAGACTTCTAGATTTGGGGAACTAGTTACCTCCTGAGGCAGTCAATCCAATTCTGAATAGCTCTAAATGTATGTCCTTTTCATATTCCCAGTGCCTGGCACATAGCAGGCACTTAATCAATACTTATTGATTGACTCATCAATACCTGTGCTTGCAATGCCCCTCTTTACACTGCAAGTTCCCTCCTCTCCACCTATCTAAATCCTACCCAAGTTTACTTCCTCCTGAAGATTTCACTCCCTGACATTTGAACCCCTTCCTTCCAATCTCTCATTCTCCTGAACTGATGCTTCCTGAATGTGATCTTCATTGGATGCCTACCATATACTGACTTGTACTTTTATTTATCTTTTTGTGGGTATCCATCTTATCTCCCCAGCTAGGCTTTAAGTATCCTGAGGGCTGGGCAGAATGCTAATGGGGAATTCCTCTGCCAGGCTTAGAAATACCACCAGCAGCTGAGCAGGGGATAGTGGAGAGGAGTCCTAGGGGAGAGGCGAGGCCCCAAAGGGAGAGCTCCCACAAGAATTATTACTGGGGGAGTCACTGCCCTAGGCAGGCCTGAGCTCACCTGAGATGGGGCCATGATGGGGAAGGAAGGTAGTTTCCTATTTTAACTAATTATTTTTGCTAATTGATGAGCTCATTTGTTTCTGTCTGCTGAGTGTGCTTTCAATCAAACATTTATTAAGTACTACTGTGTGCCAGGCACTGTGATAAGCTCTGGGGATACAAAAAGAGGCAAAAAACAGTTCCTGACCACTAGGGGTTTACAATTTAAGGAAGGACCTTACGATCTAATCAATGCTTTCTAAATGTTGGCACCCTGAGGCAAAACCCCATTTGCCCTACCCTAGTGGGCTCAGGGACCAGGTCTTTTCCTTAATGACCTTTGTATGCCTCAGCTCATGTAGCATAGGGTCTTGTGTGTAGCAGGCATTCAACTGATATTTGACAGTTGATTGAAGAAACTGAGATGAAAAAAACCTAATCAGTCACTTTTCCTGCTCCTGAGACCCCTCTAAGAGGCCATGCTGTTAGGAGTGAGCTAACACTCTGGCAGTGATCAACTTCTGCTCCTTGCTGCTGTCAAAAGCATTAAAAAAAAGCCAGCACTAATGTGAAAATATGTTTAATAGGAATGTATGTGTATAGCCTATATCAGATTGCACACTGTCTTGGGAAGGGAGGCGGGGAGGGTGAGGGAGAAAAATTTAAAACTCAAAAGCTCATGGAAGTGATTGTTGATAAATCAAAATAAATTAATTTAAAAAAAAAGCCAGCACAAGGCGAAGGAGACAGAAGGAACTTTCCAAAGATTTAAGGATGGGGAGCTAGACCCCATCCTCACAGCAACACTGCTGCCTGAGGTGTGTATGGGGCAAGGGGGGGGGGGAGACTGCCATTCCTGTTTTCCTAGAAGTCCATTCAGAGCTCACGGGGACCATAGGGCAGAATTAAGTCATAAATGGGCCATTGTTAATGGGAACAGAGGGTCTCTGTACACTATTTAACACTCCCCTTCTCCGGTAAGCTGCTCCCAGCTGAGGGCCGGCTCCTAAATGAGCAATTTTTAACCACCAGCCTGGGAGCTGGTCTGATGAGGTCAGGAGAGGGGGCCCTTGCCCTGGGCTGGGAGTGGGGCAGGGGGCTGTGTGCCTACGTGTGGTGTTGGGAGTGGGGACTGCCTGTCCCCTGATCTCAAGGAACCCCATCATCAGTTGATGATTTGGCCAGCCTTGGGAGGAGGGTGCTAGTAAGTAAGTAAGTACGTGGAAAGAGGCTAGCTTATAAGGACAGGAAGGCTGAGTCAGGTCTCTGAAACCAGTGAAACCCACCTGGGGTCAACCATCTCTGCTCAGGGCTGGCTAGGTACACTGCGCCCTGCTTTCCCTCACCCCCCTCCCACCCACTAAAAGGGCAAAATTGGAAATGCAAACTGTGTAGCATAAATAGGCTCCTTTCCTGTACTGCTTTTCTTTCTTTCTTTCTTTCTTTTTAAAAACTTTTTCCCCAGGTGATCCAAGGCTCTGGCTTTCCACTGAGTTGGAATCTGAGGGACAGTAAATACAGACAAATCTTTCTTTATAATAATAATAGCAGCCATTTCTATTTCTATTTCTGTGGCACTGTACCAAAATGCTTTACAACTGTTTTCTCATTTCATTTTCTCAGCAATTCTGTGAGGAAGGTAGGGCAGGCAGAATTATCCTAATTTGGTAGATATGGAAACTGAGGTTCCAGAAGTTAAGTGTCTTGCCCAAGGTTACACAATTACTGAAAGTAAATAGTCGTTGTTCAGTCGTGTCTAACTCTCTGTGACCCCATTTGAAGTCTTCTTAGCAAAGACACTGGAGTGATTTGCCATGACCTTCTCCAGCTCATTTTACAGATGAGGAAACTGAGGCAAACAGGGTTAAGTGACTTGCCCAGGGACACACAGCTAGTAAATGTTTGAGGCAAGATGTGAACTCATCCCAAATGAGTTTTCCTGACTCCAGACCCAGCACCCTATCCACTGTGCCAGCTAGATGCCCTTGCTGCTGGGGAGACTAAGGCTAGGAATCACTTGAGGTCAGAAGTTCTGAGCTAGTAGGCTGCAGTCAGGGGTGGCCACCAGGCTATCTACAAAGAAGAGAACCAGCCCAGGTCAAAGCTTCTATGCTGATCACCAGGGGGAGGGTCAGCGGCACATCCAGCCTGGACAATATAGGGAGGCCCAGGCTCCTCCCAAAAGAGTAAGTGGTAGAGCTGGGATTCAAAACTAGGCCTTCTGGTCTTGCCCATAGCCTCTGTTGGAGAGGCCTCACAGGGGTAATGGTGTATTAGTTATGGAACACTCCCCAAAGAGATACAGAACATATATATTACCATAAAGGCAGACTGCAGTGAAAGAACACTGATCAACATGAAGACCAGCCGTGATTCTTTTTTTTTTTGGCAATTGGGGTTAAGTGACTTGCCCAGGGTCACACAGCTAATAAGTGTCAAGTGTTTAGTCTCAGGCCAGATTTGAACTCAGGTCCTTCTGACTTCAGGGCCGGTGTTCTATCCACTGCGCACCTAGCTGCCTCCCCACCCCACCCCCCGCCATGATTCTTGAGAGCTGATGAGGGGCAAGACCTTCAACTCTTGAGAGAGGAGAGACTCAGGTGCAGAATGAGACATATATTTTTTGGACATGGCAAATGGAGGAATTTATTTATTTGACCGTGCATATTTTGTATGGTTTTTTTCTTTTCTTTTTTCTTTTTTTCCCCCAATAATAGGGACAGGGGAGAAAAATAGATTTTTGCTAAAAAAAAATTTAATTTAAAAAAATATTCTATTTTTAGATTTTACCAGTGGAAACTCTCCCTTACACCATCCTCCCTGCCCAGTCAGTCCTGGATCTGCCACTGGCTACATTACCTTGAGAGTTTTCCCATCTGGGGTTTTAAGGCCTCTTTAAATTTCTAACATTTATCTGATTCTCAGGTAAGAGAGGGCCTTACTGTGTGTGCCTGCAGGCGAACAGGCCGTGAATCTAAGCTCAGCACTTTCCATTCTATGGAGTCAGCATTCTGTCTCTGTTCAGGAAACACGCTCCTTGTAAAACCATCTAGGCCTATCCCCTTGTACTGGACACAGAGCTCCGAAAATCACTGAGCAGAGGAGACTCTGTGAGAGCATTGTATCTGGGCCCAGAGTCCCACTGTATATCTTGTACTGCTTGGACTTTTTCCGGGGTGAGGGATAGGCTATGACCAGAGCCTCTGGACACTGCCTTAGTGAGCTGGCTTCCTTGGAATTTTCTTCAGGGAGGTCATCTCACCCTATTACACCCTGAGGGCTGAAAGGTCAACTAGCTTTTGGCCTCCTGTGGTATTTAACCAGCCCCTGGCACCTTTGAGTTACTGAAAGTTCTTAAGGTGCATTGGAAAGGGTAACTTGGAAAGGGGGTTGGGTCGGGGGGAACTGCTCTCCAAGTGAGAAAATATGTATAGGAATTGATGAATTATAGAAACCACCTGCCTTTAGTCCCTTGTGCCAGACAGGACAAGGTGTCTTTTTTCGGCCCTTAAAGTAGCCTTATGGAGAAGCAACCTGGGATATGGAGGCAGGGGACCTGGGTTCTGATGTTAGCGGCATGACCACAGCCAGCTCACTTATTTCTCTGAATCTCCACTTCCTTATGTATGAAAAAGAGGGTTTGGCTCATATGATCTATCTCTAACTAAGGTCCTTTCCTCCTTCTAAATCTCTGATCCCATGATCCTTCTCTCAAACCGGAGCATGTCACAGACCTAAGCAAGGATGGCAGGCTGTAGGCACAGAAAACTGTGTTAGCCCTGCACCTGTTCCTGTGCTAGCTACCTCACCCTCCATAGTCCTGAACACTCATGGAGATGGATTTTCCTGCTGGAAAACTGGAGAGGGGGAACAGCCTCCAGGGACGTCCCTGGGAAAAGAGATACAGCATTTTAATGTCATCAGATAGGAAGGCACCAGCCCTACGGATTACTCCTATGTATGGGGGGGGGGGACGTTGGACAAGTTCTTCATCTCTTTCCTCCTCAGTTTCCTCAGTGGGCAGTCATGGCCCCTTCCAGCTTAAATTCTGTGATCCCACACTCCTAAGAGCTCCAGAGTCCTAAATTTCCGTCAGCTTTCAAAATCCTCCATGGGGAATCAGGGAGGCCCTGATAATTCCAAACAATAGATAGTAAAATAGTGCATTTTTGTTTGGTTTTGCCATAATGCTCAGTCCTGCAGATTCCCAGTTGTTGTGCCTAGATAAAATGTTAATGAATTCTCATTCCTCCAGCAAATGAATTGGAAGTGGAGAAAAGGACAGTTCAGAAGCATTCTGGGTAACAGGGGGAAGTAAATTCATGATTAAAAACTGCTTTGATGGACAAAAAAGCCCCTATATGGGATTAAGTCCATTTAAAAAAATTGCTTTGCTAAGTTGTCCAAGTTTCTCAGTTTTGAACATAACCCAGACATTAACAGGCATGTACCTTAATGTACACACATGTTTAGATCAGGACTTTCCAACCTGATAAACCTTCAAAAGTTAGTCCTAAATGATTAGGGGGCAGCATGGTGGTGTAGTGAATAGAGCACTAGGCTTGAAATCAGGAAAACTCATCTTCCTGAGTTCAAATCTGGCCTCAGACACTTACCAGCTGTATGACCCTGGGTAAGTCACTTAACCCTGTTTGCCTCAGTTTCCTCATCGGTAAAATGAGCTGGAGGAGGAAATAGCAAACCACTCCAGCATTTCTACCAAGAAAACCCCCAAAAGGCTCACAAAGAGTCAGATACAATGCTGAACAAGAAGGACAGATTTGTTCATGGGCTAACACTAACCTCTGAGAATACCAGCTCACTGGGAGCTCTGCCTCCTCAGCATTCCTGCTGGAGCTCACCATACATGGGCTGGTATGTTCGTTCAGTTATCTTATCATGTCAGTTGAAATTGCCAGCTTTAACTAGACTATAAGCTCTTTGAAGACAAGTCCTCAGATTCCTATTTCTTTGTGCCTAATATAAGGCCTTACATGAAGCAAGGACTCAGTAAGCCATTGGATAGGAGTACGGCTTTCAGCTTGATAAGGAGACCTGGGGACATCTTGTTCAATTTCCTTGTTTTACAGGAGGGACATTAAATAACCTCCACACAGTCACACAATGGTGGAGACAAGTCTCCAACTCAATTGTCACCATCATTGTTTACACAGGTTTGCAAAAACTTCATATGTCACAACAACCCTGTGATGCATACACGACTCTCTCAGACCTGTGGTATTTCTATTGCTGTTGCAACCAGTGATACCATATTAATAGTGGTGCTGCCTTCAGGAAGGCTCTGTGATTCGTTAGCCTGGAGCAATCCTTCCACTATTACCAGTCAACAACCCTTCTAATCATTGCCCTCATCTTACAGATGAGTAATCTGAGGCTAGGAGAGTTTAGGTGTCTTGCCTGTGATCACAGAACAAGCTAGTGTCTGAGATTGGATTCAGACCAGGCCAGGTTGACAGCTTGGGCTTTCTTTCTGCTTGAATATGCTTTCTCTCCAGCCCTACAAAAGATCACTTAACTTTTGTTTTCCTTAAGCCACCAGTATCTTTGCTAAGAAAACCCCATGGACAGTGCTACCACAGGGTCAGGAAGAATTGGACACAACAACAACAATGAAAGTGTTTTAAGAAGAGCACCATCTCTGTAGACAGAAGACCCAGGTTCAAATCTTATTTCTAACTCTTACTATCTGTATGATCTTGGGTAATTCACTTACCTCTCTGGTCATCTGTAAAACAAGGGGGTTGGCCTCGATGACTTTTGAAGTGCCTTCAAGCTCAGAATCTATGATCTTATGATCTCCTTTGATCCTTACAAGAAAGATGTTCTTATCCTCATTTTACAGATGAGAAAACTGAGGCACAGAGGTTGAGACTTGCTCAGGGTCACAGACATAGTGCTGCATGTGCATGGATGAGGAAGAGTTTACCTTGTCAGCTTTCCTGCCCCCCTCCATCCTTGGCCATTTAGAAGAGAAGGAGAAGGAGGAGGGAAGCTGGGCAAGCTCATCATGGAAGCCAAGCCAAGCCATCAGGAGAACGCTACATATGGTGGCTCAGGACCTGTACAGGCATGCGGCTGTATTACCCCTTGGAAGGGCAATAGTGGCAATCCCCCAATGCTTTCCCAGAAAGGGGAGCACTCCCTATGGTGTTGAGTCCCAGATTCACCTAGATGTGTGTGAAAACCACTCATCCCCACTGAGCCTCAGCGTTCTTACCTGTAAAATGGCGACAGTGATACTCACATTAGACTGTGAACTCCTTGAGAGCAGGGATTGTTTTTTGCCTTCCTTTGCATCCCCAGTACTTGGTATAGTGCCTGGCACACAGTTGGGACTTAATAATGCTGGCTGATTTGACTTCATTGTATTATTTCAAGTATCCAATGAGACAATGTTTGTAAAGTTCATTGTCACCAGATCCCTACTATAAAATTGTGTGCCATCATTAATAATGTAAAGACAATAGCCTAGTGGGTCAGATTCATGATGGTATTGGAGGCAGAAAGACCTGGGTTCAAATCCAACCTCTGAGTTCCATTTGTGAGTTCCATTCTCACACTAAAGGTCTACCCTTGTTCGTCTTAGTCTTGGATTTATAAACACACAAGTGTATGAAGCTGGGAGGGGAGTACATAACGGCTAGGGTGCTGGGCTCGGAGTCAGAGAGTTATGAGTTCAAATTCCATCTCTGGCATCTGCTAGCTGTGTGGTCCTGGATAGGCCACTTCATTTCTATGTGCTTAGTATCTCAGGCAACTTGGGAGGATTTATCTACCAGCTCATAGCAGGGCTGTTGACTGGCCACTGGATTGCTCCAGGCTGAAGAAATCACAGATCTTTCCTGAAGTTGGTATCACTTTTGCTGTGGTAATACCAATAGAAATACCAGGAATCTGAGTGAGTCATAGCATATGGCTGAAGGAAGGCACTTTAGATCAACATTTCTTACCTATGCATCCCTCAGGGGAGCAAAGATAATGGTTTGGAGACAGTCAGCTCTGATATAGTCCTTTGAGGCTTGCAAAGTGCTTTAAAGAGGCAGCTAGGTGGATCAATGGATAGAGTGCTGGGCCTAGAGTCAGGAAGACCTGAGTTCAAATCCAACTTCAGACACTTACTATCTGTGTGACCCTGGAAAGTCACTTAACTTCTGTTTGCCTTAATCTGCTTCAGAAAGAAATGGCAAACCACTCTAGGATCTTTCCTAAGAAAACCCCATGGACAGTATGACCACAGGGGCAGGAAGAACTGGACACGACTAAACAACAACGAAAGCGCTTTAAAAAGAGCGCCACTGGGGCAGCTAGGTGGCACGGTGGATAGAGCACTGGCCCCAGAGTCAGGAGGACCGGAGTTCAAATTCAGCGTCAGACAAATCACCCTTACTAGCTGTGTGCCTCTGGGCAAGTCACCTAATCCCAATTGCCTCGCAAAAATTAAAATACATAGAACTACAAAGGAAACCAGTTATATTGAAACTCAGTTATCAAAATATTAAAATGAGATGTTCATGTGCTCGAGGTTAAGAATGTCTGGGCCTTTTTACATTCCAGGAGTCCCATGCAGTCCAACCCTCAGGCTGTTCCTCTGTCTCCCCCCTTTCTGGCTACATGACCTGCCCACCTCTCTTTCTGATCCCAGAGCTCCTCAAGGATACCTATTCACTGCATTTCTGATATGCATGCCATCCTTAGCAACATGTTGCAGCCTGCAGCCTACAGCTGTGCGCAGCTCAAACAATCACTTTTCTAAATAGAATTGGAATCCCAAGCTGGCCGGCAGCCTGAGGTGACTTCAATGGCCAACCCAAATCCTAACATGGGCTCAGATTTCTCCCACTTTCCCTGCCCCTGAACGAAATGCTGCAGAACACTGAAAACTGTATATGGGCCAACGCACCATTTAGCTCCCTTCCATCCCTGCTCCTCTCACAGCCTCTTTGTAAGGAGAGCCCCAGCTTGGTTATCTAGCCCTCTTTCTCCTGTCACACTCCCGTTCCAGAAAGTTCCAGGCCTCAGCTCTTAGGGGCATGGGCACGGGTGGGGCCGAGGAATGCATTAGTACCAAAGGCGTGCAAGATGGATGTCACCTGTCACAGATGACAGCTGCAAAAGAGGAGCAAGAAGGCTTGGAAGACATGAAAGAAGGGGCTAGCTCCCTCCACGGATTGACAGCCAGTAGAGTGGGGAGCAGAAGCCACCTCACTGGCTGGGAAATTCCTGCTGCCACAAAGTTTGCCAGGGAGAATGGAAGGAAGGTAGGATTGAATGAGATCAATTTCCCCCCAAAGGACGCAGTGACAACCACCTGAGATCTAATTTCGGAGCACTTATCGCCATCCCTTCCTTCCTGTGGTCTTGTTCCATCTCCACTTTGCTCAAACCCAGCTCAAGAGGGTGTACGATCAGAAAACCACTGGCCTGAGAGCCGAAGCATCTGAGGATCAGACGTTTAGAATTGGAAGATGTTGTAGGGGCCATCAAATCCAACACCTTTATTTTTATCATTTTAAAGAGGAAGCTGAGATCTAGAGGCTAAGTGACTTACTTCTACACAGTCACACAGGAAGTGTCTGAGGCAGGATTACAAAGAGTTTTCAAGTCTGACTCCCTAGCACTGAGGCTAAAGTTCCTCCTCCTCCACCTTGAGCAAATCTCTTAACCTCTCTGGGTCTCAGTTCCCTATTGGAAAGTCAGAAAGGAGATTAGATGACCTCTAAATGACTTTCACCTCTAATTTGTGACATAAAACAAGGAACAGATGCAAGTGTGTAACACACACAACTCTCCTTCCCAATCCTATGAATGCCTGTACTTGGCACAGTGATGTTTCAGGACCACTGACTATATCTTGAATATTCCATGGAATGGAGGAACTAGCCAAGAGCATAGATGGCTCAGAACAACCCATCATTATTTCTAGAAACACAACTCAATGTCACCAGCCCTGAAGTCAGGAGGACCTGAGTTCAAATCTGACCTCAGACATATAACTCACTTAGCTGTGTGACTCTGGGCAAGTCACTTAACCCCAATTGCCTTAGCAAAAAAACCCACCAAAAAACAAGAACCCACAACTCAAAGCTGACTGCAATGCTTACCCAACAGAGGGTGGTGGTTTTATAATGTCATTTTGTAAATGAAGAACAGTATATTATTTCCGGTAGACTTCCTTCCCATAGTACAGAAGAGAGAAAAAGAATCACCTTTAAAGTTTCTCAAGGAACATGGGTAGCCAAGGTATGCTGTCTGAACAACCCAGAGTCAAGTTAAGCTACCAAGATCACTTGAACAAAGGCTGGTATGGAGAGCATCATGGCAGTATAGTGGAAATAGCCTGGGCACTTCTGTCATTCCCTGTGTGACCTTGGCTTCTATCATAGGCAAAAGGAAAAAAAAGAGTGAGATAGTGGGCAGCAGGGGTGGGAAGTCAGATCCCTTTGGGTCTCTATATCCCCATCTGTAAAATGAGAGTGTTCCGCCAGACTGCCTCTAAAGTCCCTTCTTTCTCTATGAATTGGGTTATCAATATTCCAGATGCCTTGACTTTAAGTGCACAAGAAGCCCTTGTACAGTTTGGGACCCCCAAATCTGAAAGGGGTCCAGAACAGACTAAGGTGCCTTCTGCTAATTCTTCAGGGAAATTTTATATTATTGCTATCAGAGATTCCCCTAAAGATACATAAAGCCCTGTATTTACATACAATATCCATGTCTGCTAAATCCTTCCAACTAATAATATTTCTTAATTGATTTACACCCATAAATGGCACCAGACAGTGGCAAGCAAATGCACTGAATAGTGGCAAGTAAACAAGATTCAAGGCAAGGGAGTGGACTCTGTCAGCTACTGCCCACTCATAGACTCTTTGTAGGACCTTCCCACCCCTAAATCTATTTAATCTTCGGTTAATTAATGGTAAAAGATGCATCCTAGCTTAGTGTTTAGAGGATAGGCTTTGGAGTCAGGAATACCTGACTTCAAGTCTTGCTTCTGACACATACTGTGTGTCCATGGACAAGGCATTTAACCACTCAGTGAGCCATGAAGCTCTATAAAACTATAAATTACCCACCCATTTACCCACCTGCATTGGTGGAAGGAATTTCTATGAGGAATTCCACACATTGGTGAAATAAAAAATCTGGATTAAGTCTTTCTAAATAGATGTACAGGGAAGTTAAGTGATTTGTCCAAGGTAAACATAAGAGGAAGTAAACATAAGAGGAAGGATTTGAACTCGGGTTCTCTGATTCCAAAGCCAGGACTATTTCCACAATACCATATTCCCTCCTTTAGCCTTTTTGTCTTCCAAGGTCAGTAGATTTTTATTTAAATTGGAAGAAACTTTCTTTCCCCAACCCCTCCCAGGTCCCCATACATCAGACCTAAGCCACTCCTCCTGCAAATTAATCCCATTTCCTTTGGTTTATCCTTCTGGGTGCAGACATGAGAGAATGAAGGTCTTGCACAAGATTCGGCTATGCAACTGGAAAATTGATTCAGGCCGTTTGGGGCAGGGTCACCCAGGGGGCACCTGAATCAGGCTCAGGAAAAGCTAAGTTTCACAGGCTTCCTTCTTGCAGTGCCCTGACTTGTAAACATTTCCTACTCTTAGTGGTCCCCCCTTTCACAGGCAGATCCAGCTTTCTGATCTCCAGATCTCCTCCAGCCATATGGGTCTAGCCATAAATAAGAGAGGTTTCCTTGCTATCTTAGACACTTATCTTCTCAGTAGCCTGCTCATTCTTCCTGTCTGCTTTCAATCACATAAGAGAATTCTTAGAAACCTTTTCTGGGTCCCTCCTTCGGTCCCTCTCCCTCTGATACGAGAGAGAGAGAGAGAGAGAGAGAGAGAGAGAGAGAGAGAGAGAGAGAGGAGAGAGAGAGAGAGAGGAGGAGGTATGTGGAAAGGAATAACATCTCTAGAAATGGCCAAGGAAGGGATGGGGATGTGCAGATCAATTGTGGTTACTGACATTTTTTCTTCCTCAACCAGAAGCTAGCTTTCAGTTTCTGACTCATGGTTTCTAATCTTACCATCCCTTCTATGTCCACCGTTTACCCCTTCAGGGCTGGGCCTCTTTCTTTCTTCCTTTCATCTCCACTCTACCCCACCACAGACCCTCCTCCTCCCTGCCCCACTTTGCCCTTCCTAGTCGTCCCTTACCCTAGAAAACCAGGGCTGCAGTTCTCTGGAGTTGTGAAATTCCTGGCAAAATCACACAAGCAAGAAAACATCAGTCATTCGCTTCTAACATACTTCCTGCACTCAAGCTGGCTGAGTTGGACATGTTAGCGCATTTCGAAGCCTTGTAGACTATGAGAAAGGAGGGAAGGGGAATGAGAGGGGGGAAGGAAAAGCAGATCTGACGAAGCTCAGTTGTGTGTGAAGCAGGCATGTGTGGGCATGTATGTTTACATGTGTGAACACCAATGTGGAAGACAAAAGTAGACCAACCCAAAGCAGCATTCAGTAGCAGATTAATGTACTAGATGTGGAGTCAAGGGAAACTTGAATCCTGGCTCAGACACTCATGAGGCGTGTGATCATGGGCAAGCCAATTCACAGCTCAGTGCCTCAGTTTCCTCATTTGTAAATGAGACTTCTCAAGCTGTTTCCCCTAGTATACACACACATCTGGAATACTTTGCTGCACAAATGACTTAGTTAATTTAATTTAATCATTATTATATACATTTAGAGGGGCAGCTAGGTGGCACAGTAGATAGAACTCTGAGCCTGGAGCCAGGAAGACCTAAGTTGATATCCAGCTTCAGATATTTACTAGCTGTGTGACCCTGGGCAAGTCTTTCCACTCTATTTGCCTCAGTTTCTGCATTTGTCAAATGAGCTAGAGAAGGAAATGGCAAACCACTCTGGTATCTTTGCCAAGAAAACCCCAAAAGAGGTCATGAAGACTAGAACATAACTGAAAAACAACTAGACAGTGGCAACGACAAATACATTTAGAACTGACTTATTATTTTGTTGGTATGGGGAAACCCAGTAAGGAAACCACCTCTACCGATGCAAGTTGGTACCTGTGCTGCAATTTATAATCTTAGAAAAACTGCCTAGAGAACTGAGTGGTTGTGACTTGCCCAGGGTCACACAGCCAGTGAGGCTGAGCTAGAATCCAGGTCTTCCTGAACTCTGAGTCATTCTGTCCATTCACTAATACCAGTAGTGTCAAACTCAAACAGATACTGGGGGCTACTAAACCCATAGATAAGGATCCTGATGGACTACATATTGACTTAATTCTAAAATGTGTTATTATCGATTTTATCTTTATTTATTTTGTTAAATATTTCCCAATTACATTTCAATCTGGTTTGGGCCATGTGATACCTCTACCCTACCCTATTCTGCCTCTCTCTGCATTGATTAATTTAAATACCCTTTTTTTCTGTTTGAAAATAATCCTTTTTTTTCTGCCTGACATTGTCCAAGCTGTGTTTCAATAGCACAACTTCTTGGGGAAAATATTTCTGAGCCTTCATTTCTTTATGTTAAGGTTTTAAATAAAATAGGAGGTGGGGAGGGGGGACTACATAGTATCTAAGGCCCCTCCCAATCCTGAATCTATGATCCTATGAATTCTGAATAGCTATATACATCTAACATTGCACACCTGAGAGCTTCAAAAATACTAGCTTAATTGATCACGTACACTGATGTCAATTCACAAGATCCTAGATCCCAGTCCCTGGGAGGGACTGAAGAGGTCTTCTAATCCAACCCCCACCCCCACCATTTTACAAATGAGGAAACTAAGATCCAGCAAAGTAGAGTGATTTACCCAGGGTCACACAAGTATTAAGTATTATGGACAGGATTTGAACCTTAGACCTCTGGCTCCTTTCAGAGCCAGTGTTGCATCCAATTCACCTCGCCCCAAATATATCTGGCTGAGAGTGTTCATCTCTCTATTCTCCTACTCTGTGGACTGAGTAGTCTGTGCGAATGTTTATGAATATGCCCATGTTGGTGAATATCATAGATGGATTTGCAGGTCTCTGAACACACCAGTGTCTGCAAGGAGGCGTGAGCATATGTCTGCAGACGTGTGCCTATCAGTGAGGTGAGTATGTATGTGCTTATTCTGCTCCCCAAGCTCCTCTCCCCACACCTCTGATGGGCCAGGCTGCATTGGCCATTCCAGGCATTCTGGCGTTCTGGTTCAACAAGGCTGCGGGGTCCCTGAGGTTTTCCCTCCAGCTTGAGCTGCCTTTGTTACCACAGTCCACACCTGGGGCTGTCCAGCAGTTTCCACAGTTGGGTTTACTAGGGCTTAGCAGGGTTCCTTAGACCAGATAATAGAGCCAATGAGCCAAATTCCTTTTCTTTTTCTAGGGAAGGGCTGAGCTCCCCATGCGAGTTTTTGAAAGGTCCAGGACCTTGCGCCAGTTGCATAAAGCTGGAATGTGGGAGAGTGGGAGTCTTCATGAGAGTTGGGGTTCCAGTTGTTACTCCATTATATTCTTTTGCCAGAGGCCAGACAGAGGAGGTCAGATGCTGATAAATGGGGAATGTTCTCTCTTGTCCTAATGGCTCCCGGGCTGCCATGCCCCTCGTAGATGGGGAGTCCAACAGCAACTCCAGAAATATGTGAAATGTGAATGAAGGTAGGGTCAGCAGCCCCCTGAATTGGAGATAGACTCTCTCAGGAGTCAGCCTGGTTCAGCAGAAAGAGCACTGGCTTTGGGGTCAGAGGTCCTGCGTTCATAAATGCCTCTGGGACTCCATTCTGTGTGATCTTGGGCAAGAGACTTAACTTTCCTAGGCATCAGTTTCCTCATATGTAAATCGAAAGGGCTGGGCTAGATGGTCTCTGAGGCTTCTTCCAGATTTAGTTCTACGTTCCTATGACTCCTTACCCCAGCTCTTTAAAAGACACAACTGAAGAAAACTCAGACGCTTTCTAATCTCTCCACCCTTCCAACCTCAACCTTTTATGAAACATTTAGATGTTTGCCTGTGTGGCCAAAGAACGATTCTTCTCTAGATTCCACAAAACCAGAATTTTAAAAAATAAGAGAAAACAAAACTTTCCCCCAAATCTTTCAAAGCCAAACTCACAAACAAAGGAATAAACCAAACTCTGTCTGTCTCGGGAAGGGAGAGCTCTTGATGACTTACCCGGACCACCAAGAAGGCCAGAAATCCCCATCATCTATTTCCACCCCTTGTCTCCTGCCTTGAGCATACTGGCCAGGGCATCCTATTTTCCAATCGGAGGGGCTGAAGTCTGAGTCACAAGAAGAGAAGAAGAAGGACTTGCCCCTTCTCAGGGTGGCCGTCTGAAGATGAGAGGAGCAAGAGAAAAGAGAACTGGAACCCAAGTGCAGAACTCCCAAGCTGGGCTCTGAGGTTTTCTTCTCTAGACTGTTTACTTGGGGAGGTCAGGCTGGGACTGGCTTGTTTATTTTTCCACACTTTCCCTCCAAATCCTTTTCTGAGAGCCCTCCAGATCCCTCCTTGATAAATTCCCTGGGAACTGGAAAAGAGGTCAACCTCCTGAACAGACAAGCAGCCTTTGTGAAAAGAAGGAAGGTAGGTGGTGTGTTATAAAGCCCAAGAAGGAGACAGTGGATGGGGGAAAGGAGAAAGGAGAAAGGAGAGGGGAGGGGAGGGAGGGGAGGAGAGGAAAGGAAGACACCTACATAAGATACCTACATAAAATAAAGCGTTAGTCTTAATCTCCAGACTTACCCTCTAGCAGCCAGAAGAGATCGGGGTGTGGATGAACTCCCTGGGGATATGAATTGTATTTGCTTATCTTTACGCCCCATAAAACCAAGTACATATAGCAAGGTACAATTAAAAAGGATATTCACTCCAGTTAGAGGAGCAGGGTTAGATTCTCATATCCGATGCTTACTACCTGTGTGACCTTGATCAGGTTACTTAATTTCTCTAGTCCTCAGTTTCATTATCTATGAAATGAAGCAGCTGGACCAGATGTCCTCTGCTGTCCCTTCCAACATTAGATCTATGACATCCAAAAAGGAGGAAGAAGATTCAGTTTGTGACTCCCTTTGCTTGTAAAAACAGCTGCGGAGTCAAAAGATAAGACCTTGGCTGGGTCCAGGGGTTGAAGGGAGGTTCCATTTCTAAACTCTCTTTAGGCATCCTAAGGTCCCAGAAATATTGACCCATCCCATTTGCAATGAGAGAACAAGACAGCTGGTGTTAGCGGCTCTCTTCTGGCCCTTCCATTAGGGGGCCAGCTGGGGCAGCACTGCTAATGCCCATTCTGGAAGGGAATGAGAGAGACATGAAGGGCTTGGAATATCTTTACAGTTGGGTTCCCACAGTTCACGAGGAGTGGGATGGGGATGGGGAAGGGAAACACGGAGCTGCTTGTTAACGCGCTCCTCTATAGTAAGCCTTCAAACATGACTTTAGGGACATGACTTTCCCTGGCTGTCTAGTGCTTTTTTTTTTTTTAACCAGAGCTATGCTGGTAAAAGTTTAACAAGTGGCCCTCCGGGGGGGATTAAAAGTACCCAGGCACACTTTTAAGTTTAATCTGCAGGATTTACATTTTCTCTGTCACTTTTGAAAGCCCAAACAATCAACAACAACAACAAAAATAAATAGAGTCCCAGTTGTAGTTTTTGGATTTCTAAGGTATAAACGCTCACACCAAAAACTCGCAGTAGGCTCTTGAGAGCAGATTCAGCACAATTTGCTTTTTAACCGGGGCTCCAGTGGCAAAAATAGCTTCCATTTACAACAGACTGTACTATTTACAAGATAACCTTGTCAGGTGCAGCAATAGGTCTCATTTTTATGAGGCCACACTTAGAGAGATAGAGTAACTTATCTAGAGTCACACAGCTAGGAAGTAGTAGATTTGAACTCAAGTCTTCTGTATCAGCGTGGCGTGGTGGAAAAGCACTGGATTTGGCATATGAGGACCTGGGTTTGAATCCTAGCTCTGATACTGCCTGTCTGACTTTGGGCAAGTCCCCTCTCTGGGCCCCAGTTTCCTCATCTGTAAATGAGAGTGTCAGACTGGATGACTTCTGAGGTCCTTTCCAGCTCGAAATCTGTTATCCCACGACTCTGCATCCAGGGCGGCTCTTGCTACTATATTATGCTGGCAAAGAAAGGCGATGTGGGGACGGCGGGTGGCATGGGGAGCTCCCTACACACAGCTGGTGCAGACGACAAAGCCTGGCGTAGCACCTGGGTTATGGGACTTACAGTTAGAGCTAGTAGGGTCAAATGTTGCCTCTGATGCTTACTAGTTAGGGTGAACAAAGGACCCCCAAGGTCCTTTTCTGCTTAAAATCCTGTGATTGTAGGTGGCACATTGGGTACAGCCTAGAGTCAGGAAGACCTGAATTCAAGTTTGGCCTTAGACAACTACCAGCTGTGCGACCCCAGGCAATTCACTTAATTTCTACTTCCCTCAGTTTCCTCACCTGTAAAATGGAAATAGTAATAGTACCTACTTTCCAGGGTTGTTGTGAGGATCAAATGAGATAATATTTATAAAGTGCCTGGTACAGAGTAGATGCTTAATAAATGTTTCCTCCTCCCTCCCTTCTTTTTTCTTTTTCTCTTTTCCCTCCTTCCCTTCCCTTCCTTCCTCCTTTCTTTCCTCCCTCCCTCCCTTTCTTCCTTCTACCCTTTCTCCTTCCCTTCCCTTCCCTTTTCCTCTTTTCACTCCTTCCCTTCCCTTCCCTCCCTCCCTTTTTTCCTTCCTTCCTTCCTTCCTTCCTTCCTCCCTCCCTTCCTTCCTTCCTTCCTTCCTTCCTTCCTTCCTTCCTTCCTTCCTTCCTTCCTTCCTTCCTTCCTTCCTTCCTTCCTTCCTTCCTTCCTTCCTTCCTTCTTACATCAGGACTTTTTAACTGCTGTTGGGACCTGTTGAGTACCTCTGAAGAAGTGAGAAAGCTTGGAGCAGCTAGGTGGCACAGTGGATAAAGCTCCAGCCTTGGAGCCAGGAGGACCTGAGCGTACATCTGGCTTCAAACACTTGACACTTACTAGCTGTGTGACCCTGGGCAAGTCACTTAACCCCGATTGCCTGAAAGAAAGAAAGAAAGAAAGAAAGAAAGAAAGAAAGAAAGAAAGAAAGAAGAAAGAAAAGAAAGAAGTGAGAAAGTTCTCCAGCTTTGGGATAAATGGGATAATGGGATAGTAGTGATGATCTAAAATATGCCCTGAAATTGGGTTTTGCCAGCGGGTGTGGGTATGAGTCTGCCTCTATTTCCATCAAGGACTGAAGATTTTGCCTCTTCCTAATTATAGCTCCAAGGCAGGTTTACGTGCCTGCAACTACAAGCAAAGCCCAACAATTCTTTGTCAGGGGAGCTGAATTCCTTGTATTTTCCTACCCAAGCCTCCCACACATCTGGGGAGCCTCTGGTCCAGTGTTAGGAAAGAAACACTCCTAAGATCGCCTGCCACCCAGGGTCCCTGAGGCAGGAATGTTTCTGGTTCTCAGAAACTCTTCTAACCCCTCCTGAAAGAGCTCCAGGGAATGGAAGTCAATGCAGGGTCTGTTTGTTCCCCAGAGCTATGCGGGCTTGTCTCGAGGCACCTCCTTCCTGCCTCCTCCCCTGCCCTGCCCTACAGTAGTGGGGCTGGATGCCCCTATACAGATGTGGCAGCCTCCTGGGACATTCCTGTCATTTTGTCTTCAGCAGGGAGGGCCAGAGGGAGTGACTGTCTGTCTCTGGCACTTGACCCTGGACAACTTCCAACCTTATAGTGCCCGTAGGCAATGCTCCTAAAACTGCTCATTTAGAAAAGGTGGCCAGTCTTCATCAGTGACGGGAATATGCTATACATGAGAGTTCTTCAGAACCAATGAAACTGCAAATTAGAGAAAACACTGGAAAACACTGACATAGCACCTTGCCTCTAAGACAAAGCAACCTAAACCCCTCTTCCATTAAAACCCAGTGGGCATATGGGTGGATCTAATGAGATCGATTCCTTTCCTCCTGCTGGATCAGTAAATCAGTCCAAGAAGTGATAGGGATGGGTGGGTCCTATTGATAATAATAACGATATCTTCCTGCCTCTCTCCTGCATGAAATTCTGTGGCATGCGCACACACACACACACACAGAGTCTATTCTTCCCCAGCCTCAGTGGGAGTTGTGTGCGTAACTGACATGGCTCAGTAGGGGTTGGTCTCTAGAGTTTGTCCTACCTAACAGGGCAACATACCTCCATAGTGGTTACCATGTCTAGCCCAACCTTCAAATTTTACTTCACCCTGAGAGGTGATGATTTGCTTAAGATCGCACAACATTTGAAGACCTTTACAATCGGCTCAGATGCCAACCTATCTTTCTGGACTTATTACGCATTATTCCCCACCTCATGCACTTGGTGTTCCAGCTAAATTGGCTTAGTTGGTGTTCTCTATTCAAAACAATTCATCTCCTACCTCTGCGCCTTTGCCTGGGCTGTCCCCGATACCTACAATGCTCTCTTTTCTCAACTCTGTTTCTTGGAATCTCCAACTTCCTTTAAGGCTCAGCTCAAGTACCACTTACTCCAAGACTTTTCCTGATGTCCCCAGATATTAGTTCCCTACCAAGTGATTCTATGCTTATCAAGCACCCTTTTGCCTGGCACATAGTAAGCATATAGTAAATGCTTATTGACTGATTTTGTATTTACTTTTCTGTGTACAAGTAGTCCCCACCTCACAGTAAGACTTCTTTTTGGTCTTGAATACAGTAGGTGCTTAATAAATGCCTATTGAATTGGATAGCTAATAAATGGCTGAGCCAGAATGTGAGCCCTGGTCTTCTGACTCTAACCCCTGTGTTCTTTCAACTATCCTCACACAGCAACTAAATCACAAGAAATGAGTAGCCTTTTGACTTTGGTATACAATTCCCAGATAGAGGGCTCCCCTCCCCAATCTATAGTAGGGCACTTTGGAATCCCACAATGACATCCTATCTAACAACCATTTTTTTTTTACCACTTTAGCCACACAATGAAAGGGTCCTTCCCTGTGTCCAAGAGTGTGAACAGGAATGAATTGAAGGATAATTTCAAACACAAATGCTCATGTCAAGTCTTCCTGTTTATGCTTCTCCCCTTCTCCCCCAGATCCCCACATCAATTGATTTCAGGACCTACACTGGATAACAGGAAACCTTAACTAAGCTTTCCTCTGCTGAACCCCACCTCCCAGTTCCTGCTCAGAATATACTCACAGGAGAGCTGAGTTTGTAGGCCCCACTCTGGCCTGCAGCAATGCATCTGTCCACCAAGACAGCAGAGACTGTAGATGCCAAGACTCCAGGGGAGTTCTAAATCTGGTGGACCAAAAGGGAAAGAGAGGAAGGTCAGGATAGGTATACTGGCCAGAGGTGCAGATGTTAGGTTAAAAAGGAGGGAGGTGAAGGGAATAGATCTGCATGGAAAGCCCCCAAAAGACTGGAAAAGCACCCAGCACCAGTCTCCAGGTAAGGACTTCCCCAACACTGGAGTCTTCAAGTGGAGGCTGGGAGCCCACTTGTACAAGGTGCTGGTGGACCACATGTCCCCCAAGCTTCCTTCCAGCTCCGAGATTCTGTGATCTGAAATCCCCTAATCTGCCTTAGAGTAGCTACTAGGGGAAGGAGATAAGAGTCGTTAAGGTGGTGAATATTGCAGTATCTGGAAATGCAGTATTTGCTCCTTGGCTGACCCAGCCCTGACTGATCCCAGAGGAGGCCGGCTCTTGTCTTCAGGGTATCATAAAGTCATTGGCAGAAAAGAGAAAGCCAGCTGTAGGGGCTGGTCAGAAGAGCAAGAAGCCGAAAGTGCCAGCCATGGCCTCTGGCCAAGACCAGACTGGGCCTCTTTCTGTGGGACCCTTCGGTGTTGTAGGGTCCCTCTTTAAAGGCAAGGTCCCCAGGTCCCCCAACTTACTCCCAGCCAGGAAGTCACTCTAACAGGGGAAGGAATTGAGGCAAGGCAAGGCAGACGACTGAGCTTCTCATTTGCTCCAGGTTTCTGCTTCCATGGCCCAGCAACAGCCCGCCGGGTCTGCCGGCCTTCCCCACTCTGCTGACGGACCCCAGCTGCCAGGCTCTGGGATTTGTGAATCACTCCGTCCGCTCCTCTAGCTCCCCTCCCTCCCTCTGCCTGCCTGCCTCGCCTCACCTCCGGAAGCGCTGCGCACACCCAGACACATCGCCCAGACACCAAGTTTCCAAGACCCAACTGCAACTCCGAGGCCCGGCCGAAATGCTTCTTTTTTCCCTCCACCCACCAGTTTGGGGGCCTGATCCTGACTTTACAGCTCTGGCCAGCTCCTCCCCTCCTCGGCACCCAGCTTGTTCCGAGCACCTCCCCACTGGCTCCAGACCAAGAAGCCGGCTTGTTCGGGTGGGGAGGGGGTTGAGGAGGGAGGAGGAAGGGGGCGGGAACGTGCGAGGGGTGAAGATCTCAGGGCTCCTAGCTCCAGGGCGCCAGAGTGTGCTAGGCTGGGCCAGGGGGTGCGTCCTGGAGCAGTGGGAGGCTCACCTACTCCCTGCCCCAGCCCCGCAGCCCCCTCCTCTCTCCTCCGCTCTGCCCTGGGCCATGACACTCGTCCAGTTTGGAAGTTTCGAGCCCACTCCGCTGCCCCAGGCCCAGGGGGCTAAGCTGGGAGTGGTTCGGAGGGGATGGAGGGGTCTGAGGCAGGGGGCGCAAGGATTGGCCGCGAAGCCCTCTGTCGCCTCTGACTGGCCTGAGAGCCTACCGGCGGTCCTCCCTCGGGAGCTAGGGCCCCCTCTGGCCCCACATCAGCAGTGAGCCGGGGAGGGAGGGAGAGAGGGAAGGAAGGAAAGAAGAAAGGAGGGAGAGAAGGAAGGAGGGAAGGAAGAAGGCTGCCTTACCCTGCCCAGCTTCTTCTGGCCGGGGGCGGATGGCTGGCTCTCTGGGGATGGAATCGCGAGCAGGCAGCATCCACTGGCAACTTTCTCCTCTAGGCTCCCGCTGGAAGGAAGGTCCCCCGGGGCCTGCCCCTTGCTCCCGGAGCCCGGGAGCCCTCCCTCTCGCCTTCTCTGTCCTGGGCTCCTCTCGCACCTCCCGGGCCCGGGGGCGGCTTGGGCTGGGCGATCACCGAGCCAGGGGAGGAGGCGCCGGCGGCGGCAGGGGAGCCGAGGAACGGCCACCTCGCCGGGGTCCCATGTGCCCGGGGCTCCGAGGGGGTGCCGGAGCCCGTCCGTCCCGCGCAGCAGCGTCCGCTTCTCTCTCCCGGGCTCAGGCCGCTACCGATCTATCTCCGGGCGGCGGATTCTTGTATCCCTTCCAAGGCGCCTGGGAATCCCTCCTCCTCTTCCTTCTCTCGCCCCCACCCCCACCCCTTTTCGCGCCCGGCAACTTGGGAACCTTTCGCAAAGTTGGTGCTCCAGGCTGGGCGCTGCAGGAGCCGAGGCGGCCGGGGCACAGAAAGGAGGAGACCAGAGAAGGGAAGGAGTTGCCCAGACCCGTGGCCCCTCCGCCCAAAGCCTGCACTCCCCCTACTCTCGCTCCCTGCGCCCTAGCTCCACCCCCACCCCCGCCTCCGGGGAGCGAAGAACGAACAAGGACCCCTGTGTGCGCCTTTGTTCCCTGCGCGCCTCCCTGGCCGGCCGGCCCTGCACCCCCCTCTTTGGGCTGCCTCTCTGAAGCCTCTCCCTGTTCCTCCCCGCCCCTCAACTGCACATCCTGCTCCTTCGATGGGTATTGGGGATCCTCACGACCAAGGAAAAAGGGAGGGGGAGTCCCCCTGCTACTTCCCTCCTATTTCTTTCTCCTCAGCCTCATTCCCTTGGGTCCTTGCAGAAATCCCCAGGGCTCTTTGAAAGTTTCAGTCTCCCCAGTCTGCATCATGTTCTCTTACCCACCCACCCCAGTTTCCCCACACAGAGGCCCGAGTCTCTGCTCAACTCTGTGACCTCTGCTCTCAAAGGCTAGGCCAGAATCTAGTTGTCCTCTGCCAAAGTCTTAGGTCTCAGACCTAAGCATGTTTGGGACGTGACCCTGTGTTGGTGAAGGTGAAGGTTACACCAAGAGAGCATAAATTCTCGTGGCCCCCCCCAAACTGGAAAGTTCACTTTCCTCATAGCAGGTGCTTAAATAAATGCTTGATGAATGGATGGATGGATGGATGAATGAATGAATGAATGAATGAATGAATGAATGAGCTTCAAGGCCAGAGCCCACATATGTGCCTATTAGCCCAGGCCCACCAAGGCCTTTAACTTTCAGCTCTAAATTCATGATTTCCCTCCCACCCCACCCACTCACCCAGAACACCCAGGGAGCTCATACCCTTTGTTCCTCTGGTCTCCAGCTTCCACCGCCTGACTGAGCAGCTACCAATGTCAGACTTCTAAGTCATCAGACTTCATTAGACCCAGGATGGGAATAACAGAGGAATGGGAGCATTTGGGTTCTGAGGTTCCCAGTGCATTAGCTGAACTGGCAAAAGACTCCTAAGAATTAGCAGCCTTCTTTGTATGTTTCTCGTTAATGCATCAGTGTTAACATCAATGATTCATTTTATTTATATCCAATTGATGTCAGGGGAATTGCAGACAGACATGATCTAATTCATCCTTCTCTTGAGGATTCCTGTGATCATTTCTGTACATCTGAAGCTTCATGGTATCATGTAGGGTATAATGGTAATAAATCATAGGTTGTCTGTCAGAAGTACCAAAAGTAAACAGCAACAAAAATGTAGTCAATATTTCCCATTCATCTGGATAGTAGGTATAAGTTCCATTTTTTAAAAAAGTTCTTTTAATTTCTTTGTTTTTTACATTGTAATATTTCTGGATTCACCATTCTTTCTCCCCCATATCAAAATGAATCCTTCCTTGTAAAGCTGACAACAACAAAATAAAATTAAGGAAAAACAATGCAGTGACTGACAATTGATGCAGTACCTGACACTTTGCCCCCCCCCAAAGTTTCTCCCTCCTTTCTGCCAAGAAATGGGGGGGCCCAGTTTCATTATCTGTTACTTAGGACCGAGACTGGTTCCTTTACTTTCCAATTTTATAGTCGTGGTATATATTGTTCTTTTGCTTCTGCCTATTTTGTTCTATATCAGTTGACGCTGATCTTCTCACATTTCTCTAAATCCTTCATCATCATCATTTCTTATTGCACACAAAAAAATTCCATTCAAATTCCCGAGTTTGATCCTTCATTCCCCAATAGTTTTTATACACTCCTTGTTCACAAGAAAGATAACAGTTTCATCTTATAGGTGGGATTTTTTGAGTTGGACAGCAAAGTACACTGAAAACTAAACTAAATTGACTCACGGGACCACAGATTGGGAGGGGGAAGGGACATTAGAATTATCTAGTCTAACACCCTCATTTTACAAATGAGGAAACAGGCTCAAAGAGTCCACAGGTAATAAATGGTAGCCCTAGAACAGAGTAATGGCAGCCTGATTCCCCTGGTTCCAAGTTCTCCAAGTAACCTAGGGAAAACGGTGTTTATGATTTTCTTCTAAAATAGCACAAGACTGTGACTAATGAGTGGAGGCAGTGTAGCCTAATGGAAAGAACAATGCTTTGTTAGGCAGAAAACTTAGGTTTTACCCTTGACAAGTCATGTGAATCTGGACGCAGTCCCTAATGTCATCATTTCAGAAACAACTAATCATTGTGAGACAATATGGCATAGTGGAAAGAGAATTGGCTTTTGGGTAAAAAAAAGAACCTAAGTTTGAATCCTGACTCTGCTACTTACTAGGTGTCTTCCCTTAAGCAAGTCATTTTAATTCTCTGAAGCTCAGTTTCTTCATCTGAAAAGTGGGGAAAATAGAACAGTCTATGTCTCTCACAGGATTGCTCCAGGGAAACCCAATCAAAATATTACTGTTCTTCACTCTTCATCCTCTTTTCCATCGGCTGGCCAGGCAGCAGCCAGAGAGGGTCTTCTCCCTTCAGGCCGGCTCTGAGCGGCAAGAGTGGCCTGGCAGCTGAGCTTCACCACAATGTTGCCCAGGAATGACATCAGAAAAGAAGCAAAGGGTATGGGTTCCTATGGTAACAAGAATGCCCTGGACTGCTTAAAAAAATAATAAAATAAAATAAACCATCTGATTCTAATTATCATGCTGGAGATTTAGATATCTACATTTTGGTCCAAGCTGGTGATGTGTCTACTGCGTCATTATTTTTTTCTTAAGGCATTAGTTTTAGGAAATTAACTCCTACATTGCTGGTATACTGGTATACTATTGCTACAATTACTAGTAACAACAACAACAATAATAACAATAATATCCAGAATTACATACTAGAGGGGCAACTAGGTGGCCCAGCGAATAGAGCACCAGCCCGGGAGTCAGGAGGGCCTGAGTTCAAATCCAGACTCAGATCCTTAATAGCTGTGTGACCCTCCACCCCCACCCCAGCAAGTCACTTAATCCCATTTGCCTCCAAAAAAAAAATTGCATACTAGAAACTCACTAGTCTTAGTAAATAGTGAAGAGCAAAATCCTTGAACTACCAATACACACCTCAAAGGCAGCTAGGTGGTGCACAGGGCAGTGTTAGATTTGAATTCAAGTTCTGGCTCAAATGCTTACTAGCAGCATGACCTGGAACAAGTTATTAATCTCTCTGAACTTCACTTTCCTCATTTGTAAAATGAGGCAGTGAGACTCAATGGTTTCCAAGGTCTTTTCCAGTGCTAAATTTGTGATCTCATGACCCTCAGAGTTCAACAGACAAACTCTTCTGGATTGAAGCACTGTCAGTTATCACCATCATCATTACTGCCTGATCTCTAAACTATGTGAAATAAAAAGCTCTAAAAACATAGAGACTTAGTAGAGGAAACCAAAACCATGCAGTAAAAGGAAGGTGGTACACATCTTCTGGCCATCTCATCCACTACTGGAGTTAGCTCAATGATGCTTTCATTAAGTCTACAAAAGAGGGACCTGAATCCCAATACTTTTCAAAATCCATTATATGATTTGCCTGCATAATCCAACATGAAGAATGATAGTAGGATATTGATTTGTTCCAGGATGGTTTCTCTTTGAGCTCCACTGAACATAGAGAGAAAATGAAATAATATATAATTCATACTTATATATTATTTATGATAAATAAATAATAACTGCCATCTATATAGTGCTTAAAGGTTTGTAGCATGCTTTCTGTGCATTGTCTCATTTGAGCCTTACAACAATCCTGTGAGGTAGTTGCTACAAGTTTCATTATTTTCATTTTACAGCTGAGGAAACCGAGGCCTAGAGAAGTAAAGTGAAGTGAAATGTCCAGGGTCATACAGCTAGTGTTTGAGACAGGATTCAAACCCAGGTTTGTCCTGACTCTAGCTCTTTATCTACCATACCATGTTGCTTTCTCATTATCCCCATTTCACATCTGAGGAAACTGAGGCAATCTTGCTCATGGTCATACAGCTGATGTCAGAGGTGGGATCTGAACCCAGGTCTTCTTAATTCAATGTCCAGACTGACTCAGAAAATACTGGTTGCAAGGACTGGTGGCTAAGTTTTTCTAGAACTGGGCTGGGAGGAAGCAGATAGGGTTCATATGAGTGTTCCTTCACTGTTCTATCTCTTTCTCCACCTTCTAGTGCCTGTAATCACACAGAAACCCATTCCTTCAGACTGCCCAGAGCCTAAACACCCTCATGGGCTAAGTGGTCCTAGCCTGCTAGGAGGACATAGTCTTACCTTGCCCAGTGCCTAGCTTTTAATAATGAATGTATACCATAAACAATGGTAGCTTAGAACAGAGAAGGGCCCTGAAAGATTAGAGGCAGTGTGGTACAGCAGAAAAAAGCAGTGTGTATTCAGAAGACCTGGGTTTAAATCTCACTTCTGATGCTTGGTACCCACGTGATCTTGGGGAAGTCTCTTGATCTTAATCTTCTTTGTAAAATGAGATGGATTAGATGGCCTCAGAGGTCCTTTTTTAGCTCTACATCGAGGATCCAAACTTGATTTTGCCTTCTTTATAGCTCTTTACTGTCCCTAATTTCAGGCTAGGATGATGAGAACTCAGCCCGCTCATGTGGTCGTTCTACCTTGCTTATACTGGGCATTCCAGCAAATTCTCGCAAAACCCTTGACTTACATATTCTTGTCTCTCTGCAGGACTTGCTAGTACAGGCATTCTGTCTCATAGATAGTAAAGCTTAGGTTAATACTTCATTTATGGGGTATAAGAACTAGAAGGGAACTTTGAGGTCGCACAGGGCAACTTCCTTATTTTGAAGAGGAGGAACAGTGCTTGGTGTGATACAGCCTGTCAGTGAAAGAGAAGAATTCATTCTCATGAGCAGTGGATAGAGCAGAAAGTTCTGCCCTTCAGGGCTTGGAACTGGAAGATCAGAGACTTTGATCTTTGTTCCAGTTTGTCTGCTACCTCACCTTTCCTCTATCCCCTCTCTTCCTATAGCTGAATAAATCAATCAATCAGCTATTATTTAGCATCTTCTGTGTGCTAGGGGCTGTGCTAAGTGCCGGGGTTAAAAAAGTAGAAATGAAACAGGGCCTGCCTTCAAGCAGCTTATACTCAAACAACATGTATAGCAATAAGTATATACATTCGAAGGAAGAGATATCTCTGAAAGAGGAATATTAACATATGTGAAAATGCTGGTCCCTAGCCCCCTCCAAAGAGGTCCCAAAGAAGAAATGCTCATTCTTTCATGGCTACAGTAGATCAGTGAATCTCTAGAGAGCCCAGAGCAGAGCTATAACTAAGGTAGAGCAACTGGGGCTTTGTCCCACAGTGCAAGAGTTTAGAAGGTGTTGACAGCACTTACACTCCTTCATCTGTGTATAAACAACTGTGTTTAACTCAAACTAGTTAGGAAGAATAATTCGTTAAAATAGAAACTGGAGCTACCAGATGGTATGCTTTCCTTTCTCTTTTCCTGTGTGAAGTCTTTGCATTACATGAGAGTTCCTCCCCTCCCCTTTAAAAAAAATGCCCATGAGGATTGTGTTTTTATTATTCTTTTTGGACAGTCAGTCCACATTTATTAGGCGCCTGGGTGCAGATACCTGCATTAGAGTTAGAATGTGGAGGAAGGAAGGGGTCTTTAGAAATAATGATTAAGTCTCAGAATCTGAAAAGGCATAGGGCTGATGGCAGTTAAATAGACAAAGGCCTTGTCGGCCTCTGACAGGACCTTTGTGTACAAGACTCATCAGGACTTACAGCTTTGGTGGAGGGGTACAATAGGTAGGCATTTCTTCCCACTGTATAAAACCTAGTTAATCAAAGAACTTGGGGATGACCAGTCAGGAGGTGACTATTTGACTGACTGAAAAGTATTTGACTTGATGTATACAAAAGCTCCCCCCCCCCAGCATTGCTTTTTTTTGGGGGGAGGGGCAATCGGGGTTAGGTGACTTCCCCAGGCTCACACAGCTAGTAAGTGATTGAAGCTGGATTTGAATTCAGATCCTCCTGACTCTAGGGCCAGTGCTCTATCCACTGCGCCACCTAGCTGCCCCCAGTATAACTTCTTTAAATCATGTTTCCCAATTGTTTTTCAATTGTGTCTGTCTTTTTGTGACCGCATTGGGGTTTTCTTGGTAAAGATACTGGAGTAATTTGCCATTTCCTTCTCCAGCTCATTTTATAGATGAGGAAACTGAGGCAAACAGGTTTAAATGACTTACCTGAGGTCACACAGCTAGTAAGTATCTGAGGTCAGATTTGAACTCAGGAAGATGAGTTTTCCTGACTCCAGGCCTGGTGCTCTGTGCACTATGGCGCTACCTAGCTACCTAGCAGCCTCCCTTTTAACCATAGGCTTCTTCTTCTGCGTTGAGCCAAGTAAAGGCCAGCAAGTATGCAGTTAAGATATGGTAGCTCAGCATGGAGTTGTAGAAATGTTATATCTAGAGTGACAGGGTTTGGGTTCAAATCCTAATTCTGCCACTTACTATGCTTACTACCCAGTAATCCTAGGCAAGTCATTTCACTTCTCTGGACCCAGGCTGAATTCCACGACCTCTAAGGTTCCTCCTACCTCTAAATCTCTGATGTTATAGAAATAGAAGAACATCAGCTAAAATTCTGTTGGACAAAATTTTGAGGAACTAACCTGCTTATGAAATGAAGCAGGCCTTATGCACAAAACAGATTCTGCATGCAGAGATGTATGGGCAAGGCACCTCGTTCAATCAAGTATTTATTAAGAGCCTACTGCATGCTGAGCACTGTTCTAGACACTGGGGATATAATGACAAAAATTCCTTAAAGGAACTTAGATTCTATTGGGGAGACGTATGTCATATAATAAACTCAATGTAATGAATGCCTTTTTATTTACTCATATTATATTATATATTATATAACATTATGTGATATATAATAAGTGTTACATAGTAACTTGAGCACTGGCTTGGGAATCAGGAAGACTTGAATTCAAATCTTGTCTCTGAAACTTACTAGCTGAGTAATCCTATGCAAGTCATTTAACTTCTCTGGGCCTCAGTTTCCTCATCTGTTAAGTAAGAGGGCTGGACTTTTGGCTTCTAAAGTGTCTTTTCCATTTTAGATTTATAATTCTTTTTTGTCAAAATTTTACTTTCCCCCAATTACCTGTAAAAACAATTTTTAAACATACATTTAAAAAAAATTTTGAATTCCAAATTCTCTCCCTCCCTTCCTCCCCTCACCTCTCATTGTATGCAAAACATATTTCCATATTGTAAAAGAAAGCACAGACCAAAAAAATCCCAGGAAAAATAAAGACAGTTTTTAAAAAGTATGCACTTTCTCTAGAGGTGAATAGCATTTTTCATAACTGTCTTGGATCATTGTATTGCTGAGAATAGCTAAGTCATTCACAGTTGATCATCTTCATAATATTTCCGTTACTGTGTACAATGTTCTTCTGGTTCTGTTCACTTCACTTTGCATCAGTTCATGTAAACCTTTCCAGGTTTTTCTGAGAGCATCCTACTTGTCATTTCTTATAACACAAGAGTATTTCTTTATAATCACATATCATCATTGTTTAGCCATTCCCCAATTGAGGGGCATCCTTTCAGTTTCCCATTCTTTGCCACCAGGAAAGAGCTGCTATATTTTTGTACATATAGGTCCTTTCTCTTTTTGTCTTATATCTCTTTGGGATATACAGACCTAGTAGCGGTGTTGCTGGGTCAAAGGGTATGCATGGTTTTATAGCCCTTTGAGCATAGTTCTAATTTCTCTCCTCAACCAACAGTACATTAGCATCACAGATTTATGATTCTGTGAATGTAAAGTGTTGGCATTTCCCAAAGTCATAAGTTCACTTGAAACCTTCACCCCCGACTCTTCTCTTCACCTCCCCATCATGCCTAGTCTCTTAATATTTAGAAGTGACTGATTTCCCATGGGAAGCACCAAAAACCAAGCGAAAGATGTGAACCCTAAGGAAGGGAGGAGCATCTGCTGGGGAATTACAACGTCAATGTGGCCAAGGTTACAAATTACAGGGCTGGCAAACAGATTGGTGCTTGGCATAGATAAAAATAACCTTCTGATTAGGGTGTTTACAGTTTCATTTGGAGAGCTAGTGGGAAACATAGGGAAGTAGCAAATTTGTCCTTAACTGGGAATGGGCGGACTCCATACCACAGGAGGAAGTTTCCATCCCTTTAGCTTAAAACATCCACTGCCAAATAGGAGAGGCCCTGCTGTATGTGTTCCTATTTGAGCCAGTCGAGCCTGAGAGCCTCTGTTCACAACCAAAAGACCACCCCCTCCCCTGCAATCCAGGCTACTGGTACTGTCAGCTGGTAGTCTTGGTCAGGCTAGCAGATAGCCACTTGCCTTGGAAGAATCTGTGCTGGGTTCAGAATGCCAATTTTATTTATCTTACTACCTGAAAGAATTTCCTGTGCCTGTTTTTGTTTGCTTTTTAAAGATCCTTGGGGTTTCCCTTAATAAAAAATGAGCTCTGCATGTGGAAATTCCAATGGCAATCAGTCTTTGATACAGTAAATTCCTTTTGATTACTATGATGGTAAATACCCAATCTTTGGGGTAGCCATAAGATTACTTGACATCTTTGTTTCTACCCATCCAATGACAACCTTCTGTCTCCACCAAGATGACCCAAAGAGTGGTCTTCATAGGCTCAATGTCAGTCTAGAAGAAGATCTTTAGTTGGAATGCCCCCAGGGATTCATGGTTGATACTCTACTTTTTCTTTTTCAATGATTCTGATAAAGGTGTTGATGAATCATAGGGTCATAGATTTTGAGCTGAAAGGGACTTCCCAGATTGTCTAGTTTAACCCTCTCATTTTATAAATGAGGAAACTAAATTCCAGGAAGGTTAAATGTTCAAAGTTATGTAGAGGAGGAAAGGTAGGATCTGAACCCACATCATCTGAGTCTAAATCCAGCAGAGTACCAAGCTGTGCTTATCACATCTTCAGATGACACAAAATTGGATGACAGAGTCAAAATTTAGAAGTGATCTAATAGACTAGAATACTGGACTGAATTGACTAAAATGAAATTTAACTAAATATGGTCATCAGCATTTGGGAATTGGAAGAGATGTCAGAAGCCCGTGTAAGCCAACCCATACTCAAATATGAAGTGCCACAATCACACACCTGGTGAATGGACATTGAGTCGCTGTTCAAAGACCACCAATGAAGGGAAACATTTGTACTACCTCATCCTCACCAGCACACACACACACACACACACACACACACAGACACACACTCACATTCCCAGCATCCCATTCCAAATCATGATAACCTCAATTGTTGGTAAGTTATTCCCTATATTCCCAAATACAAGTCTTTATTCCATGCATTGTTGCAAATTCTGCCCACTGGAGCCCAGCAGAATAGGTTTAATTCAAGCTCCATGTAACATCCCTACAAAATACTTCAAGAAGGCAAGGTAGCCATCATGTTCCCTCTGAGTGCTTCCTTTTTGGGGCTAAATATCCCAAGTTTCCTCAACCAGTCCTCAAATTTCATGGACTCAAGACCTTTCATCATATTGGTTGCCTTCCCCAGGATTTCTTTCCCTAACTTATCAGTGTCTGAAACTCTAGGACCCATAATTGAGCACAATATTTCATCTTTGGTCTGACCAGGGCAGAATACATCAGTTCAATTTCTGGAAGCTATGCCTTTCTTAATGTAACATTGGATCTTGTTAGCCTTTTTGGTCTCATCCTGTTCCCCTTTGCTGCTGGCCAACACCAACCCCTCTACTTGTTCCCTTGATCTACTCTCCTCCAGGCTCCTCAAGGGTCTTGTTCCTTTGATTATCATGCCTCCCACACACAGCCTTCATTTTCTCCCCATCCACTGGCTCCTTCCCTGATGCCTATTACTATCATCAGAGTTACCCCATTCTTAAACAAAACAAAACAAAAACAAACCTCTCGCTAGACCCTTTCATTCCCTTAAGCTATTGTCCTACTGCTCTTTTTCCTTTTATAGTCAAATGCGTAGAAAAAGATATCTATACTCATGGGACTCCACTTTCTCACCTCCCACTAACATCTCAACACCTTGACATCTGGCTTCTGTCCCCACCAGACTAAAATTGCTTTCTCCAAGGTTACCAAGATCTTTTTACTATTAAATACAAAGGTCTTTTTCTTAATTTCATCCTTCTTGACCTCCATGTTTGACACTGCTGGCTATTCCCTTTGGGTCTTTTCTCTTCTGTATGTTTCTCTGTCATGATTCTCTTTCTACCTTTCTGACCAGTTCTTTTTGGTTTCTTTTGAAGGTTCACCATCAATGTGTTCTACCCCATGCCCCTGCCATGGGGGTCGGTCCTCGGCCCCCACTCTATTTTCTCTCTCTTGGTGATCTTATCATATTCTATGGATTCAACCATCATCTCTTTGTGAATGACTGCTAGATCTGCATGTCCATTTCTCATTTCTGAGTTATAGCCCTGTATCTCCAACTGCCTACTAAACAACTATACCTCAAAGTCCCATAGGCCTCTCAAATTCATCATGTCCAAAACAGAACTCATTGCCTTTCCCCATAAACCCACCTCTCCTTCCATCTTCCCTATTTATGTTTAGGGCACCAACAGTCTTCCAGGTCATCTAGTTTCGAAATCTAGTAATCATCTTTGACACTTCACTCTCCTTTAGCCCCTTCCAATTAGTTGCCACTTCTTGCCAATTCCATATCCTCAACATCTCTTTCATCTGTCTCCTTCTCTTTACTCATACTACAACTAACCTAGTCCAGGTCCTCATCACTTTTGCCTGGAGTATTGTAATAAGTTTCTAATTGGTTTCCTCATATGCAGTTTCTCCCTTCTTCAAACCATCCCTCACACCATTGACAAATCAGTATTCCTAAGGCACACATCAGATCAAGTCATTCCCTTACTCAAGATGCAACGATCATTGACCTGTGTCAGAGTGGTGCTACCTGCACAGAATTTACCAATGGGAAGAAAGAAAGAAAGAAAGAAAGAAAGAAAGAAAGAAAGAAAGAAAGAAAGAAAGAAAGAAAGAAAGAAAGAAAGAGAGAAAGAGAGAAAGAGAGAAAGAGAGAAAGAGAGAAAGAGAGAAAGAGAGAAAGAGAGAAAGAGAGAAAGAGAGAGAAAGAAAGAAAGAAAGAGAAAGAAAGAAAGAAAGAAAGAAAGAAAGAAAGGAAGAAAGAAAGAAAGAAAGAAAGAAAGAAAGAAAGAAAGAAAAGGTGATTGGTATAATCTGATCACAGGTCTCTAAGAAGAAGGCAGTGAGAAAGAGCTGGAGAGGGAATCCCTTAGATTAGATATTTACTGAGAACTAGATTTCTAGGCAGAAGACCTGGGTTCAAGTCCCACCTCTGCTACTTATTACCTATATGACTTTGGGTTAGTCATTGACACTCTTCGGAATAATTTTCTTCCACTGTAAAATGAAAGGGTTGTACTAGATGCCCCATAAGATTCTTTCCGTCTCTAATTGTAAGATCCTATGAACATAAGATATTTCTGGGTCTCATAGACATCTCAAAGCAGTACCTGCAGGACGTATAAACATACATCCTTTTCTCTTCCTTCATGTGCAGCTGTTGGATGCAAAGGCTTGTGATAGTGATAACTGATGAGCCATGAACAATGAGCTTCTTATGGATGGGGGATACAACAGAATAAGTCCGGGCTGTTCATGATACTACAACCACTGGTCACTCACATGTTCCTCCCTCCTGGTATCCTACTCTATTGTCTTAATATATTGGAAGGAAAGCAAACAAACAAAAATGAGATTGCTCCACTCTGAGGCCAAAAGCCATAATAATACTCTTTGGAACTTATTCCAAAAAACAACTCCAGCTGTCCCAGACTGTTTGTCTTGGAAGCTCTCATTCCACTGTTTAGCCTAGATTCCTTTTCAACCCTGGCAGCTTGGCAAGGTACCAACAGCACCATGTTATCAGGGCAATGAATGGTTAGAGGACATCATCTGTGACTATCGGATAAACCAAGGGACTTGCAGAGTCAGTGTGGCAAAAATTTACCCCGATAGTCTGGGTAGAAAATAGACAAATCTCGCAAGCTTTGGTCGCAGATTGCAAGGACCTGTCCTAGCAGGGCATATGTGGTTAAGCACTTCATGGATATTTTGTGGATGAACATGAACAGGAGGAAGATAAGGAAGAGAAAGAAAAAGAGGAAGAAAAAGAATGGGAAGAAGAGATAAAAGAGAAAGGAGAAAAAGGAGGAAAAAGATGGTTATACGTATGTCAAGTATCCTTGTGAGGAGAGTCATCATGTGGTCCAGTGGAAGCCAGCGTTCATCTAGTCAGTGCTGTGAAATGAGCACTGGTAGGGGGCCCGAGGGGTTTGGACGATATTGGAGAAAGTTGATTACCACATAGAAATGCTTTAAAATCTTGACTGAAGAAGAAATAGGGCAGTGAGGTAAAGCACAAGTCATCAACAACAACATTGAATGGAAATGTCTCAAGCAAAACACCTGAGACAAAGACCAGCTATAAAGAGGCTAAAAAAGAAACCCCACATTGAAGCAACTTTGGGCGAGTATGTCTACCTCGGAGGCTTTCTGGGCTGCAGAGAACGACAGAGCGAGGTACTGCTTGGAGTAAATCAAACACTGCAAATAGAACCCCAATAGTTTGGCCTATGACTAAACAGGCTGCTGGTCCAGGTCAGGGAAGAAGGACTGTAGCAGGGCTGTGCTGGAGCCAACTCTAACCTACTTAGGAGAGCTGATTGTTAAATTTTCAGGCTGAGCATTTACATCTCAGAGGCTACAAATCAGGGCTTGATTTGTTGTCATGGTAATCATCTAGATTTAAGAAAGTGGTGAAGAAAATGTTAATAATTTAGATTAAACTTATAAGTATTGCCTGGGCATATTTTCTTTCTTTCTTTTTTTTTTTTCCAGAGAGTCAGTTATTTGACATTACTAGAACACTACTGGATTGAACCCAGAAGCAGTCCTTTGCTTGATCAGTTTTTCAGTTGCAGAGTCCTTTAGAATAAAGAAACAAGGCACAGAAGTTAAATAAACAACTGCTAATGAGCCTATAATTTCCACCCATTTAGATAGAGATGTAGAAAAATCAATAGGTCAAAAGACCTATCGCTCCTATAGTAGCTACTCCATCAGCTACCTGCAGTTCATTGTTGAATCATATGCAACGTCTTGCATTTTTTTACGTTAAATATGTGTTAATACTCTTGTTGTTCAGTTGTGTCCAACTCTTCGTGACCTCATTTGGGGTTTTCTTGGCAAAGGTGCTGGAGTGGTTTGCCATTTCCTTCTCTAGTTCATTTTACAGATGAGGAAACTAAGGCAAAGAGGGTGAAGTGACTCATCCAAGTTCACACAGCTAGTAAGTGCCTGGGGCTAGATTTGAACTCAGGAAGAAGATTCTTTCTGACCTCAGTCCTGGCATTCTATCCATTGTACCACCTAGCTGCACCATTAATATTCCATTTAACTATTATTAATATTATTATGCTGTGTTGTATTTTATTATTATTATTATTACTATCACTTTACTATATTGTTCCTATATATTTATTTTCTTCATTATCATCATCATCATCATCATCATCTGAAATTGAGTCTCCCTATCTCACCTAGGGTGAAAGCACAGCATTAACTCACTGGCCTGACCCCGAATACTGATGGGCATAAAAGTTTGAACCCGCTCCATTTTTCTGACCTGGGCTGGTTCACGTCTCCTTAGGCAGCCTGGTAGTCCTACATTCCTGGAAACTCATGATGTTGGTTCCAGTTTTCATGTGGGTAATTTCTCTCTCTCTTATATTAATAATCAATTATTAATTGAAATGAAGATTTTTCCCTTTTCTATTTCCTCATTTAGAAATCAGCCCCTTGTAGGTTATTCAACCAGCATCTGAAGGACATTGCTGGTAGACCAGATAGCCCAAATCCTAGGGTACTCGGTTTAAGATTTTGTTGGAGACCCCATCCAATTGGGGAAGTTTAGTTCTGATTAATGAGTAAAAAGAATCTAATCTAAGTAAAATCCGGCCCATTGTGTTTTATTCAGGCAGACTTGGGTGGAGGTGGATTCCTTTGTCTAGGCTATCAGGCTAGGGGGGTAGTCTGAGTAGAGAGGAGTAAAAGTGACATAATCAAAGCCCCCTTAGCCCCGCTGCCCTTCATTAGAAAAAGTCTACCTCTCATTATAATATTCATTCTCTCATGAACTGTTAACTAATCAAAGTTGATTTCTACCTATTGGGAACATCCACTCTTCCAAATATCAAGAGACATCAAGAGACCTCCATGAGGGGTTTATGAGAGAAAGCCAAATGATCATCTTTTTATTATTCACTAGCTATAATTAATAAAATGATTCATTACCCAGAAATTACGTATATTGAACTTTCCCTCTGATCAGCTGCAGCCCGACTACAGCTCAGAGCTCCTCATTGCAAATGCCTTGCTAGCCTCAGTCTTCCCTGCAACTTATACATGGGCACGTACCACCTCACCCAGCTTATTCCTAAATATTTAAAGTAGCTAAACCAATGGCTCTTTGCATTATGATACGTGTATTGAATATAATATTAAGATTGGCTTGATGCACTCCTAATTGATTTTTTAGGGACCTGAAACTTTTTAAAGGCAGCTAGGTCGCATACTTGGTAGAGCACTGGGTCTGCAGTCAGGAAGACCCTGAGTTCAAATCCAGCCTCAGACATTTACTAACTACAGGACTCTGGGCAAGTCACTTAACCTCTGTTTGCCTCAATTTCCTCATCTGTAAAATAGGGATAGTGACAACAACAGTGAGGGTAAAATGAGATCGTGTTTGTAAAGAACTTAGCAAACCTTAAAGCAGTATATGAATGTTTGCTCTTAATTTGGCCACAGAGAAAACTGTAACCTCTGTTACAGTTGTCGATCTAGTTGTGTGACCCTGGGCAAGTCACTTAACCCTGTTTGCCTTGGTTTTCTCACCTGTAAAATGAGCTCGAGAAGGAAATGGAAAACCATTCCAGTATCTTTGCCAAGAAAACCCTAAATGGGGTCACGGAGAGTTGAACACAACTGAAAAAACAACTGAGCAAAGTTCATAAAAAGCTAATCTTTCTTCTTATAGAAGACAACCTACCTTGGGAGGTAGCCAGTAATGGAGCTAAAGATACAGTTACTAAAACTTTGAAAGGCAGAGAAGAGCTCAAATGCAAAGATTTGCTAAGAATATAGCTTGATATGAAATACCCTTTTGAGTTACAAAGAAAATGCGTATTTTATCTGAAGTGCATGAGGAGCTATAAAGACTCTATGGTAAAGAGAGAGAAAGAAGGTGAGGATGGACTTTTGTCTTGTGAGAACTATCTTGTGTTTGTTTATGAAGAAATCCTATAAAGGGAATTCTATGCAGAGCTTGAGAGAACTTGAAAGACTGTTGCTTGTATTTACTGAAGAAAAGACAAAGGAAAAAAAGAATTATTCTTGGAGAGAAATATAAAGATTCTTAAAAGACTTTAATTCGGTGAACTGAATGAAGACTGAATTTCTAGACAAGTGAAGAAAAATCAACTACTATTATATAGAGAGGGTTTGAGGGGACCCATGATGTGAAACTGGCCACAGTCAAAATAATACATATAATTATATATGTCTTTATATTTACCCTTCTTGCTCTCATTCACTAATAAGCTATATTACATATAAATTTTAATATTTACCTAATTATAGGTAACAAAAGTGATTGCTATTAGGAAAAGAAGTTTTTCTAGGTCATTAAATAACTGATATTTAATGAACTGGAGTATGATCTCTAGCTAATTAACTAATGAAAAGAGATCACAGAATTTTTAATGAGAAAATAAATTGTCCAAACATACCCCTAAATTGCTACAGAGCTTGGGAGGATAAAATTAAATACACTGAAAATATTAAGTGGCAGGCTGATGTAGGTGACCTACAGGGTGAGATGGGGAAGGTGCCCATTTATACTTAGCTACACGTGGTTGGTCCTATTACATATCTTTTTTCATAGACCTCTTGAAAACCTTTTTTTTTTTTTATAAAGAAGGGGGGGAAGTGGAGGAAGAGGAGAGGTGGAATAAGAAGAGGTGGAGTTGAGGAAGACAAAGAGGAATAAGAGGAAGGGAAGAAAAGGAAAAAGGAGGAAGAGATTTCTCTAAAGCCTGAGGCCTGAATAAGAAAATGAATAGAATAGAAGTGGCTGAAGATGGAAAAGCTGGCAAGCCAATGCCAATCATTAGTTACAAATCTCAGCATTCTTCCATTTAAAAGAATGGCAGAGGGGCAGCTAGGTGGTGCAGTGGATAGAGCACGGTCCCTGAAGTCAGGAGGACCTAAGCTCAAATCCGGCCTCAGACCAAGCACTTGACCCTGAGCAAGTCACTTAACCCCAATTGCCTAAAAAAAAAAAATGGCAGAGAGCCACATTATCTCTGCTTCCAACACAGTATATAGGCCTAGCTCCATTACTGGCTACCTACCAAGGTAGGCTGTCTTCCATAAGAAAAAAAGATTTTATGAACTTTGTTCAGTTGTTTTTTCAGTTGTGTTCAACTTTTCATGACCCCATTTGGGGTTTTCTTGGCAAAGATACTGGAGTAATTTTCCATTTCCTTCTCCAGCTCATTTTACAGATGAGGAAACTGAGGCAAACAGGTTTAGGTGACTTGACCAGAGTCACACGGCTAGTAAATGTCTGAGATCTTTTTAAATTTTTAAAAAGTTTTAATAATTTATTGCAAATTTGTAGGGTTTTTTTTTTTCCTGTATTGAAATTTTGATGATGCAACATTGTGTCATGTAACCTGAGGTTGGTTTTTGAACTCAGGTCTTCCTGACTCCAGTTCTGGTGCTCTACGCATTGCAGCACCACCTAACAGCCCTTTACACCAATTACTTTATACTAATGATAGTTTTATGTTCATTACTTTATCCTTGTGCAATATTTCTTATTGGTATACTTTCCTCTTATATTACAAATGATATCTTAACAGCCAGATTTGCTGGCCTTTTCTTAGACCTCATCCTCTTGGACTCCCTGGAGCTTGTGCTTCTGTTGGTTTTCTCTTCTCCTGGTATCTCTTTCCTACCTTGGCTTCCATGACTTCTCCTCAGTCTCCTTTGTTGTGTCCTCATCCTCTTGTACCCTTAGTTGGAATGGCCCCTAGGGCTCTGTTCTGGGACTCTTCTCTCTCTCTCTCTCTCTCTCTCTCTCTCTCTCTCTCTCTCTCTCTCTCTCTCTCTCTCTCTCTCTCTCTCTCTCTCCCCCTCTCCCTCTCTCTCTTTCTCTCTGTCTCTTTCTCTGTGTCTGTCTGTCTGTCTCTCTTTCTGCTCTCTTTCTCTCAGATCTCACCATCTCCTATGGGTTCAGATATCACAGCTGATGCTAACTCCCCCTATTATATATACCTCTCCAGTCCTAATCTTTCATCTGAACTCCAATGTCATCAACAACCTGCTGTCCAGCATCTCTTTCTGCTTATCCTGTAGGAAGCTCAAACATCACAACCCAAATGGAACTCATTCTCTTCTCCCTTTAATTCTCCAAATTTCCCTCTTCCTCCTGAGGGCAGCACTGTACACGCCCCATCACCCAGGTTCACAGCCTCAGAGTCACTCTGATTCTCCTTTCTCCCTCCCCTCAGCCATACGTCCACATCTGAAACCTTCTCTCCACTCCTGAGGCCACTGTCCCAGTTCATGCCCTTCTCACTTCTTACCTAGCTTCTTCATTAGTGCTCCCGCCTCTCTGATCCGTTGTCCACATAGCCACCAAATCATTTTCCTAATACACAGACCTGGCCAGGTCTTTCCCCTGCTTAATCTTCAGTGGCTCTCCATTGTCTCTGTGATCAAACAAACCCTCAGCCTAGCATTTGAGGCCCTTTTCAATCTGCCTCCAACCTACCTCCCCCATCTTGTTTCATACTATTTCCCTTCATGTCCTCTTCTCCCACATAATTATTTGGACTACTAGCCTTTTCCTGACATAGATACTCCATATCCTGTCTCCATGCATTGGTAGAAGTCATCCCTCATTCAAGGAATGTACTCTTTCCTTGTCTCTACCTCCTTGTCTTCTTCAAGTCTACACCTGGATGTTCCCTCTTACAAAACATTTTCTTTGATTCTCCCAGTTGTTGGAGCCTCTGTTTCCCCAAACTGCCTTGATTATACCACACATGCTGACATCCATATGATATTCTCCCCCCACCCCATGGGCCTTAAGGTTTTTTTGATGATAGGGACTTTCTCCTTTATATCCTTGTAGCCTTAGCACCTAGTACAAGGTCTTGTATGCTTTTTCCTCTGTCCAGATCTAGGATTTCATTTGCATAGGGGACTCCCAGTGTGGAAATTCTCTCTCCCAAGACAGATCTGCTACTCTCTACCTGATTCTTACAGAATCTCCTGGGACCACTGGACAGTTAAGTGACTTGCCTAGGGTCACAGAGCCAGAACATCTCAGAGAAATCAGGTCTTCCCGACTCTGAGGTCAATTCTTTGATCACCTACTCCATACTGCCATTCTCCTCGTACAAAGTGGGTGCTAGCTAAATGTTTGTCTAACTTAACTGTCATGAATTGCTAGAGAGGGGCAGCTAGGTGGCACAACGGATAGAACACTGTGTGTGGAGTCAGCAAGACCCCAGTTCAAATCCAGCCTCAGAAATTTACTAGCTGTGTGACATGACTGTGGGCAAGTCACTTTATCCTGTTTGCCTCAGGCTCCTCATCTGTAAAATGGGCTGGAGAAGGAAATGGCAAAACGCTCTAGTATTTTTGCCAAGAAAATCCCAAAAGGGATCACAAAGAATTAGACAGGACTGAACACAATAACAATAGTTAGCATTTACACATGTTATCTCAATTGATTCTTGCAACATCTCTGTAACCTAGTGCTATTATTATCCTATCTGGCATATAAGTAAAACGAGAGAGAGAGGTTAAATGATGCATCTAGGGTCATACAGCTAGTAAGTATCAAAAGCCCAATTCAAATTCAGGTCTTCCCAAATCCAGATTTAACACAGTATCAATTGTGCCACCTAATGGCCAGATTAGGTCTAGACTTCTTTAGCAGGTAGGTGTAACCGAGCTTAGAATTGGAGGTAGTTGTTGTTTTTTAAGGTATCCTGTGCTTTCACATCACAGGGAACTTACAGGGAAGGGCTTTCACCAGTATCTATCAACACTCATAGTCTTAGAGATTTGTCTTGGGCACTGAGATGCTCAGGGTCACATGACCAGTATCAGTGGCAGGATTTGAACCTAGGTCTTCTTGGCTCCAAAGTCAACTCTCTATCCAGCACACCATGGGGATTCTTGAGTATCTATCTAGCCAGACTTATTAGTTTAGAAAGGAAGTTACCAGATGACCTGTTTCCTCCCTCGATCTGGCCAAACTCTAGAATACTTCTCCAGATTGGTACTGCCATGCTCCCTCTGCTAGTGAGAGCCTCCCTAGAAGGGGCCTAGAGGTCTCTTGGCCCACTGGACCTTTGCTTCACGGTCAAAGAGGACCAATGACATCACGAGGGTGACATCTTGACTTGCATGGGAATTAGGTTTAAGTGAGGAAGAGCTGCACAAAGCCATCAGCCTCACTTTCTCCTCCAGAGTCACTGAAGCCCAGTGGCGAGACAAAAGTCAAAGCCACTTGCAATGGCCCAGGATGTAGTGGGTGACCTTGGCCTTTCTAAATTAGGTCTTTCTGGGGGCAGCTAGGTGGCGCAGTGGATAGAGCACCGGCCCTGGATTCAGGAGCACCTGAGTTCAAATCCGGCCTCAGACATAACACTTACTAGCTGTGTGACCCTGGGCAAGTCACTTAACCCCATTGCCTAACCAAAAAAATAAATAAATAAAAACAAACAAAAAAAATAAATTAGGTCTTTTCCAGGTCTCAGGTTGTTTGAGGCAATGCCCATTCAATGAGTAAGGGCTAAGTAAGAATTGCAACAAAAGACAACCCAGTCCAAGGTCTCTCTGCCTACCCTTCACCCCCACCCCTGGTGCTGCCAGAATTGCTACTTAACAGCTCTGAGTGGAGCTCTATGGTATAGCAATGTGATGGAATACTATTATGCTGCAAGAAATGAAGAAATAGATGATTTGTTTCTTTTTTTATAATCCACATAATTTTTAAAATGTCCACTTTTATAAGGTTTTGAGTTCTAAATTTTCCCTCCTCCCTCCCCAAGACAGCCCGCAATCTGATATAGGCTCTACATGTACAATTATATTATGCATCGAAATAGATAATTTCGAAGTAACATAGAAAGACTTGAATGACCCAAAGCAAAGTGAAGACAACAGAGCCAAGTGAACAGTTTATACACTAACGACAACATTGTAAAGACAAAATGAGTTGTAAATACTCTCACTGGCCATCCATGAATGACCAGCCATGATACCAGAGATTACATGTAATTGGGGGAAAATAAAATACTAAATAAATAATTTTAAGGGAAAAAAAAGACACCTGACAGGTGATGGACTCGGGATGCAGAGTGAGACATACACTTAGGAGTTTCTTCATCTGGGAGCTCCCTATACTGATAAAATCAAATGGATCAAAAACTGATGAGGATGAATGAGTTCTACAGCTTTGGGGGTTGGGTTGGGACATAAAGTACTGCTTCCATTTTACATATGGAGAAATTGAGGCAAAAAGACAAGAAGGAATCTGAGGCTTGGCAGAAAGTCAAAGGTGAAAAAAAAAGAAGTCAGGGCAGCTAGGTGGCGCAGTGGATAGAGTGCCGGCCCTGAAGTCAGGAGGACCTGGGTTCAAATCTGGCCTCAGACCAACCACTTGACACTTACTAGCTGTGCGACCCTGGGCAAGTCACTTAACCCCAATTGCCTTAAAAAAAAAAGTCAAAGGTGGAATAAACTCTCTTCTCTCTTATTAATCCAAGAGTACAAAGAGTTAAATTCTCTCCATCTGTTGCTTGGCTCTGTATTGGGAGGGCCAGCCACAGGCTTTTTCCCCCCTGGTTACCCAGGTGGAAAAACAATACATTTATTTAATTGGTAATAAAATACCAGGCAGAAGTATTTAGACTTGGGGCTGCCAAGCTCATAGGTCACCTCACTAGCCCAGTTTGAAACTGGTGTTCCATAGCAATGAAAAGAAAAAGGAACTTATCCAAGGCCTCATTTGTCTTGGAAGGTGTTGGTGCCAGGGGTACGTAAAGTGTTTCTATTTTCTATGATCAGCCTGAAAAAGGAGGAATTTGGAGAATGAAGGGAACTTGCATCACCTTCTTCTGCCTATGAAGCCTTCCCTGAACCAGCTCTCTCCCTCCCCCTCGCTCCCAGCAAAAAGTATTTTCTGCCCGATTAGGTTTTCCTAAGGGACTTTAACTGGAACTCTCCTCTCCCCCCTTTCTTTGGACTGCACTTCACAGTATACCAGTCAGGTGGCTAGGTGGCATAGCAGGTTGAGTGTGGGGCTTGCAGCCAGGAATACTGAGTTCAAATTCCACCTCAGACACTTACCAGCTATGTGACCTGGGCAAGTTACTTAAATCTTTGGAAGCCTCAGTTTCCTCATCTGTAAAATGGGGATAATTATAGCACCCATCTCATCTTGCTGTTGTAACGGTCAAATGAGATATGTGTAAGGTGCTTTGAAAATCTCAAAGTGCTATTTGAATTCCAGTTCTTCTTAATAATATCTCCCCTTCCACAATCCTGGTAGGGGAAGGCAGGAGCATCCTTTTAAAAACAAAACCTTTTGTATCTCCACATTTACACAGTACCTGACATATAGAGACTGCACCTGTGATTTCACTGAGAGAGACAACTTTCAAAGAGGAAAGTCTTGCTAATTTCTCTGCAATTTATCATCTTGGAAACTTGCCTGGCATCAAGGTAGGGGTTTGAATTCAGTTCTTCCAGACTCTACAATATCATACTACCTTGCACACAGGAAATCTCTTTTTCCTTAAATTATTTATTTAGTATTTTATTTTTCCCCAATTACATGTAAAAATAATTTTCAACATTCTTTTTTAAAATTTTGAGTTCCAAATTCTCTCTCTCTCCCCACCTTCCTCATTGAGAGGGCAAGCATTTTGGCATAGATTATACATGGACAGCAAAGCATGTTTCCACATTAGTCATGTTGTAAAAGAAAACATGGACCAAAACAAAAAATCCAAGAAAAACAAAGTTAAAAAAAAGTATGCTTTGATCTATATTCAGACTCCATCAATTCTTCCTCTGGGGATGGACAGCATTTTTCTTCATAAGTCCTTCAGATTTGTCTTGGGTCATTGTATTGCTGAGAATAGCTAAGTCATTCATGGTTGATCCTCATACAATGTTACTGTTACTGTGTACAATGTGCTCCTGATTCTGCTCACTTCACTTTGCATCAGCTCATGTAAGTCTTTCCAGGTTTTTCTAAGAGCATCCTGACATCATTTCTTATTGCACAATGGTATTTCATCACAATCACATGCCACAGCTTGTTCAGCCATTCTCCAATTGATGGACATCCTCTCCATTTCCTAATTCTTTGCCACCATATTGGTCATTTCCAATTAGGAAATCTTAATAAATACTTGTTAAATTGAAATTGTCATTGAACATTTTACTAACCATGTATTATGTATGGGTAAGCTTTTTGACAGCAGGAACCATATTATTTATGTCTTGCATCTTCAGCACTTAGCATGTAGCAATAAGTATTAATAAATGCCAGTTGATGACTGATACTCAAGGCACTGTGCTAAGCATGATGGGGATACAGAGAATTAGAAAAGTTGATTCTTGACCTTGCAGGCCCTACATTATAGGCCAGTTGGTTAGGATTGGACACTGAAGTTTTGGGTTGGTAAATAGTCCAGTATGGTGATATGGAGGGTTTGCATGGAAGAGAAATTATAGAGGTAGGCTAGAGCCCAATAACTAGCAAAGTTGGCTCCTGGGATAAGCTTCACAAAACACGACTAGGTCAAACAATAAAAAATGTACCCTATGAATGTTTTGTGAAGCTTTACCCAGGGCCCCAGACCAGGACAGACTCAGTGGGGAGGTAGAGACACCCCCACCCACCCAGGGCATAAAGCTGTGCAGGAGGAAAGTCACTGGAACACTACAAGAAAACTGTTAGGAAAGTTTCTGGAGATTGAATGGGGAAGCAAGATAGGGATGGATCAGGAGTGATTTCCCTTAGGGTACAGCTGTGAGGGGGGATGGAGCAGTTTGGTAGCTTCCAGTTTTAATTAATTAGCCTTGCTAACTAGGTGTTCGTAGGCTCATTTGTATCTAGGCTAATGAAGGAATGGAAGTACTGTCCTCACTCTCTAAATTTTGGTGCCCTGAGGCAAAGCCCCAGTCACCCCACCCTGGTTACAGTTCTGGGTGGGAACTATATGGTCATGAATGAATCCTAGAGAGCTAGTACTAAGGATCCAGAATGTCTAGCCTTCTCTTATCCTGCTCTTCAGGCAGACAAAAGGTGTCCGATGGGATGTTTTAAGAAATGTAGGAAAAGAGATAGAATTTACTTTTATTTATTTATTTGTTTGTTTGGTTTTTGCTTTACCCTAAGGATTTTGAAGGTGGAAGGAGAATAAGAAACAGAAACAGAGATTGAAAAAGAGAAACAGACAAACAGTAAGCATCAGCATGTGTCAGTATGTGCAGGAAAGAAGGCTGTGAGTGGAGTGAGCCCGGAAGAAATCCTCCCAAGTCTGTTGTTCAGTGACTAAGCAGACGGCGCTGCTGACAAGTGTCTTGGCTTCCCTCAGAGTCCCGACTCACCGCGCTGCTGGGTTCCCCAGAGTGCTGAAGCACAGAGACCCACATGGCAGGAGTGTCAGCCTCTTTGGGACCATGTCGGCCTGGTAGTTATTGTCCGGTTCCTGGGATTTTCTCCTGAGCCTTCTGCAGAAGATGGGCAGAGTGGTCTGTCTTGGGAGGTAGTAAGTTCCCTGTCACCGAAAGTGCTCCTAATGATAGCACCTGTCTCAGTGGATCTAGCTAAGTAGAGCACATACACAGATGCTTTAAGTCTAAAACAATCTTGTGGTTTAAGTACTTCATGCCTTCCCTTGGAATCCATCCCCAATTTATCCTGTCTACATCTTGTCTGTAAATTGTTTTCATGCTGCCTTCCCATCAGATTGTGAGCTCCTGGAGAGGGGGCTGGCTCGCCTTTCTCTGTATCCCTAGCACTTACTTTAGTGCTTTGCACAAAGTAGGTGCTTAATTAATGAATACTTATTGTCTGACTGACTGATCCTGGGGAAGTTATCTAACCCATCAGTTTAGTCATCTGTAAAATGGGGGTAATGATAGCTCCTACCTCACAGGGTAACTGTAAAGCTAAAATGACCATCTATCTATCTGTATGTATGTGTGTGTGTGTGTGTGTGTGTGTGTGTGTATGGAGAGAGAGCTACATTAATATGAACTAATGTTATTATTACTCTCTAACATTAATACCATACCATATGTTACATTGTTTATCTCATTTGAGCTTCACGACAACCCTGTGAGGTAGGTGCTATTATTATCCCCATTTTACAGATGAGGAAACTGAAGTAGAGAGCAATTAAATGACTTGCCCAGGACCACACAGCTAAGTAAATGCCTGAGGCAGGATTTGAACTCAGATCTTCCTGACTCCAACTCCAGCGTTCTCTCTACTTCTGTCATAGAAGCTTCAGCCCTCAGCGTTTAGTAAAGGGTAGCTGATCTTTACAGCTAGGTGATGCAGCAGATAGAGCTCTGGGCCTGAAGTCAGGAAGACTCATCTTCCCGAGTCCAAATCCAGCCTCAGACATTTAGTAGCTGTATGACCCTGGGCAAGTCACTTAACTCTGTCTCAGTTTCCTTCTCTGTAAAATGAGCTGGACACAGTGCACTGGAGTCAGGAGGATCCAAGTTCAAATCCAGCCTCAGACACATAACACTTCCTAGCTGTGTGACACTGGGTAAGTCACTTAACCCCATTGCCTAAAATAACAACACAACAACGAGCTGGAGAAGGAAAAGGCAGTGCAGCATCTTTGTCAAGAAAACCCCGAATAGAATCACAAAGAATTGGACACGACTCAGCAGCAACATGAACAATGGAAACTTACTTTTGTTTTGTCCAGAACGATGATTCCCTCGGTGGAAGGACTCCCTGTCCCAATCAGTGACCCCTCTCTGTAACTTACTCCCAGAGAGTCACGTGGAGCACTGAGAGGTCATCTTGGTCACACAGCCAGTCTATGGCCAAGGCCATGTTTGAGCCCACATCTTCCTGACATTTCTATAGCTCTTTCAAGTTTACAAAATACTTTATAGACAAGATCTCACTTGAACTTCAGCACTCCCAGGGCAGATATTAAAGCTTTTATTATCCTTATTAGCCTTGTGTTACAGATGAGAAAACTGAGGCAAAGGGAGCAAACTTGGTTTTTGCCACAAAGCTCCAGTCAAAGGCTAGATTTGAACCCAGGTTTAGCTGACTCCAGGTCTAGCCCTTTTCCCACTGTGCCTTCAAAGTGATGACTCAATATAATCAATAAATAAGGAAGGTATAGTAAATACTTTCTGTAGAACAAATAAATAGTGTGTCTTATCTATATATTACAACTTTTCATATATATGGAGATCTTGTTGGGACTAGCAAAGCACAATTTTTTTTTGGAGACTGGGTCTCCCTGTCTTGCCCTGGCTGGAAAACCAGGGACCACTCTCAGTTCTGACCCTGTCACTGATCAGTGGAGGCTTTGATCTGCTCCCTTGCCATCCCAGGCTCATTTACCCCCTTTAGGTAGCCTAGTGAGGCCCAAAAAGGCTAACACAGTCCAAAGTTGCATAGTAGTAAATATCAGATGCAAGATTTGTACACAGGTCTTCCATGATTCCAAGTCCACCCTTTTCCTACAGCCTAAACTTGCCTTAGCAAAGTATTAGTAGTAGGTATGGAATAGTAAAAACTTGCCATGGTATCAGAAAGCTTCCTGATTAACTGAGGGTTCAGTCTTGGATTGGGAGAATGAACCAATGGGTTCAATTCACAGAGCCCAGGTTGGGGAACCCCAAAGTCCATTGAGCTGAGTAGATTTTGTGTCCTGGGGTTAGATTCCCAACCTAAAGAAAGTAATCAGCTCTGTAAAGCCTGGGGGATCTTAGCTAAGAATTAGGTTAGAAGGCGTTGGTGCCACTCGGTCTGGGACTGGGTAGATTTCCTTTACGTGGACTTCTAATTACCTTAGCCTGCTGTATTATTTCTAAATTTGTATATTCTTTTCTACTTTTGTGAACAAACTCTAAAAAATAGACTCTTGTGGTCTGGGATATGTGGAGACATGATGCAGAGGAAAATAGGAAAGGATGCTAAAACCAGGATACCAGGACATGGTGGTGGGAGCTAGCCGTGGGCTACAGTGGTCAGAGGTAATTGGCCTTCAGCTGCTCCACATATGTGAACTGAAGGTGCTGGCTAGCTCAGGGCATTTGGTGGGGATGGGGGTGTCCCTATAAGAGGCATTTCCAGGGGAAGAGATTCCCTTAATAAGGAAGTTTAGCTGAAAATTGAAAGATGAACAGTTTTACAAAGTAATCTGGGGATGGAGAGCCCCTAAAACAGGAAGCAGGGGGAAATCAACAAAGGCCTTCTTTAGGATAGAAGCTGAGCTTCTAAAGACACCTCTTTCTTTATAGCGTAGAGCAAAGATCTTAACCACTATAAAGAGTCTGTAGATTAAGATTGGGGGAGATGATTCTTATTCACCCTGCCAAAGCAAACTCTTGCTTTAGAGACAATTCTGGACTGGATCCAAGAGAATATAAACTTCTTAAGGGCAGTGACTATTTTGTCTTTATATTCTCATTTATGAGCACAGTGCCCTGCACATAGTAGGTGCTTGTGTGATGAGAGGGAGTTGATTAGGATGCTGGATCAATTGACTTCCTTCCAGTCCAGTTAATGAAATTATAGGGGCAGTAAGAGACAAAGAGGTATGAATGTCTTAAAGAAGTTGAAAATAAGCATCTTCACTTTGTTACCTCTTTATCACATTTGAAGACCTTCAGTCAAGCACGATGGCTTCTAGCTATTTGTTGGCTGAAGACTGGGGCCACAACTCTTTGTGAACCTTTGAAAAAGCAAGATACGCTTTTGAGAGCAGTTGAAATAGGATACAGTTCTGAGGCATTAGAATTCGGTGAGTCAAGAAGGGAGCCAGCTATGGAAGAAAAACTCAGTCCATGAGAGAAAATTATTCCTTGACTCTTGGGGGAAGGAGAGGAAGGGAATTTCTCTCCACTGGTATCATCACCCATGGTGTCTTGCAGCAGAGCTACTCAATCAGAGACATGAGCTGTCTTGGTCTCATTTGTTCCTTGAGTATGTGCCTCTCCACTAAGGGACCATACATGTGTAGCTACTTCTCCCACTGGTGCTATATACACTCATGGGAAAGTGCATCCCAGATTTATGGGGGGAATGTTTTATTACTAATACTCTTGTGAGGCCACCATAGTAAATGCTTTTACTTTGAGTTAATTGTATCTTAGAGGATGACTATTAAATGTCAGTGCACTGATAGGGGCTCAAGAGCTACAATTTTGGGAATGTGAAATTATGGCATCCGCTCTCAGAGAATGAGGTAGTCTAGTAAAAAGGTCAAACATTCCTAAGCAATAAACTCAATAAAGACTGTGACTTTATTCCTATTTATCAAAAAAAATGTGCCTATAATTTTTTAAAAAATCTATGAAGTGTTAAAATGTCAGTGTATATTAATGATAAATTGAATGCATGAAAAGTATCTGTTTCAGGAATTTTTAGAATGTTTGCTGATAAGACTTTGATAAATATACATGGAGGTAGAGCCACAATAGTGGAGTGAAGCCAGAATTTTTTCAGAGCTCTCCCAACATATCCCCCTCTACAACAACTTAAAAAACATTTCAAACCAAATTCTGAGAGGGAAAGCCAAGAATAAGTCGCAGTAAGTCTTTTTTTTTTCCATCCTAGGACAGTTTAGGAAGACAGAAGGTGAGATCTGTGGACACTGGGGTAGGGGCTGTCTAAGATCACAACATGGCAGAAGTGGCACTGGCTGTATGCTATGGTGTTGGTGGTATAGGGAGAAACCCAGTGCACAGGGCTGATAAGGGGACTCAATAACTGGCCACAAAGAGATGTCAGGGGACTTCTGTTCTAGCACTGGGTGTGGGATTGGGCTCCATTTGGTAGGTCTGTCACTTTTACTGGGATTCTGGGTCACAGTTCCAGGGCAGAGAGAAGCAGTCATGGTTGTGAGGAAGCAGGGACCCTACCTGGGCAAAGACCAGAGTACAGATCAGGAGGACAGCAAACAGCTCTCTCTCCAGATCACATCACTTTAAAAGCACCAAAAACTTAGAGGCCACCACAGAGCTGTGAAAGCAGCAGAAGGATATAAAAGATAGAAATGGTGGCCAGCCATCTCACCCCACCCCACTAAAAATGATCAGAATTCAACTTTAACATAAAGTCCAAAGTCAAGAAATAAAGCTGAAAAATGACCAAAAAAGCAAAATGAATGAATGAATGAATGAATGAATGAATGAATAATAAATAGCCTGACCTTAAAATTTTTTTCTGGTGATGGGGAAGAAATAAACTCAGAAGAAGACAATGACTTTTAAAAATAGCTACAAGCAAAGCCTCAAAGAAAAATGCAGATTGGACACAAGCCCAACAAGAAGAACTAAAGAGTTTTTTTTTTTTAAAGGAAAGAACTATTTTAAAAATAAAATAGAATGTTTGAGGGAAAAATGAAGAGAAATAAGAGAAATTCAAGAAATCATGACAAGAAAATTTACAGATTGATAAAAGAGGCACAAAAAATACTGAAGAAATAATTCCCTAAAAATCAGAATTGACCAATTGGTAAAACCTCAGTGAAGAAAATAATTCCTTAAAAATTAGAATTAATCAAGTGGAAGCTAATGAATCCATGAGACACCACGAAACAATAAACAAAGTCAAAAGACTGAAAAAGAGAGAAGAAAATGTGAAATATCTCACATTCACAAGACAATTGATCTGGAAGATCAAGGAGACATAATTTAAGAATTATTAGGTTACCTAAAGCCATGATCAAAAAAAAAAGAGTCTAGACATCATTTTCAAGAAATTTTACAGGAAAACTGCCCAGATATCTTGGAACCAGAGGATAAAGTAGAAAAGTGGAAGTATACACTGTTCACTCCTGAAGAAATCCCAAAATGAAAATTCCCAGGAATATTAAAGCCAAAATCCAGAGTCTCAGATCAAGAAGAAAATACTGTTAGCAGTCAGAAAGAAATAATTCAAATACCATAGAACCATAGTCAGGATCACACAAGATTTAGCAGCTACCACTATAAAGGAGCAGAGGGCTGGGAATATGATATTCTGGAAGGCAAAGGAGCTAGGATTACAACCAAGAATAACCTACTCAGCAAAACTGAGTATAATACTCTGGGGGGGGAACAGATATTTAATGAAATAAGGTTTTTTTAAGCATTCCCGATGAAAAGATCAGAGCTGGACAGAAAATTTGACATTCAATTACAAGACTGAAGAGAAACATAAAGAGGTAAATATGAATAAGAAATTGTAAGAGACTTAAACTGTTTACATTTCTATATGGTAAGATGATGTATATAGTCTCTAAGAATTTTATCATCATTAGGGCTGTCTGAGGGAGTATACTTAGAGGGCATGGGAGTGAGTCTATTATGTTGGGATGATCTCAAAGGAAGAATGGAAGGGTGAGAAAGAAGTATACACTTGGAGAAGGAAGAAGGGAGAAGAACAGGGAAAATTATCTCACATAAAAGAGGTATACAAGGAAGAGTTTTTATAATGGAAGGGAAATTGGTGGGGGAGAGAGAAGTGGGCAATGTTTGAAACTCTACTATCACCTGAACTTGTTCAAGGAGGGAAGGCTATAGGGGCAGCTAAGTGGTACAGTGGATAGAGCACTGGCCTGAAGTCAGGATGACCTGGGTTCAAATCCGGCCTCAGACCAAACACTTGACACTTACTAGCTGTGTGACCCTGGGCAAGTCACTTAACCCCAATTGCCTAAAAAAAAAAGAGGGAAAACTATATATGCACATCCAGATGCATATAAAAATTCCTCTTACTCAACAGGGAAGTAGGAGGGGAAGGGGCTAAGAGAAAAGTGTGAATAAGAAGGAGGATAGACTAAGGGAGGCAGTAGTCAGAAACAAAACAGACTTGTGGGGGGACAGGGTAAAAAATAGAAGTATAAAAAGAAAAAAAATAGGATGGAGGGAATACACAAATAGCAATCATAACTGTGAATATGAATGGGATAAATTCATTCATAAAGTGGAAGTGGAAAACAGAGTAGATTAGAAACCAGAATCCAATAATATGCTATTTACAAGAGGCATACTTAAAACAGGAAGACATATGCAGGGTTAAAATAAGGGGCTGGAACAAAATCTATTATGTTTCAGCATAATATTTTTTAAAAAGGCAGTGGCAGCAATCACAATCTTGGACAAAACAAAAGCAAAATTAGAGCTAATTAAAAGATACAATAAGGGCTGGGGGCAGCTAGGTGGTGCAGTGGATAGAGCACCGGCCCTGGAATTCAAATCCAGCCTCAGACACTTGACACTAGCAGTGTGACCCTGGGCAAGTCACTTCACCCCCCCAAAAGATACAATAAGGGAAAATACATAGACAACAAGTTAATATCAATACTGAAAATTCTTGAAGGAAAAGTTAAGTTACTGGAGGAAATAGAGAGTAAAACTATACTAGCAGAGAACCTCAATTTGCTCCTCTCAGAGTTTAATAAATCTAACCATAAAATAAGAAAGAAGTTAAGGAGATAAACAGAGTTTTAGAAAAATTAGATATAACAGAATATTGAGTGGAATAGAAAAGAATATACCTATTTCACAGCTGTGTATGTTACCTTCACAAAAATCAACCTTGTTTTAAGGTATTAAAAACCTCACAAACACATGAAGAAAAGCAGAAATATTTAATGTACCCTCTGGGGGCCATAATGCCAGAAAAATTGTATTCAATAAAGGGTTGTTGAAGATAGATTAAAAATTTACTGAAAACTAAATAATCTAATTCCAAAGAATGAACAGGTCAAATAAGAAATATAAACAATCAATAATTTTATTAAGGATATAATAACAATGAGACAACCTATCAAAATGCATGGGATGCAGCCAGATCAGTACTTAGGAGAAAATGTATATATCTAAATGCTTACATACTAAAAGAGAGTTTAAATCAATGAATTGGGTATACAACTTTTAAACAACTAATTAATAATTCCCCATTAAACACCAAAATAGAAATCCTGAAAATCAAAGGAGAGATTAATAAAACTGAAAGTCAAAAAAAAAAACCTGTTGAACTAAAAAATTGAATGAGGAGCTGGTTTTGTGAGGGAAAAAACCGTACAACAATAAAATAAACTATTGGCTAATTTGATTTTAAAAAGAGAATCATATATACATATAGTGGGTGTGTGTGTGTGTGTGTGTGTGTGTGTGTGTCCAGAGCATTCCAAAAATCTTAGTGTGGTTTTAAGTATTAATAGCTTTAGTGGCTTAAAACTGCACTAAGAATTTTGGGACACCCTGCATATACACATGTATAAACACAAATCTGTAATATGTTTTAAAAGGAAGTATAATATTGAAATTAAATTTTAAAATTATCTCTTAATTCTATTCTGCATTGAGTAAGTTCTCTGTCATTCTGAAACTTGTTTCCCTATAGCATCCCATCTTCCTCCATCTTGGAGGTACTCATTACTAAGATGTCTTGATAAAGGTATCTTGATGTATCAGATTTAGGAATTATAAAAAATCAAACACTTTTTTAAAAAGGCCCTTCATTGTTAGCACTTTAGGTTAACCTCTGTTTTTTAAAAAAATATATATCCATTATGAATGTCTGATTTTTCCGAAAGCTGATTGCACATACTTTATCTTAAAAGATTAAGAAATTTTTTCCATCAGTCAAAACCAAACAAAAAACCCTTGAACCCGGGGGCAGTTTCCCACAGCCCCTTCCCCATTCAAAGTGCAATCTACAGGAATAAATTGGGTGAATAGCTTCCAGAGGGAATGTTATATTGAATGAATTGATTAATTAATTAATCAGTCTTGGGTGAGTGCTTTCATTATGAGTTTACTCTATTTTTGTTGTTGTTTCTGAGTTGTTTCAGTCATGTCCAACTCTCTGTGAATCCATTTAGAGTTTTCTTGGCAAAGATACTGGAGTGGTTTGCCATTTTGTTGTCTAGTTGATTTTGCAGATGAGGAAACTGAGGCAAGCAGTGACTTGCGGGTCACATAGCTATTAAGTGTCTGGAGCTGGATTTGAACTCAGGTCCTCCTGACTCCAGGGCTGGTGTTCTATCCACTGAGCCACCTAGCTGCCTATTTAACAAGTATTTAATAATGATAGCTATGCTTTCTTTCTATATAGCATTATATTGTATATAAAAATATTTTTACTTAATCCTTATGAGATTGTGAGATAGGAAGAAATAAAAATGAGTCTCAGAGAACAGAAGTGATTTGCCCTAGATCATATAGTACGTTGTCTCTGGAGAGAGAACCTAAGCCCTTGTCTATGGTTAGTCCACTTCCCATGACCCCCGCAATTCTCTTGGCCCAACTGGGAGGCAGGCCAAGTTGTCTTCTAGCTCAGGGCAAGAGAGCTGGTGTCACATCCAAAAGTCAATTCCTATTTCCGTTTCTCATGGCCTGCATGACCTTAGATGAACCACTTAAATCCCTAGACCTAAAATGAAGGGTTTGACCTAGACGACTTCTAACGTTTCCTCTGCCTCCAGATTTGATGATTTCAGGTGCTCAGCAATACATATATGGGGTAATTATCTTGCACTCCCTTTGGGGGTATACTTTCAGTTCCAGAGAATTGGAGAACTCCCTTGAAGGACTTCACATTTAAAATAAGGCAAAAAAAAAAAAAAGGAGGGAGCAGCTAGGTGGCACAGTGGATGGAGTACCAGCCCTGGAGTCAGGAGGACCTGAGTTCAAATCCAGCCTCAGACACTTGGCACTTACTAGCTGTGTGACCCTGGCCAAGTCACTTAACCCCAATCACCTGGCAAAAATAAAATAAAAGAAGGCAATTAGAATCAGATTTTTAGATATTTTAGAAAGAATCTAGTTCAACCTCCTTTTTTTTTTTTCCAGAAAAGGAGCCTTCGACCCTGAAGGGGAAGTGACTTTAATCTTCTTTTCTTTGATCCCCTAATTGGTCTCCCAAGTCCCCAGTCCATGGTCTGAAGTGCTGTCAAACTAATCTTCCCTAGGGACAGGCCAGACCTGGTCACTCCCTCGCTCAGAAACCTTGAAGATTTCCTTTTCTATTTTTTCTAGGGTAAAAGACATCCTCCTTAGATGATCTTTTAAGGCTTTCAACAATCTGGTTCCATCCTACCTTTCTAGCCTTATTTCATAGCATCCCCCCATCCCTCTCTACATCCTAGCCAAACAGGACTACTAGCTGTTCCCTAGATTTGACGTTCAATCTCCTCCCAACCCTGTGCATGTTCAGGAGCCATTTCTCGTGCCTGGAATATACGCCCTCCTCACTTCCGCCTCTCGTATTTCATATCTTTCTTCAAAGTTCCCCTTAGGAGGCAAATTCTCCGTGAAATCCTTCCTGCTCCCTCCAAACATGAGCGTTCTTTCCTTTAACAAGTTACTCTGTTTGCTTGCCTGTGTGTCTGCTGATAGGAGGTGACTCCACAGGGACTGCGAGGACCGTTGTGATTTCTGAGTCTGCTGCCTAGCACCAAGAGCTGCTAAAGGCCCTCACAGGACATCTAGGTCCACTCCCTTATTTTACAGCTGGACCCAAGGGAGTTGGATTTGCCCAGGATCATACAGGTTGTTAATTTCAGAAGTGGGACTTGAATCTAGACTCAGTAGATAGTTCTCTTGCCACCATGCCATGCCTTTCTCTCACATCACAAAAATTCAATAAATATTTGTTGAATTGAATCACCCAAGGTCATACACGTCAGTGGCCCAGCTGGGACCAGAACTCACATTCTCTGCTCCCTAGATCTGTGCTGGTAGCATTTCACCACACTATCTTCATCCTAGGTCAGAATAACTTTTCCAAAGGGATGACTGTCTAACAGTGGAATTTTATTTATCAATGTGGGACATTTTTGGATGTGGAGTACCCTCCCTAACCCTTAGGTCATACCCTAGAAGCCTACTCTGCCTACTGACCCTTATATTGTACTAGCAAGCCTGTCTTACTTGACCTTTATGGCTAAATGGGCACTGTCTCCCACAGAATTCCTATTTTCCTGCTGTTTTTCTGCTATTGTGTGAATAGGGTACAAAACTTCGCTACAGTTGGTGAATTGTGAACCAGAACCACCTTTTCAAATATTTGTGTATCAAATCTTGTATTCTTCTGCCCCCTTGTGGCTAACATCAGTACTTCAGCACGTGGCCTTGTTCTCCAGGAACCAGAAGAGGTAGGCGAAATTGCCACTCACCTGAATATACGGGTTTTGTCTTTAGAGACAGACAGGGTTGTTGTGATAGAAATCTCACCAGGTCCTAGAAGCTGCTGCACCTCACTTAGGTGGGCGCAAAGGGTAAAAACCTTGGCCTTTCTACCCATGGCCAGATGAAGGAAAATGATTCTGTGTGATACCGCCATTTAAAAAGCATTGGGAAAATGAGTCCACAGCTATTAATTGAGCACCTATCATGTGCATAGTAGAGAGGCAAAGAAGCATGTGATATAATCCCTGGCTGCAGGAAGCTTAACGTCTTTCTTGTTTTTTAATTTTAATGTAATTAAAAACAATTTTAAAGTCCAACATCAGTCACTGTGCCTTGTTTGTTCATTTGCCTGCCAGACAACTACCCCTCAAACTCACTCCGTCCAAAACAGAACCTATGATATCCTCCCCAAAATCCATCCTTCCTCTAAAATACCCTTTTTCTGTTTCCCATGATCTTTCTTGTCTTCCGGATATGCAACCTTGAAGTCATCTTTGGCTCTACCCTTTTTCTCATCTCCTACATCCTATCAGCCGCTATCTTATTCATTCTAACTCCATATCTCTTGGCTCTGTCCCTTTGGGAACAGAGATTCCAAGGCAGGTGAGTGTCAAAGTGGTTAGAACTCTGGACCTAGAATCAAGAAGACCTGAATTTAAACCCGACCTGAGACACTAGCTGTGTGACCCTGGGTAAGTCCCAGCCTCTCTGAGCCTCTATATACTCATCTGTGTAAGGAAACTGATAATAGCACCTACCTCCCAGGATGTTATGAGGATCAAACTCTATAATATTTGTAAAGTGCTTTGTAAACCTCAAATTGCTATATAAAAGCTATTATTATTATTATTATTCTCTATGCTCTCACACCCTTTCTATGCTACCACACTAGTTAAGGCCTCCACAACTTTTGACCTGGACTATTGTAATAGCCACCTAAATGGTCTCCTTCTATCCATTCCCTTCCATTTCTGACTGTTCCTCTGCAGAGCTGCTAAATTGATCTTCTAAAAAAAAAAACAACCACCATAGATCTGATCATTTCACTTCTGTCCTCAAAGATTTTTCAATATTTTCTTGTTGTGTCTAATTTAAATTACAAAATCCTTAGTCTAGTGTTTAAAGCCCTCTACAATGTAACTCCCACTTATCCTTCCAATCTTACTTGATAACACGTTCCTTCATGTACTCTCCATTCCTCAAAGTGACCAGCTAGCTATTCCCTATACACAACATTCCATCCTCTGCCTTTATAACTTGACCCTGGGCAAGTCGCTTAACCCTGTCTGCCTCAGTTTCCTAATCTATAAAATGAGCTAGAGAGGGAAATGGCAAACCATTCCAGTATTTCTGCCAAGAAAATGCCAACGGTGTCATGAAAAGTCAGACATGAGCGAAAGGACTCAACAAAAATAGATGGTATCTTGTGTGCCTAGCATGGTATCTTTCATAAATTAAACATTTGTTCAATTAAATTTATTTGAATTGGATTGGGTTCATTTCCAATGAATCTATGTGATCCCTAAAGTCTCTTTCTTGTTTAAGAATTCTGAGCCTGTTAAGAAAAACTTGGAGCAGCTAAGTAATTTTGGCTATTATAAATAACTAAATTAACTACAAAGGACCTATGAAGTATGACACTATCTGTATCCAGAAAAAGAACCGATAAACAGAAATACATATAGAATGATTTTACATGTGTGTGTGATATGCATATATCTACATATACACATTTGTGTCTAATGGTAGTCATCTCTAGGGCAGGGGGAGTGGGAGGAAAAAAGGAAAAAAGTTACATGATAACTTTATTACATATTTTTAAAGAATAGCATGTTGTACATAATATATGTGTAGTTTCATGTGTAATCACCTTCCCCCCCCCAATTCTACTATGTTATGTAAATGCTTGTTTTATTTATGAAGTTTGGAATAAAATAAAATTTTTAAAAAGTAAAAAAAAAATTCTGAGCCTGACACATAGTAGGGAAATACTTAAATCAGTTTTGTTTATTAGGCCTAGCACGGTGTGTCTGGCTGCGGCTGCTCATACCAATACATAATGATGTCATTTTGGTCCTCTCTGAGTTCAAAGGGAAAAACAACAAAACAATTAGAACTGTTCAAATGTGAATAATAATACCTTAGGACCATGTAAATGTGTAGTTGTTATAAAATAGAAATAATTATTATATATTTGCTTCTGTGGGTAGTCATGAATAATAATAACTGGCATTTCCATATGGCTTTATACTAATTATCTCTTTTTATCCTCATAGCAACAATGTAAGTATTATATGTACTATTATTATTATTATTTTATAGATAAGCAAACTGGGAAACAAAGAGATGAAGCTACTCTGTCTCTTCCAAGATCTCACAAACAGCCCAGTTGGGACCAGATTCCAGGTTTCCTGTCTCCCAGGCAATTTCTCATGCTCCAATACCATGCTGTTTGTTATTCAATCGTGTCTGACTCTTTGTGACTCCATTTGGGGTCTGGCAAAGATACGAGAGTGGTTTGCCATTTCTGAGGCAGTATTTGAATCTTCCTGACCCCAGGCATGGCCCTCTATCTCCTATGCCACACCATGCCTTGATAATTCCGACAAGACTTTCTGAGCTCTTACTACAAAGGCCAGACCCACCCAGCTTCCTATGAGTATATACTGGGATACTGTGGCTAGGTGGCTTTTCAAAAAATCATGGTTTTATTTATTTTGCCAGAGATCTTTATTGGAATATGATGCTCTAATTCTTGCAGATTGAGTAATGAGTCAATCAACAAACAATTATTAAATGCAGATGCCAGGAACTGCCCCAGTTGCTCAGGAAACAAAGGCAAAGCAAAAGCATTTAGAAAGTACTTACTATGTGCCAGGCACTGTGCTAAGTGCTGGGACTACAAAGGAAGGCCAAGACAATCCTTGCCCTCTAGGAGCTCACAATCTAATGGAGGAAACATGTTCTCATATGAGTATCGACAAAATAAGCATATGCAAAATATATGCAAATAAATACAGGGTATTTGGTTTTTTAGGGGGGAGGGATGAAGCACTAACTCTTAGGGGAATCAGGGAAGGCTTCATGTAAGAGGTGGCACTTGAGTTGAGTCCTGAAGGAAACTTGGGCTTCTTAGAAGTGGAGGTGAGGGGGCAGCTTGGTGGTGCAGTGGATAGAGCACCAGCCCTGGATTCAGGAGGACCTGAGTCCAAATCCGGCCTCAGACACATAACACTTACCAGCTGTGTGACCCTGGCAAGTCACTTAACCCCATTGTCTAGCCAAAAAAAAAAAAAAGAAGTGGAAGTGAAAAGGGCATGACTTTAAGCATGGGGATTAGTCTGTGCAGCATGTGTGACATGGAGTGTTGGATGTGAGAGACAGCAAGAAAGACGATTTGGTTCAACTAATGCACGAAGGGAAGTGATGTATAATAAAGCTGGAAAGGCAGGTTTGAGTCAGGTTGTAAAGGGCCTGAATGCCAGAGGAACTTGCGTTTGATTCTCTAGTTAATAGGGAATCACCAGAGTTAATCGAGCAGGGGAGTGGCATAGCCAGACGTGTCCTTTAGGAGTACCATTTTTTAGACTGTGAGCTACTTGAGCTCAAGGACTGTCTTTTGCCTTTCTTTGCATCCTGGGTGATTAGCACAATGCCTGGCACACAGTAGGTACTTAATAAATGCTTATTGATTGCCTGACTGGAGAATGAGTTGGAAAGGGGAGAGATCTGAGGCAGGGAGACTAATTAGGAGGCTATTGCAGTAGTCCAGGTTAGAGGTGATAAGGGTCTGAAATAGAGGGTGTTTGAATGAATAGAAAGAACGCACATAGGAGACATTATTGCTAAGGCTGAATTAACAAGACTTGGCATCTGGAGATGTAAAGAGAAGGAGAATGAGGAGTCCCAGGTTGTAAACCTGGATGACTTAAAGGTGGGCAGAAGAACGGAAGACTGGAAGATGGGTGAATTTTTGGATAAAGATGAGTTCTGCCTTGGCTGTGTAGAATTTGAGATGCCCATGGGATATTGAGTTTGAAATGTCTAATAAGCATATATGTCTAGGATAGGAAATGTCTAATAGTGGTTCAGGTCTAGAACACCACCCTATCCTCAGTACTGTACAGTATCCAAGTACTGCCTTGGAAGAACATCCACATTAGTTTTCCTGCCTTAAATCTCTCCCCTCTCCAATCCTTCCTCCACACAGGTGCCATAGCGATTCTTCTAAGGCACAAATCTGACCATGCCACTTCCCTGCTTAATAAACTCTCTTTACTTTTAGGTTTAAATACAAACTCCTCTGTTCAGCATTGAAAGCCTTTTACAACCTGGCTCCAACCTAGTTTTAGTTACTCCCCTCACTGGCTGTAAAGTCTGGCCAAACTGACCTTTTTGTAATTCCTTATACGTGACACACCTTTGCCTGTCCTGGATGTCTGCAATACTCTCTCTCTTCAGCTCTGCCTCTTACCATCCTTCATTTCCTCCAAGACTCACTTTAAGAGCCATCTTCCACGTGAAGCTGGCCTTGATCCCCAGAAAGGCTAGCATGCTGTCTCCCAAAATTATCTTGCATTTATTTTCAATATACTGATTTGTATATCTGTTATCTCTCCCAATAAAATGTAAGCTTCTTGAAGTCCAGCACTGTTTCCCTTCTGTGAAGACATACACATATGCTATGATTAACCAATGTATTGTCTCAATACTAGACTTGAAACCCCTTGAGGGTTTCATTTTTGTCTTAGTATCCACAGCGCCTGACACATAAGGGACACTTTATAAATGATGATCAATTGAGTCTCTAAGGTGATGTCATAACCTGCCATCCAGAGCTATAAATGAGACTAGTGTGGGGGTTCTTGGAGGGCTTTGGGGGAAGCAGGAGGGGTGACCAACGGATCCTGTCCATTTTCCTCACCATAGCAGGAAATTCTCTCTAAATAGATGATTTTATATTAAACCAATCAGAGAAATAAAAGGTAGCACATACACAAAACTCATATCTTTTTTTTTTTTGGCAAGGCAATTGAGGTTAAGTGATTGCCCAGAGTCACACAGCTAATAAGTGTCAAATGTCAGAAGCCAGATTTGAACTCAAGTGCTCCTGACTCCAGGGCCAGTGCTCTATCTACTGTGCCACCTAGCTGCCCCAAAACATATATATATATATATATCTTAGAGAGATTTATTGAAAAATCCCCCCTTTTTTCTAACAGCCAGCAGAGGCCCCCATCTGGAGTGTTGCAGATGTAAGTTTGCATCTTGTTTTGAGTCTATAAATCAGGTCTTTGAAGAAGCACAAAAAAATGCCTTCCGAGCTATCCACACATACACATACATGTATATACACACATATGCATATATGTGTGTATGTGTACACACATATATGTATATAGTAAATGCCCTATCTCAGAAGGGTCAGTGATGTATTTGCCAATTTCCTCATTTTCCAAGAGTTTTAGGGCAATGATTGCTAAGGTGTTAATGTATTATCTTTCTCCTCTGCTCTCAAATCTATTTATTCTTTTGGCTCTTCGGGCATTATAATTAAAAGAGGCGTGAGAGGATTTTGATTCTCCTCATGGCTAACTTCAACAATTTATTGTTCACTACATGGTATTCAGATATGTCTGACTCTTTGTGACCCCATTTGGGGTTTTCTTGACAGAGATATTGGAGTGGTTGGCCATTTCCTTCTCCAGCTCATTTTACAGATGAGGAAACTGAGGCACACAGGGTTAAGTGACTTGCCTAGGGTCACACAGCTAGTAAGTGTCTGAGGCCAGATTTGAACTCAGAAAGATGAGCCTTCCTGACTCTAGGCCCAGACCTTCATCCACTGCATGCTACCTAACTGCCTACACATATATAGTTAGAAGCCCACTCCTTCACATGGGAGAAGGGAAGGGAATCAACATTTATACAGCACCTACTATGTGCCAGGCACAAATATTTGTCATTTGATCCTCATGACCTTGCAGAGTAGGTGCTATTGTTATCCTCATTTTACAGCTGAGGAAACTGAGGCAAGCAGAGGTTAAGTCATTTGCCCAGGATCATACAACTAGTAAATTTCTGAGGCTGAATTTGAACTCGGGTCTTTCTGACTCCAAGCCTAGAGTGCTAATGGCTGCCCTTGAGTCCCACATCTATTATTTATATGGCTTTAGGGTTTCATGGCTCAGGGGATGCTTGGTTAATTGAAAATGGCTAAACATATGTGCCATTAAATTTGTTCATTGCCTGATATTCTAACAACTATTTATTCTCTCCAGGTGGTCTCTAGATTCCAAAGTCTGCTCTCTTTACAGGTGCCGCAGACTGGTTGACATACATACAGGGATTCTGTTCAGTCCTTCATATTTTGGGGGTGTTTTGCATCTATGAGATGGATCAGCAGGTAAGTCCTGGGGATTGCAGAACAACAATTAGGACTTTTGTCCAGGGCTCTGAATTCAGAGAGTGCTGAATTTGAAGAATGCTGAAAGATCTTGAAGTCCTCCATTTGTGTTGAAGCAACAGAGCTTAGCATCTAGTTATTGAGAATAATTATCTCAATCTGGAGATCTCCAGATAGAGGGTGGGATGAGTGACCTTGCCAAAAATGGCCTTACACCTGTGCCCCCAAATCTCTGTGTCTTTGCCCCAATGGCGCAATATCTTTTCTCCAATTGAGGCTAGTCTTCATGCTAGTCATTGGTCCGGAGTGTGGTATGTTGTATTTGCAAGGTGCAAAGTATCTCAGGGCACTGCTGGTACCCAAGGGAAAAATCTAGAATCAAAAATTAGCAAAGATGGTCAGGGCATCAGCTAGCTACTCAGAGTAAGCAGTACAGTCAGCCCCTTAAGGAAGGATGCAATCCCTTATATTACAGGTTGTTATGGAACTGTTTGCTCACTAGGGGGCATCAAGGTCCATGCTTGCTTTTCTTAATAGCCACCCCACCACCTCTATTACCAGAACTTCAGGCGGTTTAGGGATATGACTCATATTCACGTACCTTGAACGTATCTCCAGATAAAACCTAATGCAGTGAATTTTAGGGCGTCTTTTTCTTGTGACTTTCTGGGAGCAGATAATAGTTTGAGAGGCAGAGCAACACATTGGAATATGTCCATTTTATTCTCGTTACTTAACCATTTGTTCAAATGATGTATAAATGCTTGCCACGTGTGGTATACCCCTCTGACTAACCCGACCCAAATTGTTTTCCCTAGCACACTTTTCTTAAAAGAATAAATATTAATTGAATATTAACTTCATTTAATCTGAATATTTATTTTTTGATTATATATTTTTTTCCATTAACAAGTATTAATTTTCTCCCTCCTAGTACTCTCTTCACACACTGGGAATAATATGGAAAGCAAAACCTTTCTAACAAATATACGTAGGCAAACAAAATCAAACCAGTTTCTACAATGGCCATATCGAAAGACATTTGTCTCAATCTACACGGTGAACCCATCATTACTCTGTCAGGGAGGTGGCACTCTTTATTATTGGTCCTCTGGAATCATGAAGCAAAAGAACCCTACCCAATATTGATCTCTCATTCTCAACAGCTCTCAGTAGCCTAGTCATCAATTTGCACTATCAATTAGTTAATAACAATCACCCCTCCTCCGCATCAGCTCTTTCCAAAATTGCTGCTACTTATACAGCGCTTTAAGGTTTGCAAAGTGTTTGACAAGTATTATCTTATCCTCACAGCATTCCTAGGAGTTAGGTGCTATTAGGATCCCCATTTTACAACTGAGAAAACTGAGGCAGACAGGTAACTTGCCCAGGGTCATACAGCTAGTAATAGTCCGCAGCCACATTTGAACTCAGATCTAGCACTATATCCAGTGTGCCACCTAGCTGTTTAGGTAAAAGGCGCCGTGCTAAGCGCTATAGGAACATGGGGAAGATTCAGTGCCTACCTTCAACAAACTTGAGGTCTGTTTTCTAAGGGATGGTGCCAGTACAAAGGAGGATTTTTAGCTAGAAATAATTTCTTCCCTCCTCTGGCCAACCATAGTGTTTTGCAATTCACTTCATTACATTTTCTCATTCTACCTGGTAATGATGGTTATGTCTTATCTCCCCTACTAAACTGTGAACTTCTGGAGCACAGGTGTCTCTCACCCCTTCCCCTAGCTTAGGTACCAAATTAAAAAAATTTTAAATTGAATCAAATTTGTTGAAGAAGGGATAAATAAGAGCCACAGACGATACTGGAGAAGGCTCTGGTGGGTTGGGGGGGTTTCCTGGAGGATCATGGTGAGCTGGAAAGGACTTCAGAGACCAACTAATTCAACCCCCTCATTTTACAAATGAGGAAACTGAGGCTGATGAAGGTGAAGTGACTTTCCTTCTTTTTTCCTAAAGTGTAGGTCTGACCGTGTCACCCTCCCTTCACTAACCACTCACTAAACTCTGGTGACTCACTACGTCACTCCTAGGGTCAGATACATTACTCTTCCACTCTCTGACTGTTCCACGAACAAGCCACTCCATCTCTTGGCTCTGGGCATTTTCTCCATACCTGGACTACTGTCTCACCTCATCTATACCTCTTGGCTTCCTTTAAGTCCCAGCTAAAATGGGGCAGCTGGGTGGCACAGTGGATAGAGTGCCAGGTCTAGAGTCAGGAAGATTCCTCTTCCTCAGTTCAGATCTGGTCTCCGATAGTCACTTAACCCTGTTTGCCTCAGTTTCCTCATCTGTAAAATGAGCTGAAGAAGGAAATGGCAAACCACTTTAGACCCAAATGCGGTCACAAAGAGTCAGACATGACTGAAAACAACAAAATCTCACCTCCTACAGGAAGTCTTTCCCAAACTCTTTTTTTTTTGTAGCCGATTACAATGGGGTTGTGACTTACCCAGGGTCACACAGCTAGTGTTAATGAGTCTTAGGTGGGATTTGAACTCAGGTCCTCCTGAATCCATGGCTGGTACTCTATCCACTGCACCACCTAGCTGCCCCTCCAAATTCTTAACCTTAGTGCCTTCTGTCTCTTAATTATTTCCTATTTATCCTGTATATAATTGTTTGTGCATTTTTGTTTGCTTATTGTCTCCCTCATTAGAATCTAAGCTCCTTGAGGGTAAGGACTATAGTCTTCTGCCTCTTTTTTGCATCCTCAGTGCTTAGCACAGTACCTAGAACATAGTAGGTGCTTAATAAATGTTGATTGACTGACTGGAGGTGAGATTTAAGTTGAGCCTTGAAAACAGCACAGGTTTTGAGGCCAGAACTGAGTATATCACCTTGTTGTTTGTGTCTGTTAATTACCTGTCAGCTACACTATATGTCTTCCACCCACAGCTATATTATCAGCCTCTCCTTGGCAGGGGCTCCTTCTCCTGTCTCATCCCTGTTTCCCCAGAGGTTGGAGACTATAGTCCACTCCATATATGAGGAAAACAATTAATATGGTTAGATAATTAGTCTGCCTGCATACTGTTCCACTCCTTCCCACATTCCACAGTGACCTATTTGAAACAGCTCAGCACAGTTTCTCTTCCTCTTTTGCTTCTGCTTTTCTGTACCCCACAAGAACTGGAGGAGTGGCATTTAGATTACATTTTATAAGATCATGGTTAAAAAAAAATTTTTTTCAGCCTGCCTTACATGAGTCTGCACTTACAAAATCTTCTCAGGAGCTGCATGTGACCTGGTCTTGTGCAACCCTTAGACTAAGGAAGGATTAGAGAACTGGTCTCCTAAAGGGGCAGAGAAAACTTCCTCTAAAGTCCCCTATATGGTTTAAGGGTAGAAACCTTGATTGACTCCATTCCTCAATTGAGTTCCAGTATTGGCATCCTTCACCACCTGGCCCCAATCTACCTTTCCAGACTTTTAAACGTTAATTTCCTTTATTATATTCTATGGTCTCACTTGGGGGTTTTAACCTGGGGTGTATGAAATTATTATTTTTTCAATATTTTGATAACTGTATTTCAATGTAATTATTTTTCTTAGTAATTCTATGTATTTTATTTTATGCATTTAAAAACCTTATTCTGTGGGGGCAGCTAGGTGGCGCAGTGGATAGAGCACCGGCCCTGGATTCAGGAAGACCTGAGTTCAAATATGACCTCAAATACATAACACTTACTAGCTGTGTGACCCTGGGCAAGTCATTTAACCCTATTGCCTAGCCCCCCCCCAAAAAAAAAACCCAAACAACCTTATTCTGAGAAGGGAGCTGCAAACTTTGTCAGGCTGCCACAGGGATCTATGACACAGAAAAGGTTAAGGATCCTTGGTCTAGCCAAGCTGACCTTGTCATTCATAACACCCAACATGTCCCACCTCCACACCTTTGCATGGGCTATTGCCCTGCCTGGAATGCCCTCCCCTGTTTACTGCTTCTTCTTAGAATCACTCAGATATATCTTTTGAGTTGTAGCTCAAGCATTGCATTATGCCTGAAGCCTTTCCTGATCCCCACAGCTAGTGACTCTGCCCAATCAGGTTGCTTTAATTTTATACACCCATATATGAGCAGGTTGTTTGCCCAACAGAATGGGAGTTCCAGGAGGGCAGAGATTGTTATACTTTCTGTTGCTGTATCCCCAGCACCTAACATGGGGCCTGGAACATAGTAGGTGCTTAATTAAATACTTGAGATTGACTGATAGGTTACTGGATACCCAGGTCTCAGAATCTTAGCACTGGAAGCAGGGGTGTGTTGGGAAATGTTTAACATAATAATGGCTAATATTTACATAGCACTGCATGCCAGGCACTGTGATAAGTGTTTTACAATTACTATGTCACCCTGGGCAAGTCACTCAACCCCTGTTTGCTTCAGTTTCCTCATCTATAAAATAGTGATAATAATGGCACCTCTTTCCCAGAGTTGTTGTAAGGCCCAAATGAAATAATAAGTGTCTGAGGCCAGTTTTGAACTCTGGTCTGTCCTGACTACAGGCCCAGCACTCTAGTTATACATGTGTATAAATATTTATTTTTATATATTTATATTGTATATAAATATGTATTATACATAAATATTTATATATGTATACAGGACACACTTTTAAAATTTAATCTGAGTTATCAAGAGGAGTATGAATCTCAGGTTATATCTAGCACTCCTCAGGTGCCTCTGGTCTAGGGATATGAATCTGGGTTCAGAAGGGAAGCTGCTTCTCTGATGGCTCAAGGAAATGGGTAACCCTTAGTCTACATTTGGCAATTTAGGCAAAGGACCATCACAAACCAATCACCCAAGCAAAATAGCAAACAGAATCTGGGAGAGTCCTACAGATTAGAATATGCCAGGAAATACTGGAGAACATGAGCTCTTCATCTGGTAGCAAGAAGTGATCTCAGCTCAAGTGAAGAGAGAGAAAGATCTCATCCAGGGGAGGTCCTTTCTCCTCAGAAGTCTCTGACATTGTAGGTAGTGGAGGGCAGGGACTTGATGGTGCCAACTCTCCTGTATAAACATACAGATCAGAGGGCTGTAGACCTTACCTCAAAAGTCTGTCTCTATCTGCTGCTTCCCAGGAGGTCCTTTCTCTTTGAAGAGTTTCTGGAACCAACTGAAATAATTCCTTTATGAAAGGCATGCAGCATCATGCTAATCATTCTCTCAGCCAATAAGGAATCGCCCCTTCCATACAGGAGCATAGCAAACCCACCCCAGGCATGGTTGGAAACTGGGTTAGACAGATAAGAAAACTGAGGCCCAGAGACATTAAATGATTTACCTGGAGGCACATAGCTAGTTAGGGGCAGAGATGGTACTAGAAGCCAGGATTCCTAATCCTTAGTTCCAGGGTACTTCCAATGCAGTATGACTCTTTTGTTCCTTGCCTAAATAGGTAGGCATTATTAGCTAGTGAGATAAAATACCAGAGGGATTCTGATAAGGCAATTCAGATGGTTGAAGTCTTGGGAAGGGAAGGGAGGGCAGGAAAGGGGAAGAGAAGTAAGGAGGGATGAAGGGAGATAAAAGAGAGTGTAGGGAGATAAAGAAAGGGTAGAGAAAGGAATGGAGACTGCAAATAAGTAGAGGGAGGGGGAGGGGGAGAACTGAGGAGTGTAAGGCCTACTCAAGTCTGCCACAGAATTACTCAATCACAAGTGAGTTAAGCCTAAATATGGATAGTGAAGATTAACCAAGAATATTTTGTTGAGAAGATATCTCTTGAGAGTGGATAAGGCAGGAAGGTCCAGTTTTAATTCTAATGTGATCCAAGGAAGAGTTGACATAAAAGACCGGAGATAAGAGAAAGGGGAGCTTTGTTGCTGTTCAGGCACTTTTCATTTAGCCATTTCAATTAGTCATTTAGTAGCTGACTCTCCATGACCCCATTTAGGGTTTTCTTGGCAAAGATACTAGACTGGTTTGCCTTTTCCTTCTCCAGCTCATTTTACAAATGAGGAAACTGAGGCAAACAAGGTTAAGTGACTTGCCCAGGGTCACACTGCTGGTAAGTGTCTGAGGCCAGATTTGAATTCAGGAAGATGAGTCTTCCTGACTCCAGGCCCACTGTAGCCACTGTACCACCTGAAAGTGCTTTGTAAATGCTAGCTGTTCTAATTGTTTAGCCTTCTACTTTCTGTGTGGCATCAGACTACCTATTTCTTGTCTGATTCATGTTTATATTCTCTGGGTGCCTTTTTTTATTTTTTTTCCTTGGTCTGGAGACCCCTTGGACTTCCCATAACTATTTCTATAATTAGAAATTCTAATGAGAGTGTCCAGAATGAAGACAGGAACCAAGGAATGTGAGAACTGGGAAATCCATTTCCCTTACTCAAAAGTCAGGAAGCTTCAGGAACAATGAGTCCCAGACAAAGTGGAAAGGCAGAGAAAGGGTAGGGATTGGCCGTGGAGCAAGCTGCCAGCCCCCAGGGCCTCAGCTTAGTAGTACCTGGCTATCCATTGTTCAAGATTAGGACAAAAAGGAAATAATTTCTCTTTGAAGGACCTTACTTCTATTGTGGGTGAAGGATAGGGTGCGATAGAGATCTCAGCTGGGTACAATAAAAATAAAGTCATTATTGTGGCAGCTGTGTATGGAGGCTGGGCTGGAGAAGGGAAAGACTGGAGTCGGGGAGATAGATAGATAGAATCAATAACCCTTGACAATTGATTGGATATGGAACCAAAGTTGAGTCCCAAGTTTTGATCCTGAGTGACTGAGATGACAGCCTTCAACAGAAATGGAGAGTCTGAGGGAGTGCTGGGATTGGGGGAAGACATGGGCATCATTCTGGACACATTGATTATTAAGCACCAGGTACTCTACTACATGCCAGGCAGTGCATCAAGTGCCGGGTAAACAAAATGAAGCAAAAGACAGTCCCTGCTCTCAAGGAGCTCACAAACTGGTGGGAGAGACTGGTTATACGGATTTGGCAGTTATCTGTCTAATTTAACCCCGGGGGAGTAGATGCCATCAAAAAAGAGAGCAAATGTGTGGGGGGGTAAGAAAGCCCAGGACAAAGACTTGGGATATCCCAACACTTATGTGGCAGGACATAGAGTATGAATGTTAGAGGAGACTGAGGAGGGTTTAGATGGGAAGAAAGCCCAGGAGATAACATTGTCACGAAACCCAAAAGGAAGGAAAATATTCTTGAGGAGGTGGGGGTCAGCAGTGTCAAAAGCTACAGAGTGGACAAGAAGGATGTGGACTGAGAAAAGGCCATTGAGGTCATTGGTAACCCTTGAATGAACAGTTTTCAGCAAATGGTGGCTGGGTGGCTTGTGGCCTGGAAGCCAATTTGGAAGAAGTTGAAAAGTGACTGGAGGCAGTGTTTTTCTATGACTCTCTTTTGGAAGTAAATCATATGTTAAAAGCCAAGTAATACCAAGACTTGAAAAAGGTCATTGGGTTTAGTGTCTAGTCACCAAACTGGGTTTGGTTGGCATTGGGGACTTTTAAGAAAGCAATTTCAGTGGAGTGACAGGGACAGAAGCTACATTGTAAGGACTCGAATAATTAGTGGATAGTAAGGAAATGAAAGCAGAAGACAGAGACTCCTCTTTCACAAAGTTTGGCACTGACATAGTCAACATGGAGGGACTGGGAGAAGAAAGGCACACTAATACACTGTTGGTAGAGCTCTGCTTTGGTCCCACCGTTCTGGAAAGCAATTTGGAATGATGCCTTTAAAAAAAAGTGCAGGGGGCAGCTAGGGGGTACAGTGGATAGAGCTCTGGTCCTGGAGTCAAGAGGACCTGAGTTCAGATGTGACCTCAAGACACTTGATACTAGCTGTGTGACCCTGGGCAAGTCACTAAACCCAGATTGCCTCACCAAAAATATAAAAAAAGTGCAGAAAATGGTTTTGACCTTTGACCTTTTGACCTAGAGATCCCCTAGTAGGCATATACCTCAAAGTGGTGAAAAAAAAAAGGTCCCCAAATATTTGTAGTAGTAGTAGTGTGTGTGTGTGTGTGTGTGTGTGTGTGTGTGTGTGTGTGTGTGTGTGTGTGTGTAGGGTGTGTGTAGGGGTGTGTGTGTGAGAGAGAGAGTGGGGAAAGAACTGGAAACAAAGTTGCTACCAATTGGTGAATTGTAGCACATATCCTTGTTTTGTTGCAAGAATGTGAAAAATTCGGAGAAACATGGCAATACTTGCATGAACTGATACAGAGCAGAGTAAGCAGACAATGTACACCATAAAATGAAACTATGTATAATCGTACCAGCCTTGCTTGGCTCCCTAGGAAAGGTAGGGGACTATGGATGTAGAATGCTACCTATTGTTGCCAGGCATGGCGCTCACTTTTATTTCTCCCTTTTTAGAGAACATTCCCAATCTATGTTGAGACTCCCAACATTTTCTCTAGTACTTTCTCTTTACTGTTATTTATTCCCAGACCACTAGGCTATCCTGCTGATACCTACAATAGAGTTTGTTATCTGCCTCCATAATCAACTAACCCAAGGTCTTATGACTCCAAATCCCAGGCTTTTTCCACCCTCCCACAGGGCCTCCAAGTCAGTGACTACATTGTTTTGTGAACAAAGCATCTAGGTTTGTATTTGGAAGCTTTTAGCAAGAATGTTGCTATGGGATAGTGAGAACAAGCCAAACGTCAGAGAGAGGGCAGCTGGAAAGTAGATTTGAGTTCTACTGCCAACTCATGTCATTCCCTGGATATCTGGCCTCAGTTACTCCAAAAGCACTTATTAGGCACCTACTATGTGCCAGGCACTGGGGATACAAGTACCATGAATGAAACAATCCCTATGAGCAAAGAGCTTACTTTACAAAAAATGCAGACAACAAACATAAGTACACATAGAATAAATATAGAGGGAATAAATGCAAATAAATACAAGGAAGGGTGGGATGATGAGAGGAGCTGGGGGTTTTAGGAAAGACTTCATACAGAGGGAAGTGCTTTAGCTACATCTTTTGTGTTTCTTTAGCTACAGCTTGAAGGAAGAGAAAGATTCTGTAAAGCAGAGGGGAGGGAGGGAGGAAGAGGACAAGCATTTATTAAGTACCTCTTCTATACCTGGAACTGTGCTAAGTGCTATGGAAGTACCCCTGAGATTAATCCATCTATTTTCTTTGTGTTACCTTACCAGGCAGATATAATGGACGCAGAAGAAGGCTGTTTGCTGAAAGGAGCCAACCAGGAGTCTGCAGTGAGCCTGGACACATTAATCTCAGGGGTACTTACACAATGCTTTACAAATATTATCTCATCTGATCCTCAGGACAAGCCTAAGAGGAAGTTCATTCCAGGCTTGGGAGACAAATGCAAAGGCAGAGATTGGAGATGAGCAGTCTTGTGTGAGGAAGAGAGGCCCTTTCAGTTGTTGAGGGGTGTGCTGGAGTCAGCAAATGGATCTGAATTATTCAATTTTCCATTGTCAGTATGTGTGATTGTTTAATCATTTTTCAGTCATGTCTGACTCTTCCTGACCGCCTTGGGGTTTTCTTGGCAGAGACACTGGAGTGGTTTGCCATTTCCTTCTCCAGCTCATTTTACAGATGAGGAAACCAAAGCAAACAGGGTCAAGTGACTTGCCCAGAGTCATACAGCTTGTATCTGCGGTCGGATTTGAACTCATGCCTTCTTGACTCCAGACCTGGCACTCTATCCACTTGCACTCTGTCCACCTAGAGCATGTATGTACAACTTGGGAATTGGAAAACCTAAAACCAGGGTTTGATTGCTTTGTTGATTGTCCAGACTGAAGAAAACATTAATAATGCAGATTATATTTAAAAGTGTGTCCTGCTCTATTTCCCCCTACACCCAACAGTTGTTAAACATTTTCCAGCACAGCCATGGCTGTATCGCAGAATGAAGTTTATGAGTCTGAAAAGTTAAGTTGGCACCAGGTTTGAAAGGGTTTTCCAAGCTAAACAGAGCAGTTTCTATTTGATCCTGGAGGCAATAGGAAACCACAGGAGTTAACTGAGTAGGGGAATGGCTTGATCAGATCTGTCCTTAAGGAAAGTCATTTTGTGGACAAGCTGACTTCAGAAAAACCTGGAAAGACTTGAATGGAGTGATGCTGAGTGAAGTGAGCAGAACCAAGAGAATGTTGTACACGATAACAGCCACTTTGTGCAATGACTAATACTGATAAACTTAACCCTTCTCAGCAATTCAAAGATCTAAGACATCTCCAAAGGCCTCCTGATGGAAAATGCTACCCACAAAGAAGAAAGAACTATGGAGTTTGAATGCAGAGCGAAGCATACTATTTGCTATTTTTTTTCTTCTGTTGAGTTTTGTTTCCTCTTTCTGGTGGTCCCTCCTATTGGTTCTAATTCTTATAACATCACTAATGCGAAAATATGTTTGATAGGAATGTATATGTATAGCCTATATCAGATGGCGCACTGTCTTGGAGAGGGTGGTGGGAGGGAGGGTGAGAAAAAATTAAAACTCAAAAGCTTATGGAAGTGATTGTTGATAATTCAAAATAAAATAATTAATAAAGTCATTTTGGCAGCAGTATGGCAATGGACTGGAGTGGGTAGAGACTTGGGGCAGGGATACCAAAGAGGGACTGTTGCAAAAACTACCCAAATTTATCACAGAAGTCCCAGTCCCAATAACCACTGCATCAAGAAATTAAAGAAAGTGAATTAGATATGAATAAATCTCTAATGAATTTCAAGTCATTGGATGAAAACAGCTGTTGCCACATAGGAAATATTTTGTAATTGGTTGAAAAAAAATCAGTCATGGGTGATTGGCTTGTGTATAAAAACAGCAAACTTCTTCAGAGCCACTCAGTTGTGGAGTGATCGACCTCTGGGTGGGAGGAGACAGGAGCCCTTCCAGGGGCACAATTATTGTATTCACTTGAGATGCCTGGGCCTCTTGTGATTAATTGGGGTTGTAGGGGAACCTTCTCTCCTGGGTCGCTGCTATCACCCTGATGCAGACTCTCATACCTGGACCACCGGTATAACCTGCTTGCTGCTCTCCTTGTCTCAGGTAATCTCCCCACTCCCATTCATCCTTCACTCAGTTTTCAAATCAATCTTCCTAAAGCAAAGTCTGACCATATACACTATATACATAATAAATACAGAATAAATATAAGATGAAATAGAGGAAAAGGCCGCTAGAAGTTGGGGGAGGATAAGCAAGGAAAGCCTCATGTAGAAGGTGGTACTCCCGCTGAGTCGTGGAGGAAATAAAGGATTCTAAGAAATGGGCATGGAGAAGAAGAGCATTCTGGGAACTGGGGCCTGCCAATCCAAAGGCCTGGAGATGGGAGATGAAACGTCACATACAATAAACAACAACAATGTCATTTTGCTAGGCCAAATAGTACAGGAAAGATAGCAATGTATAATGAGGCAATAACGTATAATGTATATATGAGGAATGGTGTGTGAAGGTTCTGAAGGACTATCTAACCAAGGCAGTTTTTATTATTGTTGTAGAACTATAACAGACATGATTTCTGTCCTTGGGTGGCTGAAAGAAAAACTGAAATCCAGCCACTGAAAATGAATTGGCAAGGAAAAATCATTTTAAATCCAATAATAGCAAACCATTTAAAATTACAAACACAGTTTAAATTTAATTACACTAATAACTGACATTTAAGCTTTAATAGCTTAAAACTGCACTATGACTTTTGGGACACCCTATACAATAGCGCCTTAAAGTTTACAAAATGTTTTTATAGACATTATTTCATTTGAGCCCTATAAGAACCCTGTTGTGAGTATGTCAGGTATTATCATCTTATTTTACAGATGATGAAACTGAGTCTCAAAGACGGAAAGTGGCTTGCCTTATATCACACAATTAGTATGTATCAGAGGCACAAATCTGGACTTCCAGACTTTAATTAGCCATTATGGTATAGCTAGGTGGCACAGTGGATAGAGTACTTGGCTTGGAATCAGGAAGACTCATCTTCACAAGTTCAAATGTGACCTCAGACACTTATTAGCTGTGTGACAAGTCACTTAACCCTCTTTGCCTCAGTTTCTCATCTGTAAAAGAACTGGAGAAGGAAATAGCAAACCACGCCAGCACCTTTGCCAAGAAAACCCCAAACGGGGTCATGAAGAGTCAGAGGTGATTAGACAATAACATGGTGTAGTGGGAAAAGGTCTGACTTAGAGTCAGGAAGATCTGAATTCAAATCCTGCCTTTGCTACTTAGTCACTGTGGTAGGAGCAAGGTTCCCCTGTTTCCCCAAATGGGATTAGTTTTCCCATTTGCTGAAATAGGGAATAATTTCCCCTAAAAGACAACAAAGAAGTCCCATGATCTGATTGGTTCCTCCTTCTCTGAAAGCTTCCTGGCTACCCAAGGACATAAAAAGTCTTCCCCATGTGAAGTTGGGTCCCTACAATTTGGTGAATCCCTGAAGACCACAAGAGTTACCACATCCTTCACCACCCTTCAGCCTGCTGACCAGAGAAGTATTTCTACATGGAGATGAGGAAGGTGTCACATGCAGAGAAGCTAAAAGCCTTCGAATCCTCTTTGCATATCTTTGTAGTGTTAGGCCACACTATACCTCCTTTTGTTAACTCTTCAATGACTATGTGCCTCATTTCATCTTAACGTTAAAACTGAACTAAGAAAGTGGTGATGTTAGGGTTGCTTGTGATACAGTGGATAGAGCACTGGCCCTGGAGTCAGGAGGACCTGAGTTCAAATCTGACCTCAGACACTTACTAGCTATATGACCCTGGGCCAGTCACTTAACCCCAATTTCCTAAAAAGAAAAAAAAATAGTATCCGTGTCACCACAAACCTCTTAACTGCTTTCAGACTCAGTTACCTCATCTGTAAAGTGAAGGGGTTGGATTTAATTGCCACTAAGGTCTCTTACAGGTTTAAATTTATGATCCTATTAGAACTGCAAACCATTCTCTGACCGCAGTGGCTTTGCAGATGAGCAAGAACAAGAGGAAATGCAGCTAAATGTCAGTCCTCCATCTTAGCATAAAGGGAACTGGGCTATTGATGTCTTCTCAGTCTTGATTCTCTTTTCCTCCCACAGCCCCAGTTTCCATGGAGATGGGGCCTTGATTTGGACTAAGTTGCCAATACCACATATAGGAACTTTTCTGAAAGGTCAATCATTCCCAAGGAGATGAATGCCCACAATTCCATAGCCTCTTCCACCCTTTATGAGCTTGTTTCTGTGACCTGGAGAACTGAAACCTAATAAACAACTTCTCTTTCAACCCTGGGATGGGGGTGTGTGTGTGTGTGTATCTGAGTGTACTCATCTCTTTTCCTGCTGCGTATACAGGTTAATTAGAAATTAAACGTTAAGTCAAGTTAGTTTTTCAGAATATTGTTTCAGGACCCTTACAGAACAAAGGTGTTAAAATTCGTTCATTTCATTTAACATATACTGGACAGTTCCTTCATGGGAAGCCCTATAGAACACTGGATTATTTGTCTGTCCTTGACCATGAATTCCCAGGTTGCTGCTGATAGACAATCTCTTTGGCTCTCTTCTTTCATCACATACAGGTACAACTACTCCAACATTTTTTAATTGCTTGCAGAAAAATGTGGGGGTTGGACTTGGCCATTTCAGCTGTAAATATTATGATTTTAAAGCTGGCAGGGGATCACCTAAAACCCACTGGCCTCATTTTACAGAAGAAGAAACTGAGACCCAGACAGGCTAAGAAATTTGTCATCTGATAGCGAGTGACAGAGTCAAGATTTGCACCAATGACTTTGGTGCTCTTTGGTGGTGGGTATATACTGCTCACATCTGTTAGGCTGTAGATCCCTTCACACTTCTGAACCTTAGCTCCTCCTATAACACAGGGCACTTCATTCACCCAGTGTTCACTCAATTCATATTTTAGTTAACCAAAATGAAGTTTCTTTCTTGTGCCTAATTAGTCACTGACCTCTGAGCTACTTATATCGTGTGGCCACTGCTTGAATCACATCTGAGACACAATGCTATTTTCAGTCCCAAAAGCTTTTGCTCTATCTGGGGTTTTTTCCTACTGAATCACACAAAGAAAGGACGCCACACTGATGATCATCCACAAGGCCTTGGGAGGATGATCTTAGCCACGTGCCAGGAGTTAATGATCAGTCCCTAGCCCTGTTTGAGAAGTTCAGGAGTGTCAAATCCCTGGCCTGCTGAGCTATTCAAGCAATCCCTTGTTTAAGCGTCAGCTAAACCCAGCCTTTGTTTGACGTCAGTCTCCAATTAGAATAATGTCTCTGCAACCAACAAGCCCAAGGAGATGGACTGTGTCTTGCTTAGTATCACTAATCAGCAGATCTATCAAAGTTACCTTGGTCTTTACATTCTTCCACGATGTGCATAGAAGATACCTCTGGAGGAGAGCCCAGGAAGCAAGTTTTCCTCTAGAAAATTAAGTGCTTTTTTTGGAGGGAGTGTTTATTGTGACCTTAACACCAAATATAATCAAATAAAACAAAATGAACATTTTCATATGCAGAGTAGAACAGAAGACCAGAGAGTCCATGAAACTGCAGATCTGTACAGCCTGATTTCCTTTTCAAGGATAAAATCAATTCAACCTATAGCTTTCTAAGCTGTCCTAGTCATCTGGGCTTCTTTCTTTCTGACCTCCCCTCCCCTCTCCTCCCCTCTCCTCTCCCTTCCTCTCCTCTCTTCCCTTCCCTCCTCAGCTAGTTTTGCAGTCACTGAATAATCACCGTAGAGGGATCTTGCATTCTCTCCCCTTTCATTTAATTGTGTAACTGTTAAGGTGAGGGCTGCTATAGAGTATCTTTCAGCATTTGGGAACCGGCTGAATAGGAGAAGTGAGTGAGAAAGAAGAACCAGCAATCACAGCCAAGTTTAGAACAGGAAACTGGGAGAATGACAGCCCCACCAGCAGAAACGGTCAAGTCAGGAGGAGGGAGAGGTTAAGCTGGGGCAGAATATTAAACTCCCTTTTGGACATGTTAATTTTTCAAATGTGAGTGAGATGTCTAGGTGGAGATATCCGTGGGGATTTAGCCCTAGAGCTCAGAAGAGTCGCTGGAGATAAGTTAAAAATGGAGAACAATCAAAACTGTGGGTTGTTTTTTTTTTAAACAGAGCCCCCCTGCTCTGAATACTTGAGCAGGAAAGGAATAAAACAGAGTAGAAAGGTACCTAAGATATTATTATCTAGCTCAAAAACCTCATGTTACAGAGGAGGAAACAGAGTCACAGATGAGATTGACTTTCCCAAGGTTGCACAGCAAGTTAGAACCAGGTTGACAGAATACAGACTAGATTAGGAAGAGGAGAATTGGGAGGGGGCAGATCTGTGAGATCCCAGGTCCATTTGAGTATGCCCAGTACATGGTCCCTGGCATGCAGTTGCTGTCTAATAAATCTTGTGGGTGGTTGATGAACTGATTGTCTGACTGATTTCAATGATCACCAAGAACAGCTCAATAATTATATTTCCTAGTCCTCTCTGTACCCTGGGATGTTGTTGTAATGCAAGAGACGCTGACTATGCTATTTGTTGGGCAGGAGATACAGGAGGGCTTCTAACACTAGCAGCTGTTCCAGCAGGTTCACTCTTGATCCAGGCAAACAGGAAGACAGGAATGGAGATATAACGAGGGGTTAAATAATTATCTTATTTTATTGTAGCCCAGTCTTCTCAAGAGGGGTTGCTGATAATGGGAGCACCAACTCTTAGAGTATTCCCTAATTACTCTTCTTGCAAGGGTGGGCAAGAATGGTAGGAGCACAACTCCTACAGGATTCCCTAAGTCTCGATAGCAGCCAGTTGAGATAAGCAACACATTCACAAAGCCTTAACGGGGGCCAATCAAGGCACACACAGCATTCCAACTAGTGCACTTCCCCCCTTATGCCTCAATGGGGGCCAGCTGAGCCAGACAGACATGCATTTCCCTATGCATTCCCCAAATGCCCCCTTACTGACTGGCGTCCACTTGATTTATAGAATAACAGACTAAGAAGGCAATTTGCCAGCAACAGCCTCACAAGTTTACATTAACTCATCATTATATCTCACTGTGCAGTCACAGTGGATATTTACAACTCAAGCACAAATGTTTGTATTATTTATCATTATATAATGCTGTGCAAGCATGGTGGCGATGTTTACAAGTCATGAGCCTGGGAATTTGAGATTGTTATGACCATGGATCCTGGGAGATGGTATCTATGATCCTGGGAACTACTATCTAAACAAGAACAACAAAAATCCACCTTACTTATAGTTATCTATCTGGGATTGGGGAGGGCACCCAACTATTTTCTTGCCATCTCATCCTTTCTTTTCAGTTTCACCTCTTCGTTAACTATGTTTGTTCCATCCTTTCCAGTCCAAAGATCATTCTTCTTAGAAGAGAAAACAAGCAAAAAAGAGAGAAGCATAACTACTGAATACTTGAAGAAAAGTAATAGGTGTGAATCTTTTCCTAAAGAGAAGGGAATTGTATCCTCTTAAGTAATAAGCATCCAAGGAATGCTGATTTGGCTTTCCAGTTGCCTGCAAGTGAAAGATCATTCAGTGCTGGTCAGAGAAAGAAGAAGTGGTGGTTGGGGGACTTCCTTTTCTGGGGTACTAAGGCAGCTAGTTGTCAACCTGAAGATCTGCTCTCTTTGGGGAACATGTATTCAAGATGTGACAAAGAACTTCCCAAGACTTATCTAATCCTACACCTGTTACCCACTTCTGTTGGTTAGAGAGTGAGGCAATGACTTTGAACATCTCCGCCGCACTTAAATCCATTTCACACACAAGTCAAGACATCACCCTCATGATGTCATTAGTGCTCTTTGAGAATGAAGGGTGAACAACAACAACAAATAAGGGAATTGAGTGTAAATGAGTGCTAGAAAGAGCCAAGAAAATATTTCTAAAGATCACAAAGTGTTAGGCAAGAAACTAAAGACCTCAGGTATGTGCACGGGTGGTTTCATTTTGCTACACATGGAAGGCAAGGCCTCCAGAAAGGATTTGGGAAGTAGATGGTAGGCTAAGAAAACAGTCTTAGAAAAAGATTTGGATTTCTGGGCTATGGCTTAAGATAGGAGCGATATCTCTTGGGCAAGGGATGGAGTGCATTTAACGAGGACTGTAAAAAATGTATTTTCTTACAATTTTCAAATACAATCAAAAGGATTTTAAAGTAAAACATATAGATCAAGCTCTGGGTTACTATCCCAGGCCCCCATTTTCACTGGTGGGTCAGATCCCCAGAGACTGACTGATACTTTTCTACTCAAAGTTTTAGGGAGACCCTGTGGGACTGCAGGAGGGTATATTTCTAATGGTATGTATGATCCTCTGCTTGTATACTCCGCACCCCTCCCATTATCTGTCAACATAAATTAGCCAGAGTTAATTAGCTTTTAGAAAGGAGTATTATAGTAAGAAATGTTGGCACAAACATTCCCCTTTTTAGGGGGACTTTTGTCCATGATAGATTCTCCTATAAGTACAGAGTCCAGGGGAAAGTGAGCTCAAGCTTAAAGCATATGCAGCAAAAGAGGTAACTCACAAATCCCTTTGCTAGGGTCCCCAGAGTGGTCCCCTTTGGTGTGAAGTCACTTTCTGCTGGGAGTCCTAAAACTGCCTTTCTTAAGTGTGTCTACTTTGTCCTTAGCTTCCAATGTATACGCTGCTATTAGTCACAGATATTGCTGGCACACCACTAGAATGCTGACAAGAAGAACAAATCCTCCTCCTCTCCTTTCAAAATTCAAGTCATTCTTTAATGAAGGTTTTGGGGATGAGACTAGTGGTATGCTGATAAATGTTTAACAACCAGCTTTCTGGAGGGAAGATATATACAGGACACACTTTTAAGTTTAATCTGCATTATTACCCATTTTCCCCATCACTTCCTCAAATCTAGACAATCACCAAATATTAAATCAAGCCCTGATTTGTATCGTTTACTGATTTCCCAGTTGCAAATGCTCTTACTGAAAATTTAACATTTGCTCTCTGGAGCAGGCTTTAGCATACTAGATTGTAACTCTAGATTGTAACTAGATTGTTAACACCTACTAAACACCTTGGCAGATGCTTGCTTTCCTTTGTCTAACCAATCCCTCACCAGTACCTTTATCTTCTCCTCAGGTCCTCCCTCCCCTATTTCTTCTCTGTATCTGACTCCTTTTTCTGCTAGAGTTCTCTCGCTACCTCCTTTAGCTTCTCTTCCTCAAGTCTTTCTTCTTCAACTTCTCTTCCAAATTTCCCCTCCCCAAATTTGATTTCTTCTGACCTCCATCACAATTCCAAAGCCCTTCTAATCACCTGGGTAACTTCTCCTTTTTCAGTTCTATCTGTCTGCCATTTTCTTTCCCATGGTAGAATCTGAATGGAAGCATTTCCTTGCATCATCATCTACGAAAATGGCTTGTCAGAGAAATGCGGTGAATCTGTTACATTTCCCGAGTATTTATTGTCCTCCTTCCAGTGTCATCTATGAGTTGTCTCACAATGATCTAGTTGAGGTGACACTTGCAAACAGTTTTATGTGGATTTATTTTTTCCCCTTCTCAGTTTCGTGGAGCAATATTTCTCCTAGTTTTTAATTGTCCTTAATGTTTTGCAAATGAGCTTGTTTTCTAAACCAGTATTGTCTTTTGCTGCCAGATCTCTCTGGAAAGATAAAATGTGAACTGAGCTGGTTTCTGGGTTCTTTTGGCTTCCTCATTGGCTCTCCAGACTGTCCTTCACCAAGAGCTTGTCTGTGTAGGTCAGATCAGAGCTGTGGTAATTGCATAGTATGGTATCATTTTTATCCTTTCCTCCAGTCTGGTATTGTGACCCTTGTCTGAACTATCAGATAATCTGCCTGCACACAGACAATTGACGTGACTCTGAGATGACTCCCATATCAAAAGCCAGTACATTTCTCCCCTATTAGGACACAGTCTCTATTTAGAATTATGCTAAGAGATTGATGAAAATATCTATATCATTGGTTCCCGAGATCTCACTGCTAGGCACATACCCCAAGGAGGTTAATGATAAAAAGAAAGGTTCCATATGCACCAAAATTATTTATAATAGCACTTTTAGTAATAGCAAAATACCGGAAACAAAGTAAATGCCCATTGTTTAGGGAATGGCTAAACAAATTGTGGTATGTGAATGCAAATGACTGTACACATACTCCCACTAATTAATTGGGTCCCCGGAATTTGTGGCTGCTTTAGGTCCCACATACACTAAAATTATTTATAACCCTGAGTCACAGGGGGCACTGGGTGTGGTTCTTTTCTAGTTCCCTAGTTCATGAGCCCCCATCATTGTGCTTCCCTTCTAAGATTAGCATCTGAGAATCATTTTAGTCAGCAGACTTAAAGTAGCTTTCAGAAAGAGATATTTATGGGGCAGCTAGGTGGCACAGTGGATACAGCACCAGCCCTGGAGTCAGGAGTACCTGAGTTCAAATCTGACCTCAGATACATGACACTTATTAGCTGTGTGACCCTGGGCAAGTCACTTAACCCCAATTGCCTTATTAGAAAAAAAAAAGGATATTTACTAAGGTGATATAATTGCGACACAACATCCCTTCCACCCAAGTCTGTGACATATCCTTTCACTAGTACATACAGAGTTCAGAGTTAAGCTTAGAGAGTCCATATGACAAAGGGGGTAGTTCATAGCTCTTGGATTTCCTTTTATCCCCTTTGTGGGATGCTCAAGAAGTTCCTTGTAAGCATAATATTTGTGTCTAGATTATCCTTGGCTCTGTTGGTTGAGAACAAACCCTGAAACCTAAAAAGGTTTTTGGAAAGAATTTTATTAAATTGGTTCAGTGGAGGAGAGAGCTGGAAAAAGGTGTGACCACCTCCTCAAGTCTCACTGAGGTTTACATTAGGTATAATTCAAATAAAGGTACCAGTACAGGAAGTCTTTCCTGTACGTAGTTTGCTTAAGATGTATATCAGTAGGTATTAGTAGTATAAACATAAGTAGGTATTATTAAGATATCGGTAGGTATTAGTAGTATAAATACTCAATAAAATTGGGGCAAAGACAAAACACAAACTATTAGAGAAAGCAAAACACAAGCTTTTTGGGTGGACCCAAGACCAAAATACAAATGTTTGGGTGGATCCAATATGTGGGTAGATCTACAATAAGCACTCTGGCTTTCCTGGAGGGTCTCTGAGGTCAACATGACTTACAGTTTCAGGTTACACAAGTTTCTAGCCCCATAAAGCTAGGTTCAAAGAATAATAAAGTATTTAGGGCAGCGGTGCAGTGGATAGAGTGCTGGGCCTGAAGTTATCTTCCTGAGTTCAAATTGGGCCTCAGACACTGACTAGCTGTGTGACCTTGGACAAGTCCTTCAACCCTGTTTGCCTTAGTTTCCTCATCTGTAAAATGAGCTGGAGAAGGAAATGGCCAACCACTCTAGTATTTTTGCCAAGAGAACCCCAGATGGGGTCACAAAGAGTCAGATAAGACTAGAAAAATGACTGAACAGGAATAAAATATTTTTCCTACAACAGACACTGCTGTTAACTGATCATAGGATGCTCCTGGGACACAGATGAGATTATGAGAACCATTGATGTCCTTCAGGTACAATATGGTGTGGTGTCTTTGCAGGGCTATCTGAGGATGTTCTTTAGGACACTGAAGGGAAAATGGGAAATCTAGCATCCCATAGATTTCTTGAAGATGGAAGATTCTCTTCTAGCCAAAGTCAGGGGAAGGAGATACAATCAAAGCTGAGGGCCTTCTTTCTCCTACCCCAGGTAATTTCTCCTCAGTGGTATGCTGGGGAGCTACCCAATCCACTTTTTGGAAAAGCCCTCCTTCTGAACTGGCTTGCTAATTTATAGACGGCCCAGGAGGTACAACCAAACTTCCTAACCCATTGGAACAGATGTCCTATTTTTGCTTAGGGGTCATGGCAGCTCCTGGATCAGTATTATTCAGATGTTTTATAGTGAGGAGTCCTGCTCAGCTGGATCTATTTGGTTTCCCAGTCTTGAAGGCAAAGGCAAGGATATGCCAAGTGGTTAACAAACTGGATGATTTTGCTCTTGAATAGGAGAATCTAGATATGGAGATTCTAGAGAAGAGATAAGGCAGAAAGGAGGGGATACTAGGTAGGAGGAGATTATATATCTAAGGAATAGACTTCTTGTTAGACAGAGGAAAACCAGAAGGCAACATTGTACAACAGAGGGATGAATTTGGAATCTTGGGACCCAAATCTGAATACAGACTCTGTCACTTCTTACCTGTGTGACATTCTCTTCTCTGGGCCTCAGTTTCCTCACCTGTAAAGCATTTGTATGTGTGTGTAGATCGGATAGTCTCTTCCAGCCCTAAATCTATGATCCTATAACTTGACTTTGTAGATTTTAATAAGTTCTTCATCATCTAAAACAGATGTTGGCACATAAGCTGCAATTATTTTCATTTAGAAAATATGACAGGATTCCTGCCTTTGAGCAGCCTGCATACTCATTTGGGATGCAGGGCAAATAACTTGAAAAGGACATGAGAACACACACTAATGTAAGAGTATACCCCAGGAGACTTCAGCAAAGCTGAAACATTGGGAAGAGGGGGAAGGGCAGAAACACTGAAACGCAAAGAAAAAGGTCTTCAGATGGAAAATAATCATTGTACACCTTAGACTGGAAGGTGGAATACCTCTATTGTCTATGAAGGGGCCACTAAAGACAACAAACTTGCTCTTAGGGCACAAGGTACAGGCCCACTTTTGTCCCTAGAGGTGATCTACTGGAGACCCCAATAGAATGAAACTGGCTGAATTGGAATTAATCAGCATGAACCAAGAAAGAGTTCCAAGTTTAAAGAATTGGGCCTAAAGCAGGAGTGATGAGGATGGGATCTAGACCCCAAAAAGGAAAAACCCTGGACTTTCCCACATGGCCAAAACTCTGGCATTCCCCTGAGGCTATAATCCTATCAATGGGCCTTTCGTTGTGGCTAAACCCAATCTGTTACCCTTAACCTAGCCTAGACCTCCCTATGTGTCGTCCCCCCCCCACTTCCCACCCTTAATCCTATCTAGGCTCCATTCTCCCTTGGCCACCACAGGATAGAACTCCTGAGTTGAGATATTACCTCATAGACTACTTGGCCACTCCTAGATCCCTCCCATAGTCTTTTGTCTCCCTTAAAATGCTTAGGTTCTTATAATCTAGCCACTGCTTAAATTCTTAAAATCTAGCCAATAGCTCACTAACATTCAGACTCCTTAAGAGTCTGCCCAATATGATGGTTGTTCTAATAAACCTTGTCTTTGGCTGAAAGAAGGCTTGGGTAGAATTCTTTTGGATAGGACCTATGTGTCATGATTTTGGGGTCCCAGTGTCCTTAAACCCCTAAACCTCATCAAGAGGAAGTGAGAGAAAGGAGATGCTAGGTTTCTCCAACTTCTTTTTCTTTTTAGCATTCAATTAATATATTTTTTTTCCTAATGGCATGTAAAAACAATCCTTAACATTTGTTTTTCTAAATCTTGAGTTCCAAATTCTCATTTTCCCTTTTTCCCCTCCCCCATCATCGAGCAGGCAAGCAATTTGATATAGTTTATACATGTGCAATCATGCAAAACACATTTCTGTATTGGTCATGTTGTGAAAGAAAATATAGACCGAAAGAAAAAACAAACCACTACAAAAAAAATGAAAAATAGTATGCTTTAGTCTGCATTCAGACAAAATCAGTTATTTCTTTTGAGGCAGATGATAGCATTTTTCATCACGAGTACTTTGGCATTGTCTTGGATCATTGTATTGCTGAGAAGAGCTAAGTCATTCACAGTTGATCACCATGTAATAGTGCTGTTATTGTATGTGATGTTCTGCTCACTTCACACTTCTTACCTGAAGGTGACAAACCCCAGCAAGGAGATTTTGAGTGAGTCAAAGAGGAGAGACTTCTGTCAATCCTAAATTAAAGGTCATTCAGTATCTGAGCTGAAAGAGCACAGTAGTATTCCTACTGAAAAGAACATTCAATTCTCCAGCTGCAGAGGACCAAACTAAAGGGAATCTGGCAGTGGTCTACACAGCCAAGTGGCTGACTAAGTGACTTTCCTGGCCCAGATTAGTAGCAGACTGTTGATGTAACTTCTCCAAATTCCTCCAAGTACAATATTGATTTCTTTTTAAAAAGCTCTCTAAATTGCATACTGTGTACACTACTGCTCTGATTCCCCTAAAGGAGACCCTGTGCCTTGTGAAGGATATTGAGATATGGGAGAACTGAATGATTTGACAGTTTAGAGGCTAGAGTGAACAAGGTATATATGTTAGGAAAGCTAGAATAGGGAGTGAGGTACTGAGAAGGTAGAAGCCTTTTGCCTTCATCCCAAAGATTAGGAGATTGTCCCCTGCCAGTGAACCTAGCATGAGAGAGAGAGAGAGAGAGAGAGAGAGAGAGAGAGAGAGAGAGAGAGAGAGAGAGACAGACAGAGACAGAGAGACAGAGAGTTAGAGAGAGAGAGTTTTCCCTTTTCTCTCAACTGGAAAGATGGTGAGGGAAGCAATGTGCCAGGAATGCTGTTGGAATTTGAGAGAGGTGGGTCTCTCTACTGCCTATTCAAGTAAACCTCTTTTCTCTTTTGGGCTTTTATCTCCCTATTGATGAAATAATGAGGTTGCTGATGATCTAAGTTCCCTTCTAACTCTGAAACTCCTGGGAAGCTGTATTCCTGCTGGCCTTGTAGGGCAGAATGGTCTAACTGGGAAGAAAGACTTTGACTAAGTGTGGCAGGAGTATCCAGGTAAAGACTAACCTCTCCAGTCTAGTGATGAGTCTCATTTCAACCTTCACAACATTGCTCACACATATCCCCTATAGAAAATACAGAAAAGACATCTCCATGGCCTTATCTCTGGGGAAATTAAACATTAAGAGGTTTTTCACCTCTACCATTTTATTTTTGGACTTTAGGCAATCTGCTACTTTGCTTGCTTTCTTTCTTTCTTTCTTTCTTTCTTTCTTTCTTTCTTTCTTTCTTTCTGTCTTTCTTTTTTAAAGATTTACTAAGTTAAAAAAAATACCCAGATTGTTTATAAACTGTTCTGGAAACTAAAGAGGCTTATGAACTTCCTGCCTTTCTCAGGCTCATGATCACAGTCCTTTAATCTATTTTGGAGGCACTTAAATCACTTTCTTGCTTGTGTACTTCTGGTTCCCAGCATTTCTTGAAATGAGACTAGACAGTCTCAGAACCCTGAGGGTCTCAGGTAGGGTTGCAGAAGGAACAATCTATTGATGTAACTTCTCCAAATTCCTCCAAGTACAACATTGATTTCTTTTTAAAAAGCACTCTAAATTGTATACTGTGTACATTACTGCTCTAAGTGGTGACCTCAGGCCAGGAAGGGAGCTGGGCTTTGATTTTCTTGAGAAAGGCAAAGGCATACCAGGTTCCAAAGATCAGCCAATTCTCTTTTTGAGTGCGACTTACCTCTGGGCATGAAATGCCAGTCTGAAAGGAGCCACGTGCTGCCCAGGGAGCTGGATTGAAGGGTGCTTGACTAAAATGAGAAAGAGAATGAGGGACAAATCTCCTTTTAACCTTCTGTGGGCAGCAATAGATTTAAAGAAGGACATAGCACATAATTTATAGTTTACATTACACAATGAAAAACCTTTTTTAGTGACAAAATTTGATCTCATCTGATTCCCACAATAGTCAGATAATAGATAATGCTTACACTACCTACCTGGATTACTGTCTTTGCCTTTGTAGATATATCCAAGGATGCTATAGAGATTAAGTGGCCTATTGTTTTTCAGTCATTTTTTCAGTTGTGTTCCCACTCTCTGCAATTCTTGTCAAAGAGACTAGAGTGGTTTGCCATTTCCTTCTCCCATATATTAAGGCAAAGTTAAGTGACTTCCCCAGGGTCACACAGCTAGTAAGTGTCTGAGGCTGGATTTGAACTCAGGTCTTCCCGACTCTAGGCCCAACCCTTTGTCCACTGAGCCACCTAGCTACCTCCAATCTTGTTACTGCTACACTATAAACTTCATGATGTCTCATCTAATCTTAGGTTATCTCCACTCTTCTCCCTCCTGTCCAGTTTCTAGATGAAGAAACTGAGACACTGAGAGTTTATGGATGAATGGCAATCTGCCCCACTGGAAGGAATACTCACACTAATAAGGTCCCAAATCCAGTAAAGTATTGTGTTGTCGTTGTTGTTGAGTTGTGTCTGACTCTTCATGACCCCATCTGGGGTTTCTTGGCAGACACTGGAGTGGTTTGCCATTTCCTTCTCCAGCTCATTTTACAGATGAGGAACTAAGGCAAACAAGGTTAAGTGACTTGCCCAGGGTCACATAGCTAGTGTCTGAGGCCGGATTTGACCTCAGGAAGATGAGTCTGCCTGACTCCATTGTAGGTAAGGCCAGAAGTTAAGTGTTCCTGATTCCAAGCCCAGTACTGCAGCCATTCTGCCAGGCTGGGATGAAGAAGGCACTTTTAAACCCTTCAAGTACTGACAGATGAAAATTAGTATTATTATCATCCTTCCCACTGCCAAAGTCCATTGAGGGTTATCATCTGCCCTGCCCAATGCCTTCTATGATTCTCCAGCCTTTTACCTGCTTGCCTCTATACCCTGCGGCCCTCTCTCACTGTCATGGATCTACTCAGAGCTCCTGAAGTTGAGATACTGATGTCACCATCTTACAGATGAGGAAACTTCTGGCAGCATCATAGGTTTAAAGCTGGAAGAACCCTTCAAGGCCACCCTCAAAGCCAACCCCCTCATTTGGCTGGTGAGAAAATTAAGATCAAAAGAAATATAGTGACTTACCCACAGTCCCATAGGCAGTAAGTTATAGGTGGGTAGTGAGGACCAGGACTGGAACTCAGGACCTCTGACTCTACATGTTCTTTTCACTATACTCTGCTTATCTTAACCAGTCAATAAACATATTTATTAAGTTCCTACAATGTGCCAGGCAATGTGCTAAGTGCTGGAGATACAAAAAGAGGCAAAAGATAGGCCTTGCCCTCAAGGAGCTTACAATCTAATGGACCTCTCAAGAGATTCGCCCATATATATGATAAATTGGTAGTAGTCTGAGAAAGAAAGCACTAATGTCACCCTGTCAGTTTCATTACTTATAGGGTAAAGAAAGGTAAGAAGGGTTAGCATTTAAATAGTACTCTAATGTACGCGAAGCACTTTACACACACACACACACACACACACACACACACACACACACACACAGAGAAATATATGCTCTTATTGCAATGCCAATCTTGGTCAGACAAAAATCGCAGAATTTGAACCCTATTGTTTTAAGTAGAGTTCAGTATCACAAAATCTAAGCCCAGTGCCAAAGGCTTTTTGGGCAGTCCCCTGGATCCCAGATTTATTGGATCTGACCAGGACAAGTCTGTGTGTCCAACCCTCCTCTTCTTGACCTGGTTCCAGGTCTCCCCAGGTGTTGGTGTGCAATAAAAAGCAGAGTTAACGATCAAATTTAGGATTTGGCCTGGCTAGCTCCTTCTAACCTGGCTTTACTCTGTTCATGGACACTCCTCCAGAATCCAAGTGAAGGAATAGGGAGAGTTAATAACAAATTCAAATAAAATTTTAAAGACCACATTCAGTTCTTGCAATGGCCAGTGTCTTGTGGCAAGTGCTGTGCTATGTTGTGGCTCTTAAAGGATAGCTGAGAGGTCATCATGTGTAATAGTAAGAGAGTCAGGAAGCCTTGGGTTCAAGTCTTGATTCCAAATATCTACTGACTTAGTGACCTTGGGCAAGTGTTTAACCTCTCAGTGGTCTAAGCAACTCTCTAAGACTGGAAGTTTCAGAACAATTAAGCACTTACCAAATATTGGGCACTGTCTTAAGCACTGAGGATACAAAGAATAGCAAAAATATGGCCTGGCCTCTCACAGGGCTCCTATTATGATGGGGGAAACAACATTCAAATAATTGTTTATATACAAGATATATACAAACCCATGTCCCTGCCACATTGCAGGGGTTAGGGGCATGTAAATTTGCATAAAATTTTTTGACTCTCCTTTCATACGAGATGAAGTCTGAATTTTTTCTTTTTCTTTTAGAGGGCTTTTATAGTATCTTACTGTAAAATTTGTGTTAATATTATACAATACTATACACATATTTTACACATTTATGAGTTTCTAAACTTTTTCTGTGTTGTCTGCTGACCTTTATGTGTCATCTACAGCTTCCACAAAACTCCCCCAAAATTCCTATTTAATTTCTTATGCCAACCTGTGTTATATAGAAATCACAACGGGGACCACATCCAGAGAAAGAACTGTAGAGTCTGAATGCAGATCGAACCATACAATTTTCACTTTTGTTGTTGTTTTTTTTCTTTCTCATTGTTTTTCCTTTTTGTTCTGAGTCTTCTTTCACATGACTAATGTGGAAATGTTTAACATGATTGTACATGTATAACCTATATCAGATTGCTTGCTCTCTTGGGGAGGGGGGGGAGAGGATGGAGGGAGAAAAATTTGGAGCTCAAAATCTTACAAAGATGAATGTTGAAAACTATCTTCACATGTAATTGGAAAAAAATAAAATACTATTAGGTGAAAAAAAAGTCACAATGTAGAAGGGATAATTATAAATGCAAGGTAACCTCAAAGGGAAGGTAAGAACAGCTGGGGCACCCCTTAAGAAGGTAAGTTTTGGAGGAGGCCAGGAGCCTGGACACTGAGAGGAGGGAAAGAAGCCAGTGAAGAGGCAGAGACTGAGAATGGAGCATCCTGTCATTTGTGAGAATTAACAAGTATGCTGATGTAGCTATAGCACAGTATGTTCTGTAAGAAGACTGAAAAGGATGGGGGCAGACTGAAGACCCCCTGAAGACTGAAAAAGAAGGCCAAAAAGGGATTTAAATGACAAACAAAGCATTTTATATTTGATCCTGGGGGTAACAGGGAGCCATAAGAGTTTATTGAGTAGAGGAAGGGGCATGCCATGATCAGACTTAGGAAAATCCCTGAGTGGAGGATGGACTGGATAAGAGAAAGACTTAAGGCAGGGAGATCACCTGGAAGACCAATACAAGAGTCTAGGCATGAGGTGATAGTGGCCTGCACTAGGGTGCTGGCTGTATGAGGGGAGAAAAGGGGACGTAGATGAGCAACGTTATGAAGGCTGAACTGAGGAGACCACAATAGATTGCAAAGGTGAGATGAGCGTGAAGGAAGAATCAAAAGTGACACCAAGGTTGGGAGCCTAGTGACTAGTAGAACGGTGATAATGATAGGGAAGTTGGAAAGAGGAGTTCTCTTCTGGACGTATTTAATTTGAAATGACCATTGGATATTCCATTTGAGATGTATAAGGGGTGGTTGGTGACATGAGACTGAAGCTCTGGAGACAAAGTAGGACTGGATGTATTGAGCTGGGAATCATTGGCACAGAAATTGTAATAATTGAACCTATGGGGATTGAAGAAATCATCAAGTAAGATAGCACAGCAGAAGTTCTTACCTTGAAGTCCATGAACTTGTTTTTTTCAAAAAATACATCAATGACTGTATTTCAATATTACTTGTTTCCTTTGTAATCCTCTATATTTCATTTTATGCATTTAAAAACATTATACTAAGAAGGGATTGTCAAAGGGATCCATGACACAAAAAAGGTTAAGAACCACTGTATCAAGGGGAAAGAGAAAAGAGCCCAGGACAGACTTTTGGGGGACACCCACCCCCAGTCAGTAGAAATGCACTGTATAAAGATGGAGCAAAGTAGACTGAGAAAAACTGGGCAGACATGTAGGTCAGATTGCATGACTAAAGCCTAGAGAGGAAAGAGTATTTAGGGGGAGAGGGTGATTGACAGTGTCAAATGATGTAGATAAATCAAGAATGATGAGAACTGAGGAAAGGCCATTTGTTGGTAACTTTGAAGAGAGTCTTTTCAGTGGAATAATGAGGTAGGAAGTCAGATTGCAGTGGATTCAGAAGCAAGAGAGGGGAGAGGAATGGAGGCACCTGTTGTAGACCACTTTCCAAAGAATTTTAGCAGCAAAGGGGAGGAAATATAAATGATGGTAGCTATCAGGTATGGTTGGATCAAATGAGAGTTTTCTGAGGATGGAAGAGACATGCGTGTGTCTGTAGGCAACAGAAAAGGAACCATCAGAAGGAGAGAGAGAGAGAGAGAGAGAGAGAGAGAGAGAGAGAGAGAGAGAATGATGGATCAATCTGCTGGGAAAAGTGGGAGTGGATAGGATCAAGGATGCATGTTGAGGAGTTTGCCTTGCATACAAGAAGGGCCACGTCTCCATGACAGGCAGAGATGAAGGAGGAGATAGAGAGGAAGGACAAAAGATACACTGGTAGAGAGAATTTCTTTATTTGTAAGGTCCCTATACATGTGTAATCCCAGGTATCACTAACAACAAAAAGTTAACTACATAATTCTGAGTTAAAAGTGAAAGAACCATAGCCTCTCAAAGTTAGGAGGAGCGTCAGTGGTCTTCTGCCCAAAATGAACTTGAGAAGCAATGCTCATAATATCCTTGACAAGTCATTGAGACTCCTTCTGAAAACTACCAGCGGAGGGGAGCTCCCTACCTACCAAGGCAGCTCATGTGAGCTTTTTCAATGTTTACTACTTCAGGTAGTAAAGAGAGCTCTTCAGTATTTACTTCTTCAATGGATCAGTGATCTCATTGATCCGGGAGTTCTCTCCAGTGATGCAGATGGCAACATACCCATGCCTGCCCATCTATGTTCTCCTAAAATTTTGTCACAGGGGATCCATCCAATGTGCTGGAGGCCTTCTTGGCTTTCTACCAACATCAAGAAGGTACTGGTAAGGCCCTCTGGCCTTCTATCTGTCACCCCTCACCCTGACCATGTGATCAGCCCATCTTTCCTTTTGGACATACTGGCTCCTCCTTGACATCCTTAACTCTGCTCTTCTTCAGAGTTCCTTCTTGGTTACATGTTGCTGCCTGCTCACACTCATCATGCACCTTTGCACCGGCCTCTGTGATTGTCGTTTTGAGGCAGGGGTATTCCAAGTCTTGCTCCCATACAACAAGGCCAGTGAAATGTTAAAAAGCTGGGCCATTGCTCTTATGGAAAGTTTGGATCAGTAAAATAGCTTTTCAATTTCCCCAAAGCAATCAAGCCCCCTCTCCTCTTCCTGTTCAACTTTGGGTCCAATTTATCGTCTATCTGTGCTGTCTGTCCCATATTTACATACTGTTGGAGAGATAAACTCCATAGGGTATCCTTTGGATAAACTCTACAGAGTGTCCTTTCAGGTGCATGTTGAAATCATTAGATTTTAAGCTCCTTGAGGGCAGGGGCTGTCTTTTGTATCCCCAGAGCTTAGTGCCTGGGTCGGAGCTTAATAAACGTTGATTGATTGATTGGCTGGTGAACAGATTTTTAAAAATCCATTTGGTCTTTCCTATTCTCAAAGGATCATTGAACAGGTTTATTTTTGTGGTTACATCTTTCAAGGAATCCTGAATGATCTTGATAACCTTGACAACTCTGTTGCAAATTTAAGTTTGAAATAGGTGAGAAGACACCCTCCCCCTTCTTTGCAGAGATGAGGTGTTATGCGTTTGGGACATGGCATATAATGTCAGACTTGTTTGATATTAGTTAATTTCTTTTTCCTTTCTATTATAAAGGATTACTCTGGGAAGAAAAGGAGGACAGGGGAGGATTGTTTGGAAAGTGTAGATGATATGAAAATAAAAGCTATTTATAAAATGTATTTTAGAAAGCAAACTGGAGACAACCTTCACAACATGACATTACTTACTGTTTTTTTGGGTTTTTTTTAGGCAGTTGGGGTTAAGTGACTTGCCCAGAGTCACACAGCTACTAAGTGTCAAGTATTTGGTCTGAAGCCAGATTTGAACTCAGGTCCTCCTGACTTCAGGGCCGGTGCTCTATCCACTACGTCACCTAGCTGCCCCCAACATGACATTACTTATGTGGGGAAAATGCATTTACATACACTTATGAGAACAAAGTATTCAAGTGTCTTCCTTTTTACTCTCTTACAATTAAATCAAAATAAAAGATGATACATTATTTAAAAAGAAATTATAAAATCATTTCATTAGCTTGAACTATTGACTTCTGCCTCTTTGCTGAAATGAATAGGGAGGAGGAGTATAAAATGAAATAGAGGCATTTTATGACAAGGTCAAGGTCTACTCGATGAGGCAGAGATTCTTCCTTTTGCACTTGGTTTTCCCTCAAGGTCAAAAGCTATGATGTAGGTGTGTGAGTTTGCTACGTCTGCTTGTACCCATTGACTGTTTGCCAGTATTCATGCTGAATGCACCAGCTGGGGGAAAGCTGAATATGAAAGGTGGAATGTGAAAGTGCCTTAAGGGAGGTACAAAGGACTTTGTTAACTCAGAGGAAAGATGAGTCCTTGCTTAGGCAGGGAGGGTGGGCTTCGAGAAGGTGACATCCAAAAAATTACCTTGTATATACTTATGAATATTGACTCCTTGAGGACTGGGACTACTTTGTTGCGATCTTTGTATCACTAGGACCTAGCACATAGTAGGTGCTTGTTGTGGTTCAGTCCTGTCTGACTCAGTGGCCCTGTGGACCATGGGGTTTCCTTGGTTTGCCATTTCCAGTAGATTAAGACTGACTTCCCCAGAGTCACAGCCAGTATTCAGGTCTATCCTACCTCCAGTCCCAGTGCTCCATCCACTGAGCCACCTAGCTGCTTTCTAGTAAGTACCTAATGAATGTTTATTGAGGTGGCTAGGTGGTCTGGTGGATAGATCACTGTCCCTGGAGTTAGGAAGACCTGAGTTCAAATCTGGCTTCAGATACTTACTAGCTGTGTGACCTGAGGCAAGGCTCTCAATCTCTATTTGCCTCAGGTTTCTCCTCTGTAAAAACGGGGATAATAATTGCACCTACCGACCAGACTTGTTTTGAGGATCAAATGGGATAATAGTCATGCTGGCCCACAGTAGGTGCTATATTAATGCTAGCTATTATTACTGTTGGTGTTGTTGTTGTTGTTGAATGCTTTAGCAAGGAGCAACGGAGGGTGGGGCAGGAGCCAAATGTCAAAATGCCACCGGACCCTTCGGTCCATGCTAGGAATTTATTGAAAGGGCATTTAAGCAAAGAAGCATTGGAGACTGGTTTACACTCTCAACCAGCCAAAATATGAAGATGTGAAAGCTGCGGGTGTGGTCCCTGTGGTCTGCAGCACTGAAGGGACCTTCCCTTTGTCTCTGTGCTTGGGTCTGTGGCCAGACACCGGTGTTCTGGGTGAGGTGGTCACAGGCTCCAAACACACAGGGCATGTGTTTGCATGTCCTGGATTTCCTGTGTGGATCTGCAAGTAGACCAGTGGGGAAAGAGGGGACGGGGTGGGGGAGCACCTGTGGCTCTGAGGCCACATGCTGCTCTCTAGGTCTTCAGGTGTGGCCCTTTGATTGAATCCAAACTTGCGAAGCACTTGAGGACCTAGAAGACCACATGTGGCCTTGAAACCACAGGTTCTGTGCCCCTGAATTAGACTATACTGTTCCAGAATCTGGGCCCAGATTCTACCATGTCTAAAAGAGAGGCATGGTGATGTCCTGGAGTCAGGATGACTCGGATTCAAATCCAGCCTCAGACACTTAAAGCTATGTGACCCCTGGGCAAGTCACTTAACCTCAAATACCTCAAAAAACCAAAAAATCAACAAGAACATCAAACTTTTTAGACATGGGACTAGAAGACTGTGGTGGAAAAGAATGTTGGCTGTCACCAGGGGCAACTCTAAAAGTGTCTTTTGAGAGAGAAACCTGACCACCGAGGAAGGGACCAGCACTCTCAGCTATCTCTACCTGCCTCTCCTCACCTCCTCTCCCCCACCTTTTGAGGGTGCTGCCTCAAATCTTTTGTCCAGGTTTTTCTCCACCTCTGTTCAGGAAACAGGGTCACAGAGATACTTGGCCTCCTGGGGCCATCCTCATTCCTCTTAAAATCTTTCTCCAACTATAAATACCTCCCTCTCACCCCCCACCCTACCCCCACATGCTTTCCCCCTCAGTTCTACATGTTGTTATTATTGTTTGTCCTTTGTTCTCCAAGAGGACCATGGCATCAGGAGATGATGACAAGACATGCAAGTGAATTAGATTTAAGTGAGGGAGATTCTGTGCAAGGTCACCAGCCTCACTTTCTCCTCCAGAGCCACCTGGCTCCAGTGGTAAGAAATAGGTCAAAATGACTGGAGATGGCCCCAGATGCAGTGGGGGACCTTGGCCTTTTTAAGCTAAGGTCTTTTCCAGGTCTCAGTTTGACTCAGGCATCACCCAGTTAGTGATTAAGGTTAGGTAAGAAATGAGGCAAAGAATGGCCTCTTGTACCTGGTTTAAAAAACAAACAAACATACATAGATACACATATGTATTATATAGATATAGATACACATATAAATGATATATACATATATCATATATATACTAGATAGATAGATAGATAGATAGATAGATAGATAGATAGATAGATAGATAGATAGATAAATGTCTATACATCAGTCTGGGAGGGGAAGATCCTCAGGGTTTCTGGTCAAAACAGAATACATGTTAGAAGCAAGCAAAAGGATGCTCAATCAGGTGTCCCTTAACTCTCCCCGGCCACATCAAATTTTGGTTAAATTTGATCTACATTTTTATAAGAAATTTGTGCTGGTAAGCACACAATTTTCTAAGCTTTCAAATTTTTTTCTTCCTTGTTTACTCACGTGTTAGTGATAATCCAAAAAACTCATGATGGTGGTTGTTTTTTGGGAAAGGAGGGGTAAGAAGATGCTGGTCTTTTTTTGCAATGGGGTACCTCTTTCCTAGACCTGCCCCTCCTCCTCCTCAGCACCTCCCCCTTTTTCTGGAATATTCTATGTCTAGAACCTTCCACTCTAGAAATGTTCATGCCCCAGGAAACTTTGCTAATTGATGATTCCCTCTCTGTGGAACCAGAGGTGGGAAATCAAGCCAATGCACCCAAATGAGACCCTGACCTCTCTCTAGAACCCTTGGCCCATAGAATTTTCAGTGCTTTTCCTGTGATTGGACTTCTCTGGGTTGTGGACTGTTCTAGTATGGGTGTGGCATTGGCCCACTGCCCTAGTAATGGTGGTATTGGCTCCTGGCCCCAGTGTAGGAAGGTGACACTTTGTCCTAGTATTGGAGGTGTTGGGTGCTGCCCTAGTTTAGGGATCAGTTGGCAGAGGGACCCCAGTCATTCGTCACAGTGATTAGAAGGAATAGGACCATCATTGGTCCTTCTACCTTCTGCCACAGCCCAGAGACCATGATGCCCAAGATCTGGCAACTTCTGTGGTTATAGCCTTCCTTTATTCCTTGAGGCAACCTTGGATAGAGGCCTGGGCCCAGAGTCTGGAAGACCTGAGGTCATATTCTGCCTCAGACACTTACTAGATGTATGACCCCGGGCAAGTCATGACCTCTGCCTGCCCCAGTTTTCTCAACTGTGAACTGAGGATAATGAAGACACCAACCTAGGAGGGTTCTTGTAAGGATTAGATTAGATAATGTTTGTAAAAGTCTGGCACAGTAGTAGATGCATAATAAAAACTCCTTTCCTTTCCTCTACTAATTTGAACCCTTAGGTATCTACATTTACATAGCTAAAGGTTTGCAAAGATCTTTGGATAGGTCTTCTTTTTTGATCCTCCTGGACTGGCCTTGGCCAACTATAGGTCCCAGGCCAAGCCCTATTTAGTCATTGTTTGGGCCCTGATTGGTATGAATGAATGTAAATAACAATTGTTTCTGTTTTAGCCAGAAACTCTGAAACCTGATCTTCTCCCAGATCTTTTTTTTTTCCCCAGAGGCAGTTGGGGTTTAGTGACTTGCCCAGGGTCACACAGCTAGTAAGTGTTGTGTCTGAGGACGGATTTGAACTGAGGTCCTCCTGACTCCAGGGCCAACGCTCTATCCACTATGCTACCTGACTGCCCCTATCCTTTTTTTTTTAAAGACACCATTCTTTATCTCATTTCTTATTAAGACTTAATCACTGAATGGGTGCTGCCTCAAACTGAGACCTGTTAAAGGCCTTAGCTTGAAAAGGCCAAGGATCCCTATTGCATCTGGGCCATCTCCAGTAGTCCTGATCTATATCTTGCCACTGGACCTAGATGGCTTCCAAGGAGAAAGTGAGGCTGGGGACTACACAGTCCTCCCTCACTTAAATCTGATTCACTTGCATGTCATGACATCATCTTCCTGATGTTATGGTCCTCTTTGAGGATAAAGGGCTAACCACAAGAAAATCTCAGTAACAGACTGAGATAAAGTTTATTTTGAAAAAGTCTAATCTTGTCTTGAGTCACAATATGACCATGCCGTGGCCAGGATCTGGGTCAAAGATAATTAGATAGAATGTAATAGGGAGAAATGTCAAGTCCTGCACTGGGGTTTTAAAAAACCATCCCTGTAGGATGGACTGGAGGCAGTGTTAGAAAACCATTTATGTCAAAAAGTCCTGGAGTTTGAGTTTAATAGAGGCAGCAGTGTGATGTGGCAGCTAAAAGAATGAATAGTCTCTTGGGTTGTATTGGTTGGGTCCAGAACATGAAAGGTGATAGCTGCGTTTGACCCTGGCGGAGGTCACATGGAGACAGCTAGGCGGCTCAGTGGATAGTGTGCTGGACCTGTGTAATGCAGAACATTATTTTACCATTTAGGTAGTAGGGCCCTTTAAGCCATGGAAAGCAGAAATTACTGCTTAATCTTGCCCCAGACTTCTTTCCTCCTAAATCTAAACAACAGTGAAATGTACTCTTGCATAGCTCAGCACAGCCCATACCTCCAACGCAAATGGATAAGAAAGCTTGCAATATAATTGCTTTAGATAATTATGTTTATACCAGAGACCAGGGCACCTGGTCTGGTTAGTGTGATCCCTGACCCATAATAATGGGGTACTCGGGTGCTTGTGCTTGTACTTGTGCCCCAATTTCTCCCTAGTCTCAGAAACACTGTCTCTAACAACCACTCCCCAGCCCAAGGACACTATGCCTAGCAGTTATTCATGCATGGGCCTCAGCATGACCCTTATCTCTTTCCCTGGTACAGCTACACAGAGCTGGGCTGCTCAGGCCCCAGCCCTCAGATCATGGCTCTGGAAGCCTCCCAATTCCTCAGTAAGTTCCTGTGTTGTGAGAAAGCTTTCCCTTGTTGCAGAGCATTCTGTCATCAAGACAGAGGGAGAGGGGTGTCCTTGGCCAGCCCAAGGACTCTTCCTCCTGCCAGACTCCAAAGATCCATCCTCCTCCCTGTCCCGTATACTCCCTGTACTTTCCCATCCATAGCCCCCAAAGACACCTGCACCTTTGGATTACCTCGTCAGTGTTCCTGGTATTTCTTTCCCATGCTCTTTTCCATATAAACCCTAGCTCAACCCCTGATCAGGGCTTCTTAATTTGGGTGTGCATACCCCTGGCAGCCACGGGCTAATAAATCCACATTTTAAATTACATCTGGGTCTCACTTGCTGATTTCTTGGTACAACACCTGGAATATGGAAGACCTGAGTTCAGATCTGACCTCAGATACATGCTAGCTGTGTGACCCTGGGCAAATCACCTAACCTCTGTTTGCCTAACCTGCTGGAGAAGGAAATGGAGAAGCACTCTACTGTCTTTGCCAAGAAAACCCCATAATGAAGTCACAGAGTTGGACATGACTGAACAACAATGAGGCTACATGTAGAGTATTGTGTTCAGTCCTAGGCAACACATTTTAGAAATTCAAGCTACAAGTGGATAAAGAGAGGCCAGTAGGGTCTTGAAGAAAACCTATCCTATGAAAACTTCTAGAGGAACTTGAAGGGGGAAAAAAAGACCTAAGGGGCTCATGATATGCTTTGCTGTCTTCAAATATCTGAAGCTTTGCTATATGAAAGGATTAGATTTATTCTGCTTGGCATGAAAGGGCAGAATTAGTGTCAATGGGAGAGAAGTCATGGGGAGACAGATTTCAAAGAAAGATTACAGGGACAGATCTTCCTAACAGAACTGTCTCAATTCCCAGGGGACTGTTTTGGGGAAAGAATTTTAGGGTGAGTTCCTGGCCTCTGGAAGTCATTGTCTGGAAGCTAAATAGACACTTTTCTGGGATGAGGATGAATGAATTTGTATTTCAGGAATGGGGTGGACGAGGTGACTACCAAGGTTAAGATTCTTTGATTCAATTCATTATTCTGTATGGATTTAGGAAATCTCTGCCAGGCTCAGAAAGATCCTCCAAAGCGAGAGATGAGAGCATTCTTAGAGGAGGCCAGGCAGGGAGAGAGTTCAATACTCTGAGGAAAGGTAGGGACAATAAATTGACTAATAGGCATTTATTAAGTACCTGCTGTATGCCAGACCCTAGGCTAGATGCTAGATGTGTGTGTGTATTCACATATATGCAAGTATATATGTGTACACACACATACATGCATGTACACACAGAATAAATTCAAAATAAATATGAGGGAGGTAAATAGGGTAGGAGGGCGCTGGCAGTTGGGGGGAAGTGTGGTGAAGTTTTTTCTCACACATACTGGTTGTTTTCTGTGGGTTGAGATGGGGGGAAGTGAAGGATGTGGGTGGGTAGAGCCTGTGCATGGCATGAGTTCCTGACAGGCTGTCAGCTTCAGGATGGTTCAAGGCTCTTGAAAGTGACTAGAAGGAGGTCACAACAGCTGTAACAACTGGTCCCCAGCTTGTGGCTCTGTAGAGGGGAAGCCTTTCTGTGCCAGGCACCACGCTAAGTGCTTTTACAAATGTCATCTCATTTGATCCTCACCACAACCCTCTGAAGATGGATGCTATTATTATCCCCATTTTACAGATGAGAAAACTATAGACTGATGACTTTTGTTGTTCTGTGGTTTGTTGTATGATAGTCAGTGACCTACGGCCAGAGCTCAGGCCTGAGCCACACTGGGACACTTCTCCACAAGCAACATTCTCTCCCATCTCTATTGTCTGGCTCCTGGCACTGCCCACAGCCCTAAACCCCCAAACCTCGAAAGAGCAGGGCGAGGGGAAGTTAGGAATGGGGATGCCTCTTCACGCCTCCCTTCCTCCTCCTCCTCCTGTCTTTATATAACACTCTAAAGTGCGACTAGGGCTTTACAAACATAATCTCATTTGAGCTTGACAATAGCCCTGAGAGGTGGCTAATCCAGGTATTACTTCTATATTCCAATGGATCTGTGATCTCATCTTAATTATTAGTGGCCTCTCCAGTATAACTGTAAATTTATTGTGGATAGAGTGTCCCCAGAAGTCTTAGTGTTGGGACACTAAGCTTGGGACATCCTGTATATCCTATATTTATTACCTGGTTTGTTCCTTGAATTAATGTGACTGAGAATTAATGAATTAATGGCTGAGACGTATTTCAAGCAATAAGTAAAGTGTCAAAATAGCCCAAGAAACAATGAGGAATTCTCAGCCAAGAAAGTTATTGGTTCATTCTCTGCAAATCTCAACCATCTCTGTCTCTGTCTTTCTGTTCAGCACCTTCTCATCCCTTCCTATCACCATCCTCACACTGACACTAATCGTTTGAGCAAACATACAGTCTCAGGGTCTAAAAAAGGGAACTGGGTATTGAGAAATGAAGAGAGTGAGGGGCAAATATGTGACAGAGGAACGTCCACATTTTTATCAGCTCCATGTATGGGAATTATTTTACAATTCCATTTATTGGAATAATGTACAATGCTATTGTTCTTTAGAACTTGACTTACGAAAGGATTCTCTTCTGAAGTAAAGCAGTGTTGGTATTACCATTTTACAGAACAGAAAAAAATGAGGAGCAGAGAGTGAAGCTAATAAACTGTCAGAAATAAAACTCCTTTGCTAGACACAGAGTTAGATGTGAAAGGGTCCATGAGAGGTCATCTAGTCCATCCTGACCACCTCATTTTCCCATAAACCAAGTCTTCTGATTTTAGGTTCAAGCACTCACTCCCCTGCATATACGAAGAAACTGAGGAAATTGAAAATATGAGATTCAAAGGGTCATGGATGGATATCTTCTGAGGAATAGCTGGAATTAAGAAATTGGTAAAATAAAAATTAGCAAAGTGAGCATCCCCAATTTTTGAGAACAGTTCTTTGACACCAGGTCTCAGATGAGAATATAAAACAGCAATCATCAAAATTATTTGGTGCTGGCTAAAAAAAAAATGATGAATGGAACAGCTTAGGATTATAGTATGTAGAAGCAAACATATTCAAATCAAGTCAACTGGTATTTATTAAGCACCTACTATGTGCCAGGCACTGTACTAAGCACTGAACATATAAGTAAAGGTAAAAAACAATCCTTTTGTTCAAGGAGATCAATCTAACAACACCATGGTGTTTGTTAAACCCAAAGACCATAACTACTGGGTTAACAAAAACCACTTGGAAAACCAGAAAACAACGTGGCAGAAATTAGGTTTAGACCAACCACTCACACCATGTACCACAAAAAAAGTTTTATTGCTGCCTTTAAAAAAAATATCATAGCCACTTCTGGATACTGTCTCTCCCCTGAATCTGCACAAAATATACAACATTTTGAAATGTAGTACTCTACCTCACTATAGAAGGGTGGGAGGCTCAATTGATCATCTGTTCTTTCCATATATCTGTGATCTTTTTAAAAAATAATTTATTTTTAAAATACTATTTTATCTTTCCTAATTGCATGTAAAAAACCCAATTTTTAACATTTGTTTTTTAAAATTTTGAGTTCCAAATTCTCTTCCTCTTTCCCTCTCCTTCCCTCCCCTTCCTTGAGAGGGTAAGCCATTTGATATAGATTATACATGTGCAATCATGCAAAATATTTTTATATTAGTCATGTTGTGAAGGAAAACAGACAAAAAAAAATAACCCAAAAAAGAAAGTGAAAAACAGTATGCTTCGCTCTTCATTCAGACTCCATCAGTTCTTTCTCTGGAGGTGGATAGCATTTTTTCATCCTGAGTCCTTTGGTCTTAGATCTTTGAATTACTGAGAAGAGCTAAGTCATTCACAGTTCTTCCCTGATCTAAGGCTCTGAGTTGAATGACTTTCTTTAATAATCGGCATAACTAAGCCTCCTGAAATAGCAGGAGGAAAGGAACTGTTGTGTCTCTAGGCCCAAATGCCTTAGACTCTTAAAGAAAAAAGCTCAAGTCTTTATTGAGTTCTCTAGTGGCACCTAAACTTCACTGGTTTCTGGGAGGAGAAAGTTGGTTTTCCAACTCTGCTTCAAATTGGTCTGTTGAAAGACAGAGAGACAGACAGACAGACAGACACAGAGACAAAGAGTGAGATGGAGACAAAGACAGTTTGATGAGTCACTTCCTGGGTTCCAGCCAGGTAATCAACTGCAATTCCCTGTGTCTCATCAGCAAAGTGCCAATGAGTGCATCTACACCCTCTTGGGGTGGTGTCCTTCGCATGCCTCCAAATGTCCTGTAATCTCACCAACTTGATCTCATCAAATTAATCAAGGGTTCTCCAAGGTCATGACTCCACCCTTACAATTGGATTCACATCCAGGTTCTTTGACACCAAGCCCTTTCTACTACACTAAAGTTTGCCATCATCACACAACTAGTAAATGTCAGAATTTGGGTGTGATTTCAGGTGACCTTAGAGTATTTCATTCATTCCATTCAATCACTCAAGCAATGATCATTTGTTAAAGCCCCTACTATGTGCCAGGCACTGGGCTAAGTTCTAGGGACACAATGATAAAAGTGAGATATTCCTGCCCTGAAGGGGCTTACATTCGCCTGGGTGTCTCATACAACACACTTTAGACAGTGGTGGCCAGGAAAGCCAGCTTTGGTCAAGGCTGGTGGAAAGAGTTGTAAGGAGGGCAGGGCATTGTTATGCCTTTTCTGGTAGCAGTGGTGGTATTAATTTTAGGTTACCACTCCTTGAGCATGAGGTTGAAGAGGAGATGGGATCAGAGAAGAGAATGGTACCAGTGGAGCAGGAGGGCAGATGGCAAGATGCCATGTACTTTGCTTTTGCATATTCTGCACATATCTACATATTTACAGAGTTTGCTGGATAGAGTGATAGACTCAAGTCAGGAAGACCTCAGTTCAAATCTGATCTCGGCCACTTACGAGCTGTATCACAGTTTGTGAATTATTTAACATCAGTCTGCCTCAGTTTTTTTTTTAATCTGTAAAATGGGGATTATAATGGCACCTACTTCCCAGGGTTGTCAAAGATCAAATGACATTTTTAAAGAAATGCTCAAAGAGCTATGTAAATGCAAACTATTATTATTATGGGTTTTTTTTCCCCATTAGAATATGAGCTCCTTGAGGTCAGGGATTATTTTTGCCTTTCTTTGCATCCCTAGAACTTGGTACAGTGCCTGGCACATAATAAGAGTTTAACAAATGGTTGTTGGTTGACGAATTGATGTCCTGGTGAATGGGTGGATGGGACTGATGGAGCATGGTCTGGGACTAGCTAGTCATAGAGGTGAGGATTGTATTACCTTCAAATCAAGGCAGTTCAGCTCTGAGGAGAATCCCAAAACCTAGTGAAATAACTTCCCTCTGGAAGAGGGCAGGGTCTCCTGAGGGCTAGGACAGTCTAGGGGAATCAGCTGCGTTCTGTCCTCCTACACTGAAGACACAAAAGACCAGAGACAGTGTTTCTTTCAAGTTTTCTATCTCTGCAGACAGTAAGCAATCATCTGAGGCATCCTGGCCACTGAGAAGGGAAAATCTGGGTTCACATTCTAGATAATTTGTCAACCTGAATTGTAGGGGGAGTTTTCTCAGTTTGGGAATTCCCTCCATCATTGAAATTACAGATCTGGTCCGGCTCCATTAAAATCAAATTGATATTAGATAATAGTAGAGTCCTTTCCTACATGATGCTTCCTTCTCATTTAAGAAACTTTCTGAAACCGTTGGAATAGGATTGGCAGAGGGACTGGACCTGTAAATCCATTGATCATTATAATTCGAATGCCTGTTGGCACTTTTTATGCAGTTTGTAGCCTTAGGGAGTTTCCTAGAGAACTGGGAGGTTAAGGGATTTGCCCTGAGTCACAGCCAGTATACGTCAAAGGCCTGACTCTAACTCAGGTCTTCCAGGTTTCGCATCTGGCTCTATTATCCACACAGCCCCTCTGGAGTGGGATATATTCCCTTTAAAAAGCAGCAGTATCCACGGGTAATGGGCTTCCCAAGAACTTGTGGATCAGACATTGATGAAATGGAAATTTTCTGCCTGCAGATCTGGGCTGAAAGCCTTAGAGAGAAGTCTCTTCCTTTGAAAAGGGGCATTCAGAGCAATGAGTTCCCCTTAGTGCTAGCTCATCTGACTGTTAGGGCTTCTCCCTGTGGATAAGGAAATGGTGCAGAGTCTGCATAAAAAAAGGGGCTCTGTAATTTTCTCCAGCCTCTCCCCAGCCCCAGCTCCACTGTGGTGATCGGGTGAGGAACTGAAATCAATACGGCAAAAAAAGAAAAAACCAAACACCCAACCACGAAGGGATTCGAACCCTCAATCTTCTGATCCGAAGTCAGACGCCTTATCCATTAGGCCACGTGGTCGCTGCGAGAACAAGAGCTGTTTGAGACTTTGAAAATACAGTGCAAATCCTCTTTTTTTCTTTAAAAAAAAAACAGCAGATGCCGAGAAATTATGAAAATAATAGAGTTGAATGTCTCCTCGCAATGGAAGCCACTGTACATGAACGGTCTCCCTGGAAACACATACCCGCTTCTGGAAGCAGGAAATTCCTTTCCAGTTCAGAGTTACTATGGCCGGAAACCCCGCGGTCCCGCAGCCATACTCTCTAGGAGGCTTGCGGAATTTGGCCAGGCTTTTCTTCAGCCAATGAAGAGAGACAGGTCGAAACACGCCCATGCCTGCCACCTTTTCGATTTTTGTGCATTGGATAATAGCGTGTGCAATTTGGAATCCATCAAACCTTGCCTTGGAACCAAAGTACTAGCTGTGCAACCTGGGGCAGGTCACTTACCTTCCTCCTCTGAGCACAGGCATACCAACTTTAAAGCAGAGAAATAAATACTGTCTGTTGTTATTATCTTGCACGTAGTAAGCCCTTAATACATGCTTGTTGATTGTTTGATTGGTTGGAGGAGGAGTTTACATCTACTGACCATTAAATCATCTCATACAAGAGCTATGGGAGGGGTTTGTGAGCAAAGGAGCAAAATTAAGAAAATCCAATGCGAAGCTGGTGCAGAGCTCTGACTTGAACCCCTTCCCACTCACAGGATCTGTTATTGTGATGCCATTCTCCCACTTTTGCTTTTACACAACAGCCCGAGGGTCATCCCTGGAAGCATAAACATTTTGCTTGTGACCTTGGGAAACGGGTTCATTCTTTTGGCTAGCAGAGTGAAATGGAAAGGACGGGGGTAGGCAGTCTCTCAGGCTGCTTCACGGAAGATCCACCTTAACTAGACAATGGATTTTCTCCCAGAGTCCGTGTGTGGTCAGTGATAGGGCTGTATTCAAACAGCATGCTTTCGCCAAGCAGAGTGGCGCAGCGGAAGCGTGCTGGGCCCATAACCCAGAGGTCGGTGGATCGAAACCACCCTCTGCTAAATGAGTTTTGAAGAATTGATATATAGATGTATATTTGTTCAAATAATGCTGTGGCGGAAGGGAAATAAAGTAAGAAAGGGTGGGGGGCATTAAAAACAAAGAGAGGAAAAAAAAAAAAGGCCGAGCAGCTGCGGAGCAGAACCTTGCAGGCGGCCTTGTCAGGACCCTATCACAAGACAGTCTTCCTTGTGGTGCACCACAGCTTGGTGAAACTGGCAGACGCTTTAATGTTTCAGTAAGGGCTGGTTTCCACGGTTCTCGGTCTCACCCAGCAATGCAAAACGCCATTACACTCAACATTGTAGGAGATGTTTAATACCTGATCTGCGTGGAGGTGTTAATTTCCCTGATCAAAGCACAGAACTAATTTAAAATTATTTATTGAAGGTACCTTTGTTCCCAGAGGTTGACAACCACATCCCCAAATCAAGTCAACAAGCATTGTTTCATAGCAAGGTTTAACTGTTTGGTTGTTTGCTAAAATAAAATAGTAAAAAATAGTTTTTACAAATCATTCCCCTCAGAACACTGTCACACTTTCCCACAAATATCCAAGACCCTCATGGAATGAGTGGGCATAATCTTAGACTATTATAAGTGTGACCAATAAGTAGGGAAGACGACCAAAGCTCCTTACTTCTCCAGTCCTGGGAGGCCTCAAAGTCCTTTCTCTCTTTGCAATCTAAACCTTTATTGCAAGGACTAGTTTTTTTGAGTCCACAGAAGGCTTTCTTCTTTTCAACCAGAGGTCATGCTTCTTGTAGCAGCTTCTGGTGTTAAGTAATTGTCTTCTTGTATCAGCGTCTGCCTCAACTCTAATTCAAGCTCTTTTGTACTGTCTTTCTGACTGCTGGAAAGGGTGTCACTTGGGTGCTATGGTTGGTGTTAGAGAGGAAGAGCGATGAGATAAACCCCCTCCTTCCTCACAAGAGTGATTCTTTCTCACAGGCCAGGTTCTTCTTTTGCTGTTGGCTCCTACCCGACCTGAATGATGGTCAAACTATTTTTTGCAATGGCATGGTGTCAGTCAGTCCATTTCAGCAGAAAAAGAAGTGGTCGAACTCTTTTCAGGGGATCATTGGGTGTGAATACCTCATTAATAGAGGAATACAGCTTCATCTCTCATTTATATCAACCAAATACATGGGGGAACAAATATTTCCATTCACTAATGGATTAGAAACTGAAATTCTCTAGTAGCTCTTCTCCACACCTTTTCTGAATCATATTGTGATGGAAGAAAGATAGGAGTAGATAGTCAAATAAGTTTGATTTGGGGTTTGGGTTGTTTTTTTTTTTGTATAAAGATTCCATTTTTTGTTTTCCAACGGCCATCTTAAGAATGCCAACGAGGAGGAGGGGGCTTTTGCCTAAAAACACATGCTCAGGAAATGAAAACGTTAAATTATGGTAGAGTCCCTCATCTGATGAGTGCAGTTGTTTTTGTTTTTGTTTTTGTTTTATTTTAATTCCCACTCGTCCCTGATGGAACTCATTTTCGGTTTAGGCCATTCACTCAACTCAGCGAGATTTTCCTGAAGTTGACCCACATCAATCCATCTCTCTACTGAGAAGAGCTCCAGGTTTGTGGAGGCAACTAGGTCACATCATTTGTTTGGAAATCTCTCGCTCTGGAGTGGAAAGCAGTCAAAGCAACACTTAGGGTCCTGCTCCTGTGGGGTTTTCCTGGATCCAGGGCCACAGCTCTCACGCACACAGCATGGGGGAGTCTGGCTCAAACAAGCCCCACACTATGGCTTCCTTAGGAATGGTGAAATCTTTACCAAGTGGAGCACTGGGGATAACCGGCCCATTTCCACCGGAGCTTTAGTCTTATTTTTTATTATTTTATTATTTTCAAATTACCTGTAAAGATAGTTTTTAACATTCATTTTCATAAAATTTTGAGTTCCAAATTTTTCTCCCTCCCTCCTTCTCCTCCTCTCTCCCCAAGAGCCAGCAATTTTATATAGGTTATACATGTACAATGATGTTAAACACATTTCAACATTAGTCACGTCATGAAAGAAGAATCAGAACAAAACCATAAGAAAGAAAAAGACAATAACAACAAAAAAATGAAAATGGTATGCTTCCATCTGTATTCAGACTCCATAGTTCTTTCTCTGGCTGTAGATAGCATTTTCCATCATGAATCTCTTGGAATTGTCTTGGATCATTGTATTGCTGAGAAGAGCCAAGTCTAGTCAGTCATTGAACTGTGCTATTGTTACTGTGTACAGTGTTCTCCTGGTTCTGCTTACTTCACTCTGCATCAATTCATGTCAGTCTTTCTAGGTTTTTCTGAAATCTGCCTGCTCATCATTTCTTATAGCATAATAGTATTCTATTTCAGTCTCATTTTCAAATAATAAATACTTCATGATGTCATACTGAGCCTTAGGACTTCTGGTGTCATGCAAAAACACCTGGTTACCAGCATGGTCTTTAAACTGGATACTCTTCAGAAAGGTCTGGCTTTTTGTCTGTCCTTTTTGTGTGTTTTTTTGTCTTCCCTTTTTTGTCTTTTGTCTTTTGTCTTTCCTTCTTTGGGCACAGGAAAAAAATCCCTTTTGTGGCTATTTAGTTTCACTTTAGATGAATTTGAATTTTGATCCACTTGCCAGTTAAAAAAATCAAAAGTGGCTTTCCCTCATCAGCCCTTGAAGGCTCCAGCTCTGGTCCCCTTTGTAAAAACTGGGCCTTTTACTTTAAGGAAGTGCTCAGAAAAAAAATCTTCTCCCTGGTTCCCCCTCCAAAACTAACTCCTTGGAGAGTCTCACCCTGCTTTTCCAGTTCCAAGCTAATCTTAGAAAACCTCACACAAAAGGACACAGAGACAAATGACACAGAGCCTTAGTGACCCAGAAATCCAAAAGTTGGGATTAAAAAGCTACTTTCTTTCCTTGCTTTGATATCTCACTTAAATTTACTCACTTTACCTGATAGCAAGATCCTGAAAATGCTAAGAATTGGGCCTCAGGGCCCTCTTGGGCAGTTTTACACACCTCTACACCTTTACTTACAGAGTTCCTTACACACACAGCTTAATTCATATGTAACCCCAAATGCTAGAAAGCAAGGATTGTAGCTTTAGAGATTCTCTCACAGAATATTGGCCCGGATTTCACAGTTTGAAACCCTACTCCTGCGGGAAATTCATAATATATTGCTAGTGCTTTTGGGGCTCACCAGCAATTGGTTTCGTATCCATAATACCCCGAATTTCCCAGGTGGCCCTTTATTGTGCACACAAGTTTTTTCTCTCTCATCCCCATATGGCTTACTTCAGAGGATCTTTTTCAAGTAGACATATCTCCGTGATGATTGCCTCCCTGTAAGAGTGAAAATTAGAAAGAAGCTGCAGCACAAACACTAAAAACAGACATTTAGATCCATATATGCTTACCCAGATAAAACTTACTTACTGATAAAAGGAAGAGTCAGATCACCACCAGAGTCCTAACAGAGAATTCTCCTTGTGGAGAAACTCTCCACATGGACCCAATTGAGGGAAGCTCATTTTTAAGAATTTAGAGGGAAAAGGCTTTGATCTTGTCATAGTCATAACAGTGATGATTAAAAAGATTCGTGAGACACAGTTTCTGGGTAATTTAACCATTTTAGTAATAAGGCCAGCAGGTTATTAAAAAAGGGTGGTCATTTGGCTGTCTCTCTTCCCAAAGAACAAAAGCATTTATTAAAAGCACTTACTAAAGTGCCACACACTTTGCTAAATGCTGGGAATACAGAGAAAAACAACCCTGCCCACAAGGAGTTTACAGTTTAGATCTCTGTTCTTCATCCATTTGTCTTTGATGAAATAATGTGAAAAATGAAATAATATTTTTTAAGAGTAGCCTCTGGGAAAGGAGCCCAGCGATGTGAACAAACTTTCTTGGCTCAAGGAGGAAATGGCTGTCTTCACTAGACACAATTGCTTCTGGGGGTGCTCATTCACATATAACTCGGTCCCCCTGTTGTGGTTTGAGAAGTTGAGAGGTTGTGACCCCTCAAAAACTGCAGTACACGATAGGTAGTCTGGAATGAATTCACAGACTCAAACATTCTTCAAGTCAAGTTGGCAAAAAGTTTATTGTTACACTTTTCAGCAGGCAAGGATTCTTAAGGATCCTGTGATCTTAAAGGGGTACAGTTAAAGTTTATATAGGATAAAATACAATAAAACATGTGCCAAATATGCTAACTAGGTGATTTAGGGTGGGATTAAGGAGTGGTTAAGGAGTGGTCAGTTCTTAAAAGAACTTGCACTTCTTGTACCTACTGCACAGGTGTTTTACCCACAGTTCACTGGGAAAAGCCCACAAGGGGGGCCACATGGAGGTGTTGTTTTAGGCCTGCTACGTCACTAAGTTAACTAGCGGTCAGGGACAACTGAGAGTTGTCCAGTCTGCCACCAATTAATGTCTTGTTTGACAAAATAGATGTAGGGAGTATACATATGTCTTAAGTCTAGAATACAGTTAATGAGGAGTCCAGGATGTAGATAATGAGGTAGGGCAGTAGCACAGATAGTCCAGTGGGTAAGAATGTCTTTATGACCCAGTGCAAAGCCAGTTCAAACTAATAATTCCTTCAAGTGCTGTTTGTAACTGCACCCGGGAAAGAGATAAGGGTTTTGCTGGGGCCCACTCATGAGTAATTGCTAGGCACAGTGTCCTTGAGCTGGGGAGAAACTGTCAGGGATATCGTTTCTGAGGTTAGGGAGAAGTTGGGGTTCAAGCACAAGCACCCAAGCACCCCATCACCCCCAACCCTAATGGCTCCCTGGCCCCGGGATCAATGGACATTGAGAGATTTCAGAATGGAAAACAAGGACCAGGGTGCTTTATTCAGGTACTCTAGGGGTCAGCTAGGATAGTTGGTACTATGGAGAAGTCTGGGTCTTAAGAGTCTGCCCACTCCTTTCCCTTCTGGGTAGACACGTCTCCCCACTCTCCAGATCCTGGGGGCAGTGGGGTGGTGGTGACAAGTCTAAGGACCATAAGAACCAAGGAATGCTGGTCAAGTTGGGATATTTTGGCTAGATATCTGGATTTTGAATCCAGTATTTAGTTCAGACTTTATAAAAGCAAAAATAAATACATAAAATCCATCCCACCCTGCGCTTTTTTATTTAGAGCAACATTTATAGCTTTCAGGCAAGGCACCTCAGAGGAATGGGTGGTAGGACTGTTGACTTAATTTGTCATTTGGGGGAAATAGAGAAATTCAAGAAGACATGCTTGCAAAGGAAAGTGTCATATGTGGCCCTTCTGTGTTCAAGCCATTTGACCTCTGTCACCTTTGGAAACTTTGATTAAGCAATTCTGAAGGGATTTCACTGGGTTAGTTTCCCCAAAAGACTTGTTCCTTTGAAACAGTAAAAAGGGTGCTACTAGGAGAAAAGCTATAGTCAGAAAAGGATGTAAATTTCCTACCATTTAAGTTGTTTCTTGTCTTTTTTGCGATATCTATATATTTTAATTACTTCTTTATCAGTTGTGTTCTCTCTTGTGCACTGGTATACATAACACTAGAAAATCTTATTGTTGGTATTTTTCAGTGTGCTGTCTGTTGACATAAAATATTTTTGATAATGCTCAGAAATTCTTTTATTCTGTGGACATAAGCCAGCAAAAGGCTGGATCCATGAATAATGCAGAAAGCGAAAGGGGGAAGTTTACTTAGATTTGGAGAATTTACTCAGTAACAGAATAGTTATAATAATAGTCGACCATTTATATGTAGTACCTGAGTCACCCTCCCCTCTCCTACCGAGGTCCCTAAAAGCTCCTCCAGGTTCAAGGATCAACATCTCTTCAAAAATATATCTCAAGAGCTCCCACCAGTGTGTATTATTTTTAAACCAGATAACCAGAGGACATCTTGGTTCAATGTAGAATATCTTTAATTTAACAGCAAATAAAGTGACAATGAAGATTCTCCTTCATAAATATTAGCATAAAGGTTAGCATTTGAGGCCAGGGCAACTCAAGATCTTAAGCTGATAGTCAATAAACATTTATAAAGCACCTGCTATATGCCAACCTCTGTGCTAATTATTTGAGCTGGGATACTTTTCTGTATCCAAACCTGCTATTACTTTCCTGAAGAGCCACCAAAGTCTTCTGGAGATGTCCTTGGGCTGTGAACTGTGCAAGTTAGGTGAGACAACAGCAGTGGAGATGAAAAAGAGTGACACAGATAGCTGGGCAGCAGGTAGAGTCATAAATAGGAATTCTTTCACCTGAGACAAAAATTGTTGGGTAGGTGGGTGGAGAGTGTTCCAAGAACAGTCTGCTGAGGGTATACTCTTCCCCCAGCTTGTATCACCAGGGATTTGGGAAAGAGAAGTCAATCTCCAGGGAAGGAATGTCACAGGGGTAGGGGCCTTAGGTCCAGGTAAGGCAGCAAGGTCATAGAATCATAACATCATAGAAACTCCTCACATTTCATGTAGTGTCAGGGCAATGGAGGTCTATAAGATGAGAGATGGTGGTTTCTGGACAGCTGCATGGAGGGACTCTACCCTTTTAATAAAGTTCCCTCTTCTCCATCTTGGTACTCTGGGGGGAGGTCTATAAGATGAGATGATGGTGGTTTCTGGACAGCTGCATGGAGGGACTCTCCCCTTTTAATAAAGTTCCGTCTTCTCCATCTTGGTACTCTGGGGAAAAGCCCTTGTTACACAAAGCCTAGTTATAGCTCTGCATAGAACAATGTAGAATTGAAAGGGTCTCAGAGGTCCAAAATGCTCATTTTATAGATATGCAAACTAAAACCAGTGGAAGTTAAGTATTTTCCCAGCATCCCACAGAATTTCAAACCTAGATCCCATTCCAAATCCGTCCTCTTTCTAATATACCGTCCCAGGGTCTTCACCAGGAGTGTGTGCTGATAAGTATTTTAACAGCAGGTTCTGAGGGAAGTAGATATGACACACTCTTAAGTTTGATCTCCATAATTAACATTAACATAATAAACATTTCCCCCCATCATTGTAAATCTAGAAAATCAATAAAACAATAGATCAAACCCTGATTTGTAGGGTTTGCTGATTTCTAAGGTGTAAATGCTTACACTGGAAATTTAACAATTGGCCCTAAAGGCAATAAGAATGGGGTCCATTATATCCCTGAACGCTTTGTCTATTCCTTAGAATTCAATTCCCTCTATGGCCTATTTCATCCCAATGTATAGTAGGCTCTTGGTTCTATAGACACAAGATCTCAAGGAAGATGGCAGGAGGAGTGATTTACTCTGAAAATCTCAGCTGTAAGCACTTTAACCTTGGTACAATGGGGTACTCAGCTTGGGAAGTCCCCCATCTGCTCCTATGACTGTCCTCCAGTTTGTCATCCCTGGTCAGACTTAGTCTTTATATGACAGACAATCACCTGAAGTCCCCCTCCCCTTCCCCTCTCCTCTAGTTTAAGCCAAATTCTTCCACAGTATTACTAAACTCATATTTCACTGTTGACTCAGAATCACTTCTTCATTTCAGCAAGTCCTTCCTCCATCTAGCACCTTCAAGTGGGAAGTGAAAATCCAGCTCTGTGACCAAAACTTCAAGAGAAAGCCATGCCAATAACGGGAGGGGAAGAGATCCCATTTCTGACTTAGCCTTTTGTGTTTAAGAATGGGAGGCTTGCTTGGTGTTTCGGAAAGTGCTCAGAAAATACTTTCTAAATGTCACTTATTATTATTGTTATTGATATTGGTCCTGGTGATAATTGGCTATGTGACTTTGGACAAACCACATCTCTCTGGGTCTCAGTGTCCTCTATTGTAAAATGAAGGGTTTGAATGAAATGACTTCTAAGCTTCCCTCCAGTATATGTCTTCTGGCCTTGCGACTCCAGATTTGTGTGCTTCCATGAAGAAGCTAGATATTTTTTTTAAACTCTGAAAGGCATGACATATATATATATATATATATATATATATATATCACACACACACACACACACACACACACACACACACACACACACACATATTTAATAGAGGAGAATAAGAAGTAGAGAAAAGAATATCACTTAGGAAGATGATGGAAACAGGAAGCGGGTCAGTAGGGATCACCCAAGTACTGTACCAGTACTCACAGGATGTTAAGAGAAAGTCTCCTCCAGAACTTTGAGTAGACCTTAGGTGGGAATCCATACAGGATGGGAAATTGTGGCTGGATTGTAATTGGTAGTTGTGATCACTCACATTGATGAGAGCATAGATTCACTGAGAGATCCTGAGAGGAGAATAATTCTTTTTTTTTTTTTTTTGGTGAGGCAATTGGGGTTCAGTGACTTGCCCAGAGTCACACAGCTATTGTTATGTGTCTGAGGCCACATTGGAACTTAGGTCCTCCTGGCTCCAGGACTGATGCTCTATCCACTGTGCCACCTAGCTGCCCTTCCCCTTTTATTTTTAACCCTTTCTTTGCAGCCTGGAGGAGAAAACCTCTATGCTGTACTTTAGGCTTTGAGGAATATAGGAACATTCTCTTTGGGAACAGTCTTTATAGTACTTTCCGATGCTTATATTCAATGAAGGAGAGACAGTGGTAGAGTAGCTAACCTTGACACTTGGGCAGGTTATGTAATCAGGATTAAAATTGCTTAACTTCTCAGGGCCTCCCGCAACTCTTTAAGAAAATAATTTTTGGGGGGTGGCTAGGTGGCACAGCGAATAGAGCTCTGGCCTTGGAGTCAGAAGGACCTGAGTTCAAATCCAGCCTCAGACACTTAACACTTACTAGCTATGTGACCCTGGGCAAGTCACTTAATCCCAATTGCCTCAGCAAAAAGAAAAAAAAATAATTTTTTTGGGGTGGCTCCCTACAATGCAGGGGCTGCTTTATGTTGGTCGTTGTATCGCTAGCATGTAGCACAGTAGGAGCCTGGCCTATTGATTGACCAAAAGAAAATTAACCAATTATTTTTGGGGGTGTTTGATAGACTTTGATTGGCACACCCTACTTTCTCTTCCCACTCCACAACTCCTACACTCCCAAATCTTACTGAGAATTTAAGGAAGACCTATGCAAATGTTTCTGAAGCATCTCAGGCCAGCCAGACCTCTAGACCAGATGGACAGTAAGGAAGGACAGACAACAGAATTAGTAATAGTTAGCATTTATATAGCAGAAACTTTGCATTTATCATCTTTTTTGATCTTCACAACTCTGGAATGCAGGTGTTATTATTGTCTCCATTTTACAGGTGAGGAAACTGAGGCAGAACTTGTTAAGTGACTTGCCCACAGTCCCACAGCCAGTTAAGTGTCCAAGGTCTTATCTGAGCTCAGATCTCCGCGCTCTGCCCTAACTAGTGCTAGCCTGGCTTCGTCCTCCCTGTCTATGCAATGCTATAAATGTCGGTTATATAATGCCAATTTTTACTAAGAAGGTGAAGGGGGACAGGGCAAGCCCTGGGAATTTCTTGTTGCAGGATTGAGAAGGAGTAACATTTTAGCAAGAGCGTTGGCAGTCGTCCTAAGGGGATTCCTGAATGCCAGCTTCATTGTCTTCCCCACTGCCCTCTCTCCTGCCGGCCGATGAGAGAGTCAGATGGTTCAAAAGCAGAGGCCCCATGCTCCCCACCTCCTCTCCTCTCCCTCCTTATCATTTCCATCTCATTCTCCCCCCTGCCCCTCCCCTGCCTCCCCCATCCCTCCTTTCCGCCCACTCCCGCCCCGCCCAGGATCGCGCAGGCGCTCTGGGGCTGCTGAGTCAAGATCAGGCGGGAGGAGGGCGGGGGGCGGAGGCGAGGGCCGGGCCGGGATCGCGCCTGCGCAGTGCGGGGCTCTGGGTACGCCGGGTTTTTAGCCGAGGCGGATCAGCTGACTCCCCGCATTGCAGATCGGCTGTGTCCACCGGAGCCATGTTTTGCGCTCTGCTCCTCCTGCCTGGCCTCCTGGGCGCGGGTAAGCCGGCTAGGGGTACGCCGCGGGGAACCTCGAGAGGCCGCTGCGGCCCCCGCCCCCTCCCACTTCTCAGCAGGTTCGGGTCCGGGCTGGAGGCGCGCTCTGCGCATGCGTTCCCCCCACCCCTCGAAAGAGGTGGGGGGCCCGGGTCTCGGAGCTTCTGCAGCCACGACGACCCCCGCCCCCGCCCCGTGGAGGCTGGTTTCCTTGTGCCTCGCGCGATCTTCCAGCCTGGCCCACCCCCTGTTTCCCTGGGCGGTGTCGGGGGGGGGTGAATGTGACAGGTGGGGTGGGGGCGACAGATAGGTGCAGGGGCGGGAGAGAAAGGGGATTGCATCCGGCCCTTGAATGCATGCTGTCCACTTGGGGCGTGGGGTCCTGGGGGGCTGCCCTCTGGTGTCGAAGCCCTCCTGAATTAACTCCCTTACCCGCACCCCAACCCATCGGAGATTCGCGACCTTGCCCCCGCCCTTCAGAAGCCCTCAGTTCACTGTTGTTGGCTTGCGAGACTCCTTCCTCCCCCTCCTGCTCTTGGGCACTGCAGGCCTCCGGGGCATGATCGTTTTGGTTTAATAAGCATTTATTAATCGCCATCCCCTTGCGTTCCTTCCCCAACTAGGCTGGGAGCCTTCTATTCGGGGTAGGGAGGGGCTGTGTCCACTTTCGAGGTTGGGTCCCCTCCAGCTCCTAGCCTGGTGCTCGGCACACGGCAGGCGCAAGTTAAATGTTGATTTCGTGGGGGGATTGGTCACTGAGGGTCGGCGGCTTCTGAAGCCCCTGTCCTGCATCTTGGTGCAGCCATGGGTGCGGGTTAATAACTACATGACCCAGCATCCTTTCTGGAATCAGCGCCTTCCCCTTTCCTGGAGCCTGCCTTAATCAGCTGTTGACTCCAAGCCAGTCTCAGGAGAAGTAACGAGCTGTATTTATTTGTAGGTGGCTTAGGGCTGTCGAGTTTCAAAATCTCTTTAGATGAGAGGCTGAAAGGTATCAGAAGTTTCCATTCTGTTTGCAAACGCTATGAAATGCTGACTCATTTCATGGGCTCCAATATTGCAAAACCCCTGGGATTTGGGCATGCAGCTGTGTTTCAGGGGAAAGGTAAATGCACAGAGACGTTGATGCGTAGGACATTTACTGTTCCTACTTGATGGAGTTTCCCGAGCAGTGTGGCTGGTTATTTGATCCCGATTTTACCTCTTGTTGCATACTGCAGTACAAGCGTCTCATGAGATGGAGAGTACTAGCAGGGAGCTCATAGGAACCTTAGCAGTTCTCTTTTGATTGGCCCCTGGTATGATAATATATGAGGGAAAGTGGACCTTTGCCTCTCACACACATACTATTGGCAGCCCAAGTCATTTTGATGGGAGGAAAAACTAGGAATGAGAAAGTCCGTTCCCTGAGATTCAGTTCAGATAGATTATGTGCCTCTTGTATCATGCCCAGAATGGAAAGATGGGATAGAAGGATGAATGAAGGGGCAGCTAGGTGGCACAGGTGAGAGAGCACCGGCGCTGGAGTCAGTCAGGAGGACCTGAATTCAAATCCAGCCTCAGATACTTATTAGCTTTGTGACCCTGGGCAAGTCACTTAATCCCATTTGCCTCCCAAAAAAACCAAATCTGTGAATAAGACAGGGTCCCTTAGTGAAGTTTATAATCTAATAAAATGTGGTTATTGGAGAGTAAGGTTGCCCATCAGCAGGTAGAAGACACCTAAAATGTGTGATTAAGCATCAGACTGTACAATTGAGCATTTCCAGGGCTTTTTTTTTTTTGGCCCTTTAAAAGAGGTAAGTAAATCTAGGTTACTTTAGATCTCTAAGTTTCAGTTCCTTTCTTATTTGATAACTAGCATGGGCCTTTTTTTTTAATTTTAAAAAAAATTTTATTAATTTATTTTGATTTATTAACAATCACTTCCATATGCTTTTGAGTTGAAAATTTTTCTCCCCCTTCCTCCCCCCCACCCTCCCCAAGACGGCGCACAATCTGATATAGGCTTTACATTTACATACCCATGATACATATTTTCACATTAGTGAAGTTGTAAGTTAAAATTAAAACCAATAGGAGGAACCATCAGAAAGATGAAACAAAACTCAACAGGAGGTAAAAATAAGTGATAGCGATTCGACTTCCATAGTTCTTTCTTTGGATGTGGACAGCATTTTCCATCCCGAGGCCTCTGGAGATGTCTTAGATCCTTGCAATAGCATGGGCCTTTTGAGACAGGTGTTCAGTCCACTTGTTTCTGACCCCATCTGGGGTTTTCTTGGCAAAGGTAGTAGAGTGGTTTGCCATGTCCTTCTTCAGCTCTTTGTACAGGTGAGAACTTGCCCCGGGTCACACAGCTAGTAAACGTCTGAGTGAGGCTGGATTTGAACTCAGGAAGATGTCTTCCTACTTCAGGCTTTGTGCTCCATCCACCTAAGCACCACCTAGCTGCCCCATAGTAGCATGCTGGAAAGACTGTTCTTGGGAGTTAGCACAGTGCCTTACTTGTTTCTTCACTCCCCCTTAGCCACAGGGCTAGAAAATGGAGAACATGGCTTGGAATCTTGGCAGCAAATAGAGGTATAAGTAAAGAGGTTTACCATGATAGATAAGATAATGGAAAGTCATTTGTGACTTCTGAATTGAATGAATAGCAGTATTAATTGTTTGTACCTTTTGTACATATGGCTCATAATGTTATACCGAGAAATTAGCGAGTTGACCACCCAGGCTAATTTTAAATTGTGGACTTTATTATATTAACGCACGGCTGCCAGGGATATTCACATCCAAATCAAGCAGCCCCCATCAGGGGTCGAGCTAGGGTTTATATAGGGAGTATACAGGACAGGGAGGGGGATGGATCTTTGAAGTCTGGCTGGTCAGGGACACCCTTCTCCCTCTGTGTAGATATGATAATGCTCTGCAAACTTTCTTACAATGGAGGCTTCCAGAGATATGATCTGAGGGCTGTGGCCAGAGCAGCCAGATAAGGGTCTTGCTAAGGAATTTGGAGGTTTCCAGAGATATGATCTGAGGGCTAGGACCTGAGCAGCCAGATAAGGATCTTGCTGAGGCCCATGCATGAATACTGCTAGGCACAGCGTCCTTGGGCTGGGGAGTGGTTGTTAGAGATAGTGTTTCTGAGACTAGGGAGGCATTTTTGGGCAAAAGTATAAGCACAAGCATCATTACAGGTCAGGGATCACACAAACCAGACCAGGTGTCCTGGTTTCTGGTATAAACATAATTATGTAAAGCCATTGTATTGCAAGTTTTCTTATCCATTTGGTTTGGAGGTATGGGCTGTGCTTAAGCTATGCAGGAGTACATTTCACTATTGTTTAGATTTAGGAGGAAAGAGGTCTGGGGCAAGATTAAGCAGCAACTTCTGCTTTCCATTGCCTAAAGAGCCCTACTACCTAAATGGTAAAATAATGTTCTGCATTACAATAAATACTGTTGACTCTAGAAGAAAAGGTCACCTTCATTCACCGTTCCTTGGAAAACCTTGGCTCCTATGCTCCCTAGATATCTTATTTCTCCATGATGGTTTGTATAATAAACTCCTGTTTGTAGTCTCCAAATGAGGATTACTTCCCTCCCCCACAACAACACAACTTTTTGCTGTATTTAGGTCTTTGAAATGATGACCCTAATGTGGATATATGATCCTTACCTATCTTTTAAAAAATACTCTTCAGCAGTAGTTAAATTGTATTAGATTGTAAGCTCCTTGAAGTCAGGGACTGTCTTCTGCCCCCTTTTTTGTGTTCCAGGTGCTTAGAGCTGTGCCTGGAATGTAGCAGGCATTTTATAAATGTTAATTGATTCATTGAAGTGTGGCAGTCATTAGTCTGAACTTTTCAAGCCAAACATTCAGTTCCTTGCCCATTATGGGTAAAGGGGCGTCTCCATGGTTACCCTCAGGGTTAATTAAATTCATGGAGCTGTAATGTACTTAATACAGGAATTCTGACTTGCCATAATGACTTTTTGACCTTTAGATCACAGTGCTTGGAACATACTAAGTGATTTTTGGTTTCGCTTGTCATTGGTCAGACAGGGAGAAGCTGGCATCTGAGTTGGGTTTGAAGGATATAGGGTAGAAATCACCAGGTGAGGGCAGAGGGAGGACATTCCAGGCACAGGAGGTGAGCAGAGGAACCCAAATGGGAGATTAGGGCAAGGAGTGATCCAGTTGGGCTAGAGCAGTATGTGGCTTCAGGTAGTGACATGAGCCTGGAAAGATGGGGTGCAGTGCTGGTGGTGTAGGCAGAGTCTGAAGGTTATTAGGTCTCGGCAGCACCAGGATTTCTTGTGCTCATGACCAGATCTCTGCGTAAGGAAAACTATTCTGGTAGCACTAGGAAGGATTACATAGACATGGGGGGGGGGGCAGAGAGTATAGATGGGGAGACCTGCAAGGAGGTGGGAATGAGAATCCACTGAAATCCATCCTAAGCAGTGGGAATTCATAATGAGATAAACGAGAAAGAGCTGAGGTGGGGGTGGTGGAGGGTTTTAGGAATTGATTTCTTCATTATGAGGTGCTGAAGTAGGAAGAGTTGGATAACACCGTTAATCTTTGAGATTGGGAGGGTGGAGGAGCCTGGGGCTTAATTTGGGTGTGGTACTGTTGAAGTAGTGAGAGGAGCAGGCCAGAGGGAAGAAAGATGAGCTCAGCTGAAGACAGGTTTCCGTTGCTGGTGGCAGTTTGAAATGCTCTTTTGAGACATGACATTGCATGGAAATGATTGAGGCCAGAGAATAATGGAGTTAAGTCAGGGTATACAGTGAAACAAGGACCAAGGAGAGAACGTTGTGGGGAACCTCTGTCTTCTGGGGTCAGGATAAGGCATTGAGCAAAGGAGGAGGGATTGGAAAGGGAAGACACAGAGTAACGTTTTCTGTAGTTGTTTCTGAAGCCAAGGGAAGTTATCCAAAAGGAAAGGGGGCCTCCAAAAGCTCTTTCAGTACTTTGATGAGGGTGGAAACCAGCTTGTGAGGAATTCAAGAAAGAGGTGGTGAAGTATAGGCACTAAGTTGTAGACAAGTTTATTTGGAGGAATTTGTCAGTAAAGGAGAGGAGAGAATTGTGGAGCTGGACAGGACAAGACTGGAGGAAAAAGTATTCTGATAGATTTGTAGGCCAATGAGAAGGAATCATGGCAGTTCACCTATTACAAGTGACCACGGGGATGATGGCTGGAGCTGGCCCTCTGAGACGGGAGAGAACGAGCTTAAAGCTGCAGGTGCTATTTGATGAAGATGGCAGACTCATTGAATGACTCATGGTCATGCTTTACAGGCTTTTCATATAGCTCTTGTTTATGATACTTTATGCTAGGACTGGCTTTGCCTGTGGAATCAAATTTAATCCTAACGATTTTGATGAATATTTTTTTTTCTTGTCGGAATCTATGATTTCATAGTGTAGGCTCTCCTCAGAGCAGACAAGCTATCTGCTCAGAAACTTAGTGTTTGAGAATTGATGGAGACACTGAAAAGTTTAAGGACCTAGCCTGGGGCCACATAGAACTGGTAGGATGTGGCCAGAGCAGTACTTGAACCCAGGGCTTCTATTCATCTCTGATACTGTTACTTTATAATTGAAGAAAGGTCATATGGCCTGCCAGAATAGCTATACCACCTAAACTGGAGAGGCAGGGCTCTAATCCTGCCTTTTTATTCTAGAAGCTAGTAGAAAAACACTGATTAGAGTTAGTTTCAAAGATATAGTTTAAATTAGATCTTTAATAAACCCAGAATCAGACTCTTAAAGAGAAATCAGGTTGTATTTTCTCTTTAAAAGAAAATTAGTGAACAACTAAAATGAGCACTTGTATACTCAGGAGAGGCTCATACATGAAACTGAATCTGTTTGTACAGTTTTTCTTTTTAAGTGTACAGGAAATTCAACATGATAGTCAAGGTAGAATTGTCACTTTTATTATATATATATATATATATATATATATATATATATATTTTCCAGTTATTTAAGTGTGACTATTTGTATAAAAGGTGTTTTATAATTATGTTCATATAATTCCTGGGTTTGTGTTGGCAGGTATACTCCAGTATTTTATATTGTCTGTGTTTATTTTAAATTAAATATCTCTTATTATCTCTTTTTGCAGGGTTTTGTTGGTGATAATCTACAAATGCTGATTTTATGTGGGTTTATTTTGTATCCTGCTACTTTGCTTAAAATTATCGTTTCAACTAATTTTTTAGTTGAAATCTCTAGGATTTTCTAAGCATACCATCATATCATCTGTAAAAAGAGATAGTTTTATTTCTTCATTGTTCATTCTGATTCCTTCGTTTTCTTCTCTTATTGCTGTTGTTAGCATTTCTAGTACAATGCTGAATAATATTGGTAATAATGGGCATCCCTTCTTCAGTCCTAATCTTATTGGGAAGACTTTTAGCTAATCTCCATTAGAGATAATGTTACCTGTGAATGCTTCTTATCGTTATATGGAAAAATTCATATATATATATATATATATATATATATATATATATATCTATATATGCTTTCAAGTGTTTTTTAATAAGAATCAGTATTTTATTTTGTCAAGCCTTTTCTGCTTTTATTGATATAATATGATTTGTTGACTTTGTTATTGATATAATGAATTATGTTAATAGTTTTCCTAATATTGAACCAGCCCTGCATTCCTGGTATAAATTCTTCTTGGTTACAACATATAATCTGGATTTTTGCATCACTATTCATTAGTGAAATTGGAGTCTATAGTTATTTTTCTGTTTTTGCCCTTCCTGGTTTAGGTATCAATACCGTATTTGTTTCATGAAAGGAATTTGGTAGGAATCTTTACTTAGTATTCCAAATAATTTATTTGACTTTGGAATTAGTTGATCTTTAAATGTTTGGTAGAATTCACTTGTAAATGCATCTGATTCTGATGCATGGAAGCTCATTTATGGCCTGTTGGATTTCTTTTTCTAAGATAAATTTATTTAAATATTATGACATTCTTCTCAAAGCTGCCCTGCTTGTCTGATTCCTTCCTGGCCTTTAGTTCTTTTCAGTGCATTTTAAAAGCATGTTTCAATGCATGATCTTCCTTTTGCAACCCTACCATAGCTGCTCTCTCACTCTCTTTCCTTCATCCCCCTCAACAATTGGAAAAAAAAAAGAAAACTAGAACTTTTGTAACCATTATGCAGTTAAGGAAAACAGGCAAGTTCACTTCCCCATTGCCAGGCTGTGTCTCTTTCTGTACCTTGAGTCCATCTACTCTGTGATGAGGTAGGTTATAGTCATCATCCGTCCTCTGGCATCATGGGTGGTCATTGCATGATTTAGCTTGTCCTTACAGCGTGCTTCACTTTTCATCAATTCCTCGGCCTCTTCCCTGGTTTCCCTCAAATCGTCCCTTTGGTCGTTCCTAACAGTACAGTACTATTCCATTATTCTGGATGGCGCATATACCATATATTTTAAACTATATATGATATATATAGTTAAATATATATATTAGAATGCATATATACACACATATGTGTGTATATGGATGTGGTATATAACTATACCATGGTTTGTTTGCTCATTGGCTTCAGCTGATGTAGCCAGGCTTTATATATAATGGGAACACGTCTCATCAAAAACTGGATCTCTTTTTCCTAGAGCTATGTTACAAAGAAGGGGGGTAAGGAACAAGGGGCCAAAGGTAAACACACTGATCTCTACTGGGTCTACTGACTGGAAGTCATGCAGTTACTTCTTAGTGGAACCTGGCTAGGCCTTCCTGTTAGAGAGTGTTGATTCAAGGGATCTGGATCAAGTGTTTCTTTATGAGCACATCTAAGAAGACTTTGAGGTTTATCTCTATTTTTGTCACCTGATTTCTTCTCTTTATTACCAGGAGATGTTTTTGTTGGACAGGAAAATAATATGGCGTGTGGAGATTGTCCTATGAGCTATTAATAATTCTTTTCAACTTTTCACTTACAATCTCATGAAAATAATCTTTTCCCTTAAATTCCTTTCAGTGATCACTAGGCCTTGTATCTTTATCCCTCTTGTATCCACAGTTTATCACCCTTTTACCCTTCTCCATCACAACAAGCAGGTAAAACGAATCATGCTTAGAATACAGTTGTTCACAAGTTTTGTGTGTATGTGTATGCCCATTCCCCAGGGTCTAGCATGTTTCATGCATGAGGCTCCAAATTGGCAGGGACCTCAGGCCTTATCATAGGGTTTGGAGTCAGAGGGAATCTTAAATAATCTGGTTAAATCTTAATTTTGTTTTTTTGTTTTGTTTTGTTTTTAGGCAATTGGGGTTAAGTGACTTGCCCAGGGTCACACAGCTAGTAAGTGTCAAGTGTTTGGTCTGAGGCCAGATTTGAATTCAGGTCCTCCTGACTTCAGGGCTGGTGCTCTATCCACCGTGCCACCTAGCTGCCCCTAAACCTCATTTTTGTAGGTGAGGAAACTGAGGCTCAGAGGTAGAGTGATAGTGATTGGCCCAAGACCATTTGATGCTTTTTTTTTTTGGGTGAGGCAGTGGGGTTAAGTGACTTGCCCAGGATCATATGGCTAGCAAGTGTCAAGTGTCTGAGGCCTGATTTGAACTCAGGTTCTCCTGACTCCAAGGCCGGAGCTCTGTCCACTGGTCTACTTAGCTGCCCCTTCAAGACCACTTGATGAATCAGCAAGCATTTAATAAGTGCCAGTGGTGTGCAAGGTACTGTGTTGGGATACAAAGTTAACAGTGAAACAGTCTCTGCCTTCAGGACCTTACGTTCTGTTGGAGGGAACAAAAAACCAAACATTTGTATATAAATACAAAGATTGCCAACCCAGGCTTTCTGGCTGCCTGCCTCTCATCTGGTCTAGCCACTGCCTGAACAAGACCTCCAAGCATCACTTGTGCCTCTTTAAAGACCTTTAGCGATTATTGGAGCCTCTTCTTTACAAAGCATCCCATTTGCCTTAGGATATTTCTAGTTGTAAGGAATTTAAAAAAAAATCAAAATTGGCCCTTGAGACGTGCCACGCTGTTCTGAATGTCCTTGTCCCATATTGGTCTGGGAGAGGACAGAAGGAGGTTAAAAACCTGGGGTGGAGAACAAAGGGATGGGAGAAGGGATGAAGGCTTTAAGAGAGGCTTTAAGCCAACTCTTAGTTCTCTCCTGCCACACATACAGATCCTCAAGGTCTGTCTAGTTGTGCTGGGGCAGTGGAGATGGGTTGGGCTGTGGCTGGCAAGGGAGTTTACTCGGTGCTGATTAAAAATCACATCATAGATACACAGTGAGTTGTATCAGAGGGCAGAGACCGTGCTTCAGTCACCACCTCTTGGTGAACTGCAGTAGGTAATAAGCTTCTCTGTGTCATGTGTGGTCCTTTCGGCCTCTAGAGACCTCATTTATCACAGCGTCATAGCATCCTTTTGGTTTCTGGAGTGAATCACCTGGGCGGCCAACTCTGCGTTGTTCCACTTCTTAGGACACCTGCTTACTGAATATTCTGCAAGGGTTTTTAGTGTGCATTTCCTAAAGTGTATGCTAAAGGGTTCTTTTTCCCTAGTACGTATTTCTTGAAATATGTGCTAAAAGGTTCTGTAAAGTTTTTCTGCATATGAACTGACTTTTCAAACAGCTCTAGCAGGTTAAACAGACATCGACTATGTATTCCCCTTCAAAGTCTAATGAACCTGACTGTTATTCATCATGCTTATATCATTCCTCCTTTTGTGGTTCAACTCTTTGAGAAGGTCGTCTACACAGGTGCTGCCTTCACTTCCTCTTCTCTCTCCAAAGTTACCATGATTCTCTTTTTTCCTAGTATTTTATTTTCCCTCCGATTATACGTGAAGACAATTTTTAGCATTCAGTTTTACAGAATTTTGAATTCCAAATTGTTCTCCCCTCCCTTCTTCTAGAACTGTAAGCAGTTTGATATGGGTTATATATGTGCAGTCATGTAAAGCACATTTCCATGTTAGTCATAGTTGTGAAAGAAGAAGTAGACCGAAAAGAAAAAAACTACGAAAAAAATAAAGGTGAAAATAATATGCTTCGATATGCATTCAGTCCATCAGTTCTTTCTCTGGATGTGGATAGCATTTTCCATCATGAGTCCTTTGTAATTGTCTTGACTCATTCATTGCATTGCTGAGAAAAGCTAAGTCTATCAAAGTTAGTCATCACACAATGTGGCTGTTACTGTGTACAGTGTTCTCCTGGTTCTGCTCACTTTACTCAACGTCAGTGTATATAAGTTTCCAGATTTTTCTGAAGTCTGCCTGCTCATCATTTCTTGTTGCACAACAGTATTCCATTACATTCATATGCCACAACTTGTTCAGCCATTCTCCAATTGATGGGCATCCCCTCAATTTCTAATTCTTTGCCACCACAAAAAGAGCTGCTATAAATATTTTTGTATATCTAGGTCCTTTTCCCTTTTTTATGATCTCTTTGGAATATAGCCCTAGAAGTGTTGGTCAAAGAGTGTGCACATTCTTATAGCCCTCTGTGCATGGTTCCAAATGCTCTCCAGAATAGTTGAATCAGTTCACAACTCCACCAGCAATGCATTAGTGTCCCAGTTTTCCTACATCTTCAATCTTTATCATTTTCCTCATCTGTCATATTAGCCAGTCATTAATTCCCTTGATATTCTGGACTTTTTGTTCTTCCAGATGAATTTTGTTACTATTTTTTCTAGCTCTATAGAATAATTTTTGGTAGTTTGATTGGTATGGTACTGAATAAGTAAATTAGTATAGGCAGAATTGTCATTTTTACTACCCATGAACAATTAATATTCTCTATATATTTTATTTATTTATTTATTTTTAGTTTTCAACATTTACTTCCACAAGATTTTGATTTCCAGATTTTCTCCCCATCTCTCCCCTCCCCCACCCCATGACAGCCTGCATTCTGATTCCCCCTTTACCCAATCTGTTCTGCCTTCTGTAACTGTCCCCCTCTCCCTCTTATCCCCTTATAGATTTCTATACCCCTTTGCCTGTGTATCTTATTTCCCAGTTGCATGCAGAAACAATTTCTAACATTCATTTCTAAAACTTTGAGTTCTAAATTCTCTCCCCTCCTCCCTCTCCACCCACCTTTGTTGAGAAGGCAAGCAATTTGACATAGGCCGTACATGTGCAGTTATGTAAAACACTTCCATAATTGTCATGATGTGAAAGACTAACTATATTTCCCTTAATCCTATCCCAGCTCCCATTTATTCTGTCTTTCCTGTCCCTCTCCCTCCTCAAAAGTACTTGCTTCTGATTACCTCCTCCAGTCTGCCCTCCCTTCTATCACCCCTCCTTCTCTTATCCCCTTTCCCCCTACTTTCCTGTAAGGTAAGATAGATTTCCATACCCAGTTGGGTATGTATGTTATTCCCGCCTTGAGCCAAATCCAGAGAGAGTAAAGTTCGCTCATTCCTTCTCGTCTCCCTCCCTTCACCTCCACTGTAAAAGTTTTTTCTTGCCTCTTTTATGTGAGATAGTTTACCCCATTCTACCTCTGCCTTTCTCCTTCTCCCAGTACATTCCTCTCACCCCTTAATTTTCTTTTTTAGATATCATCCCTTTGCATTCAGTCCACCCTGTGCCCTCTGTCTATATATATATTCACTCCAACTACCCTAATAATGAGAAAGGTCTCATGAGTTACAAGTATCATCCTTCCATGCAGGAATGTAAACAGTTCAACTTTAATAAGTCCCTTGTGATTTCTCTTTGCTGTTTACCTTTTCATGCTTCTCTTGAGTCTTGTATTTGAGAGTCGTTTTTCTATTTAGCTCTGGCGTCTCAAGAATGCATTAAATTCTTCATTGAATGTCAGTTTTTTCCCCTCATTGATTACACTCAGTTTGGCTGGGTAGGTGATTCTTGGTCTTCATCCTAGCTCCTTTGCCCTCTGGAATATCATATTCCAAGTCCTCTGATCTCTTAATGTAGACGCTGCTAAATCTTGTGTTATTCTGATTGTGTTTCCACAATACTTGAATTGTTTCTTTCTGGCTGCTTGCAGGAGTTTCTCCTTGACCTGGGAACTCTGGAATATGGCTGCAATATTAAGTGCTGTCACTGTACTGAGCACCTTGCTGCAGTTCAGGACTGTTCTCTAGTCATGATCATCGATTCCTTCTGCATCTCACCGGCTGCCTTCCTCCACATCAGTGAGGGAGCTGGTGAAGGACCCTGCCGTTCCCTAAGCACATATAGGAAAGGAAGTGTCTTGCTACTATTTTTTTTTTTTTTGGCTAGGCAGTGGGGTTAAGTGACTTGCCCAGGGCCACACAGCTAGTTGTGTCAAGTGTCTGAGGCTGGATTTGAACTCAGGTCCTCCTGACTCCTGAAATGGAAGAAGTTTAATGTCTTTTGAAGCTAAGCTTTATCAGCATTCGTTTTCAGTTGTGTTTGCATTTATATTGCTGAAGGACATAAGCATTCGGTGTTCATTTGTTTCAGTTTTGTCTCCCTCTGGGGTTTTCTTGGCAGAGATAGTAGAGTGATTTTCCATTTACTGCTCCAGCTCATTACAGTTGAGGAAACTGAGGCAGACAGGGTCAATTCAATAAACAAGCCCCTTATTAGTAAGCTGATGCTCTTATGCCAGGTACTGTGCTATGGGCTTACAGTTAGTGTCTGAGGTAGGACATGGATTGGACACCGGTCCCAGCCTCTGGCCGTTCACTTTGCATCAGTTCATGGAAGAGTTCTCTTGCTTCTTGACATGTCATTTATCATAGTTACTACAACTCAGTTACCAATTCCCTAATCAGTGGGGGTCTACTTTGTTTCTGGTTCTTCACTGCTTTACTTAGGGAGCTTTTAAAAATCATCATCCTTGGAGTATGTATCTAGCACTGGAGCTCTGGGTCAAAGATCCTTGTAAGATAAGGAACATAATAGACTTTCTCTATTCTAGTGGAGACTGCCTCTAGCCCTTATCAGGTGGTGTCTTCTAATCAGAGGAGCCAAAATGAGATTTTCATTTAGATTCAGTAGATCAGACTATAACCTAGCTGTTCTGGGCTTGTGCCAGACCTGTTTCAGATAAAGGACTTGTCTAGGATAGCCTTAATCAGTGTTACCTTGACCCCAACACTTGATGTATTGTTTCAAGTTTCTAGAATAGGCTGTATGATGCTTTGCCTTTTATGGAAGCATAATCTTACTCATCAGTTCTACTCAATTAGCTACTGACTCATCAAGTAGAAGGGCTTCAGGGGATCTTGGGGGTCAGCCAGGCCAAGAACCAGGTCATTTTATAGATGGGTAACCTCCCCATCAGAGAGGCCCCAGTGATTTGCCTGCTCACAACCAGTAAGTGAGCCAGGACCAGAACCTAGGATTCCTAACCCCTCCTTCCCATTTGGCTAAGTGTTTGATCTCTTAACAGATCTGAGAAGCAGAATCGGAATGGTACTAGAAGCAGGCAAATGCAAGAGAGACAGAAATGCCACGATTTGGCATTGCTTGGAGGTGAAATGTTACACTTCTTCACTTGGTGATTCAATGGCCATCTCTCTGCTGTTGAGTCGCACATCTACCCATCCAGTCCGAACCTCTCTGCTGACTTCTAGGCTTGCACCTCCAGCTGCCTGTTAGACATCTCAAGAAGGATGTCCTGTCCCCAACTGAACCCAGTCTATTTCCCCTCCAGCCCAATTCCCTTCCATTGAGGAGAACACCATTCTTTCAGTGCCCCAGGATCAAAACCCAGGTTTCATCCTCAACTCGTTACTCTCATACCTCCCATGTCTAATCTGTTGCCAAGGCCAATTGATTTTACCTTCCTTACTTTGCCTCTTATGCTCTGACACTGCCAGATCCCCCCACCTTATTCTTGGACTGTTGCAATTGCAATATGTTAACCACCATTTGGGCACTCACAACATCAGGTGGTGGGCTCTGACTCTAGGGCATTGGGCCTAAACTTTACCAGGTTCCATTTTGGGGTGAGAGCCACAGGATAAGCAGGCAAGCATGGGTTAGTATTTGCTGGAAAGATCTTATTATATTATTCCCCACCCCTCATCTTCTGAATTCCCCTATTTGTGGAAGTCACTATCATCTTTCCTAATCTCAGTGTCATCTTCCACTTCTCACTCCACATTCCAATAAGTCAGTTATTTAGTAAACATTTATTAAGCACCCATTATGTACCAGGCACTATGTTAAGCAATAGGGATAGGGGATATGAAGAAGCAAGACAGTGCCTGCCCACAAAGAGCTTACGGTTTATTGGAGAGGAAGGAAGCTATGAACAAAGAAGCCATATACAGGATATATTGGAAATAACAGAGACAGTACCAGAATTCAAAGAGATTAAGAACAGAGAGGAACAGGAGAACACTCCAGCCTGGGACAGCCGGTGAAAGCTGGAGAGTGGGGAATATCTTGTACGAGGAATGGTCAGGAGGCCAGTGTCACTGAATGGAAGATGTATAGACTATAGGGAGGACGGTGTAAGAAGACTGGAAAGGGTGGGAGGGGCCTAGGTTACAAAGGGCTTTGAGGATTTTATATTTGGTCTCGGAGGTAACAGTGAGCCCCTGAGTGACAACACGATCCAGACCTGTAAAATCACCAGTGGTTGAATGGAGGATGGATCGGAGTAGGGAGAGACTTGAGGTGGGCCGACCCACTAGTAGGTTATTGCAGTAATCAAGATGTTAGGTGATGAGGAATCTTTTTTTAAAGTCACAATATGAGCTTGTGAGAGATTGCATTATAAACCTCGTATGTGTATGTGTGTGTTTTATTAATTGCATTGCATTTGCTCATTTACGGATGACCTTTGGGGAAGCACGGTGCTGAGCAGTGTGGATGAGAAGAGAGGAGACAGCCTGAAGGGAATGGAGGGAATGAATGTGTCTCTCAATTAGAGCTTCCTCCCTTCCCCTCTTCCATTAGGTGGTGAGCCTTGATGTGGTATACTTTGGTTTTAAAAGGCGTTAAGTATGTCATCTATAATCTTTTAGATCTTAAAGAGCTTCTTTCTTTCTCTCCTACAGACCATTTCCTTTGTTCTCAGAATTCAGTGCTTGGATATTTTCTCTGTACAGACAGTGGGGTACTTTCACTTGGGAGAGCTTTTAGCATTTAACCTGTAAGTCTTTGTGGAGCTAGGCCACTGTATAAGGAATGTCTGCCTTATTTTGTAGTAACCTTATCCTGTTCTTTACCACATCCATCTAGAGGATGGAAATGAACTACATAGAGGGATGTAAGTGAGGAGGCACAGAAAATTGGCACTTTCTGGGGCTTTGCCTGTTGCTCAGATATCCTTGGTTACTCTTCTTTGGGTGCCCTGTCTCGGCAGCCCTTAAAGCCTAGCACCCAAAACAGCCCAAGACAGCCCAAGACTCCAGATACAATCTGTCACTCCAAGGTGGAGTAGGGCTTCCAGCTCTCTGGAATGTAGACCTCCCCACCTCATCAGATCCTCCTTGGCCCACTCAACGTGTACACTGCATAGCTTTTCCTTGCATAGATTTCTGTTCAGAGCTGGGACTAATTTTAGAGTAGCAGGAAGTAACCTCATTGAGATAAAGTTTTTTCTAGACAAACATGGTAACTGCTTGTCATTTTATAATATTTCTTTGAGAGTATATTCTCAATGTGGAGCTGCTGACATGTAAAACAAACCATTTGGAATACATCCTCTTCCTAGATGGGGGAGTAGCTGTCTTTCTTCTTTCTGTTCCTTTCTTTTTCTTTGCTTTTCTCCCCCAACAATCAAAGAAGCTCTAAGCCGAAGTAATCATAAGCTTAAGGAGGGGGGTGCTGTAAGTAGCAGGTTATGATTGGAGGAGACATTAAATGAATGATGGAAACAATTTGAAAATTCATTTGGTATTTCCGGTCATTAGTAATCTAGTCTTATATCATCCTCAAAATAGCCATGATTGTGTGGCTGATTAGTCTATGAACCAAACACTTATGACTTACTCGGTTTCCTTTGAGAAGACTGGTGGGGGGGGATGGAGATGGGCTAGAGAAATGCAAGCTGGTTTGACATTCAAAGCTCTTCATAACCTGGTCCCCTCCTGCATTTCTGAATCATCTTCCACTCCCTAGCCAACTCTGACTCAGTGACCTTGGCCTCTGCTGTTCCCAGGCTCCTATGCATTTTCACTGGCTGTCCGCCATGCCTGGAATTCTGTCCCTCCTCTCTGACTCCTGGCTTCCCTAAGTCTCAGCTCAAGTCTGACCTTCTGCAAGAAACCTTTCTTGATCCCCTTCAGTAGGGTTATTTTTTAGTTCTATCATGTCCAACTCTTTGTGACTCCATTTGAGATTTTCTTGGCAAAGATACTGGAGTATCTTCTCCAGCTCATTTTATAGATGAGGAAACCGAGGCCGGCAGGGTTAAGTGACTTGCCCAGGGTCACAGAGCTAGTAAGTGTCTGAGGTCAGATTTGAATTCAGTTCTTCCTCACTGCAGGTCCAGCACTTTCTCCACTGTGCTGCCTTCCTGCCTTAAATGCTATACATAACCATATCAGTATAAAAATTGGGTGTCACGGGAACTCTTTAAACCTTAAATTAGTGAAACTTTAGTCCCATGCCTACCTAAAATTAAGACGAGGCCACGGAAACCCAAGTTCAAAGCATGTTTACGGCCTTAAGAAAAAAAATCTAAAAATTGACAGTGGAGTTTGCTCTTAGGATTTTCTGTGGTTAATAAGAATGGGTTCTGACAAATCTCCAAAGCAAAATTTTTATGGGCTCAGCCCTTCATATTTAGGAGGGATCCCTGAAAACCTTCATTTCACATTTTCCCCTTAACCCCTTTTACAGTCTCTGCACATTGGGGAGCTTCAGTATCAGAAGCTTTCTGGGTTAAAATCATCTTCAGCTTCTGCAGGAAAACAGGACTTATTTATCCATTTGTTTCTTCTTATGGACAACAGATCGCAGATAAGCTGTTCAAAGTGTGTCTTGTCTCCAGTTTCTCATGGTCTGGTCTGCAGGTTGCTGAGGCCAGGAGGGAGGGAGAGCTTCAGGTGCCTCTTCTAGTGACTCTGGGCGGCGAGTGGGCATGTGACAAGTGTCAGCATGGCCGCCAGTGGAGGTCTAGCCTCCAACCTGCCACCTGCGGTTTCCCTTTTCCTCATTTTCAATAACAAAGCCCCTCTGGTTTGCCCTTGTGCCAAGGAAGTTGGCATTATCACTTAGATATTCTTGAACCCTCTGGCTTCTGGATTTGATATGGTGATGACTGGTGCTCTTTTAGAGCAGGAAAAGAAACCGCTATCAGGAGAATGCCTAAGCTTTTCATGGGATTTCTTATAACAAGATCATCAATTTACAGCCGGAAAGTTCTTGCAGGGCTCTCAAATCTAACACTTATTCTACACATAAAGAACCTGAGACACAGAGCATTGAAAGGACTTTCCCAGGGAGTTTAGCAGATTTATCTGAGGCAGGATTTGAATCCAAATCCTCCTCCAAGTTCAGCGATCTATTGTTTGACCTTGCCTTTCAGGACTTAAAATGAAGGGTTAGTTAGCACAGCATGCCTAGGATAGGCCCAGGGCTCTATTGTTTGCCAGAGAGGGACACTAGATCAAGATGAAGCTAGTTAAGCATTTTGGTAATGGCCTAGGAAGTCACTGTCAGTCCTGGGGTGCTTCTACCAAGGAAGTGCTGGGAATCGGGCCCCTGATGAATGAACTCTTGTGATTAAACAGTCTTGTATGTATCTTTTTCAGCTCTGGCTGGCCCTGTGTTCCAAAAGGAATGTGCGAAGGGTCCTGAGGTCTGGTGTCGGGATTTGAAGTCAGCGTCTGAGTGTGGCGCTGTTCAACACTGCCGGCAGGTTGTCTGGAGCAAGCCTACTGTGGTGAGTGTTTGCTCAGTCTTCACTATTTCAGAATTCCCTGAATGCTTTCTGGAGTAAGCAGGTTACTTATATTATGTGGGTGTAAATCCCAGGGCAAAGTAGCTTCCAGGTTTAAATTGTGCCTCTAGTCGGGGATGGGGGGAGGGGTGGCAGCGGGGACTTGCCCGAGGTCACAACAGCTAGTGAGTGTTATGTGCCTGAGGCTGGATTTGAACTCAGGTCCTTCTGACTGCAGGGCTGATGCTCTATCCATTGTGCCACCTAGCTGCCCCCTTTCACTCTGTTCTTAAACCAGTCCTCCTGCTCTGACTTCATTTTTTTTCCCCCTTTACAGTCTGAAACCAATTAGCCAATTCAGGTCCATCTTATTCTCTAGTCTGGATCCCTCCCACCCTTGTTTGTTCATCACTGGTCATCCCTTGCCAATCCCCAGCCTTGTGTTACTACCAACATCCTCCCCCCCCCCCCCCGCCCCGGTCCCTTCCTTTGCTGCCAGAGAGAGCTGGAAGAAGTAAGAAAGCCGTGCTAACTGGGCACCATGAGGCAAGTCCTCCCTCATGTAGTCTTTGAAGAAAGTATTCCAAACCTTATTTTCCAGTGCAGCTTGCCCCTAGGCTCTGTGCAAAGGCCATCTTGCTCCCATCCTCTCCGATTTCTCTGGTGGCTGTCCTCCCATTCCTCTACTTCCCTCCCACTTCCCATTTTCATTTTCATTTCATGCCTTCAAGCATGCCCTAGTCTCAAGATAATGTCCTATATCTCTCCTCCTTTTCTCAACCAGATTCCTGGGAGAAGCTGTCTTAACAGCTTCCACTTCCTTCCACTCCTTAGCTCTTTGAAATCTGACTCAGTTGAAAGCGCCCTCTGCCTCTGTCCCTGTAGACTGCCCTTTTCTCCCTGGAGAGTCTCTACTCTCTGGACTTTAATGACGCTCTCTTGATTGTTCTGCAGTCCAACTGCTGTATATCTGCGTTTACTTTGCTGGCTCATCATCCATTTTATGGCATCGAAGTGGATTTTCCCTGGGCCCTCTTATTTCTTTTTTTCCCTTCTAAGCTGCTTTTTAATTAAATTTATCTAAATCACAGAATCTCAGAATTGGAAGGATTTCAGACCCTGATCTAGTTCACCTGTTTGTGAACAACAGTCCATTCTCCAGCAAGCCCCGTGAGTCCTTGGAGCCTCCTCTGCGTGAAGGCCTCCGCGGAAGGGCCTTGGCAGTCCACTGTACTTCGGGCTAGCTCGCCTTCTTAGGAAGATTTTCATTGCCACACCCAAATTTGCTTTTCTTCCTCTTCTAGTCCTGGGCACTAACCTTGTGGGTCCAAACAGAAATCCAATTCCAGTTCCTTTTCCAAACAGTTTCACATAAATTGAAAAGCTCAATCCTTTCAATCCCATAAGCACAAATTGAATAAGTCAGTCAATAAACATTTATTGAACACGTGCTGTGTACCAGGCACTGGTGCCTCCTGGGTGCCTCTTATCTCTGTACACTATCAGGGGTTTGCTTTGCAGATGATTCACAGGCAGATCTATCCATCTCTCATCTCTCCCCTCAGATTCTTCTATCACTACCCTGTCTGTTGGACAGTTCAAACCAAATGTCCCGGAGACTCAACATGTCTATACTCATTTCTATCCTTCTCAGGTCCATAGCCTCAGCGTCAGCCCCCATTTCTTGCTTTACATGTTCAGTTAGTTGCTAGATCTTGCCAGTTCTGCCTCTGTTAGGTGTTATTTTACAGATGAAGAAACAAGTCTAGAGAGAGAGAAATGCAATGTGGGCTATGGTTTGTGAGGTGGTGTTGTCTGGTAGGGGGGTGTTGTCTTCCCTTTAGTTAATTGTGGAAAACGTAACATATACTCAGAAATATGTAGTCTGGAGTTGCGGGTGCGTTTGTAGGGAAAGGCAGCCCCGTCAACGTGCCAGCATTCACTTTTGCACTTCAGAGCCCTTCACTAGAATTAATCTCTGCTTTCTCTTTCAGAAATCTCTCCCCTGTGAAGCGTGTAAGAAGGTGGTTACAGTAGTTGAGAACTTTTTGAAACAAAATGGCACCGAGGTAAGCAGGCTGTTGCTGTCATGGGTAGGGGGTCTTGTGTTAGAGAAATGGGGGTGAGAGCTAAGTGAGGTCTCATTGGTTCTTTTAAGTAACTTTAGCAGGACAATGAAAGCATCTTAACTAACCAGATTCTTGTGTGTGTCCCCCGTGCCTCCCCATCCTGCAAGGTGACTCTAATTGACTCCCCCCCCCCCAGCAGCTAAAGGGAACCGAATCAATATTTGAGAGAATTTGTAACGCTGACATTGGTTCTGCTTGGTGGTGTTTGTGCTCTTGAGACAGAGGGAGGGATTGATTGAAGACTGGGAAGGCAGGCTCAGGCTCCAGCCCGAGGGACCGGCCTTACTGGGAGTTCTTCTCTCCACCCACCTAGTCCTGATGAGGACTGATAATGACTTGTGTCAGCTGTCTCTGGGCTGCTCCCCCAAGGGTTACCTCTTCAGCGTGCTGTTCTCAGGGGAACACCAGAACTCATCTCCTGTCTACCCACAGCTGAAGGAATCCCCCACTAGAATTTTTTCTGCTTTGAACAGATAAGGTAGGAGCCCATTTCGGGCCTTAATGGTTTGCTTGTGACTTCTCATCCTAGGCTGAAATTGAGAGTTACCTGGAGAAGGAGTGTGAGATGCTTCCTCAAGAGGATTGGGTATCTAAGTGCAAGGAGATAATGGCGTCCTACCTACCAGTTGTCATCAATGCAATTGAAGGGGAGATGGTAAGAAGACGGGTTGGGGCAGGTCAGTCAGGCTCTTGGTTTCTGGAAAATGATCTTGTGACATTCCTTAGGTAGAAGATTAGAGCAGGCCAGAGCCCTACAACAGAACACAGATCCAGTTTTCAGGTTCAACCAGTCATTCACCAAGCAGTAATCATTTACTATGCATCAGGCAAGGCAGTGGAGAGAGCTCTGGGCTTAGAATCAGCAAGACTCCTGTTCACGAGTTCAGAGGGCTCTTACTAGTATGACCCTGGGCAAGTCATTTCACCTGTCTGCCTCAGCTTCTTCATCTGTAAAATGAGCTAGAGAAGGAAATGGCAAACTACTTCAATATTTTTGCCAGGAAAACCCCAAATGGTGTCAGGAAGAGCTAAACCACAACAGAAATGCGTCAGTCAGCCATTGTTGGAGCCCTGGGGACGCAGAGATAAAAGTGAATCCCTGCCCTTGGGAGCTTACATTCTAATGTGTGAGACCTGGGGGACAAGGCCAGGGCAGCAGGCACATAGCTGAGGGCGTCACGTAGAACATGGCCATTGGACTGGTCGTTGGAGGAAGCCAAGGCTTTCAAGAGACAGAAGTGAGCCAAAGAAGAATGGTGTATGGCCATCAGAGGCACTGAGCCAGTAGGCCTGTATGACTGGACCATGGAGTCACAGAGTGTGGGCAGAGAGGGACAGACAGGGTTTCATGGGTGGTCCTCTAGGGGGCAGTGTTTGGCACCCCATGGCCCTTGGGCTACATCTGGCCCATCTTGTGCCCCACTGCCTGCTTTTGGGCCTCTTATGTCCTTTACCTTGCTGTATTTAGAAAGATAGAGACTATCCTCAGCTCGTAGCACTCGTAGTCTGCCAATCCTTGCATGGGAAGTAGGGAGTCACTGGCATCTGGGGTAGAGGGAGCATGGTCATGTCTGTACCTCAGTATCCCCTTGGTGGCTGTGTGAGAGGAGAGAAGGAAGGGGCTGCTTAGGCAGGGATTGAAGGGTCAGTCAATGTGGGATCAAGGACCCAAGGCTGCCTATCTTGGTCATGAGGACTGTGTGGCATCCAGTTCAGAATATCTTTGAGCCCTTGGGAACCAGTGAGGTCACCCAGTAAGGGCGTAGAGAGAAAAGGGTCCAGGACAAAGCCTTGGGCGACTCTCCCCTACTTAGTGGGCGTGATGTGGGGTGGGTGATGAGGCAGCCAGGGGTCTGAGGAATGGTTGGACAGGTATGAGGACAGCCTGAACCCAGCATTGTCACAAGAATCCAGAGGAAAGGGTGGCTGCAGGAGGCAGAGGGTGGGAAGAAACAGTATTAGGTGCTGCGGGGAAGTCAACTGAGGGTTAACCAAGAGCCCATTGGAAATGAAGAGATCCTTGGTGACTTGGAGGGTGCTTTCATTTGATGGAGCTTGGAAGCTAGGCTGAAGAGGGTTGAGAAGCGAGTGAGGAGAGCCCTGAGGCTGGGGGTGGGGAGAAGGGTGTTGGTTTTTGGAGTTAGTATACAAAGAAAAACAAACACTGGGCCTGCCTCTGAAACTCCCTCCCAACTTATGGCCAGCTTGGGCTTTGTGAGGTGTGGGGCAGCAGGCCCAGATTTAACTGCTCTGCCTACTGGTGGCCTCCTGGACTTCTTGCTTTTTTATCTGCATCGCCAGGGCTTTGCACTTACAGATGTTTTTTTCATTCACTCTCTTATTTATTTTTTAGTAATTCATGAATGTTCTTTTGGCCTCCTTTCTTCTGTTAGTATTGCTATTACTCTTTCCCTCTTTTCTCCCCCAAAAAGTTAAATGAAAGAGCCTCCCTTATATCAGATAAGCACAGTCTTGCAAAACCTTCACATAGGTTTCAGGAATTTAGCTGAAAAGAGCAGGAGAGATAGAGAAAGGTGGTAGTTTCTAGTTTGGGTATGTTTGTAGGCAGAAAGAAGTAACCACAAGGTAAGGAGAGATTGAAGATGAAAAACACCTACGTACATACATACACGTTGTTTACATGTATGTGCACACACACATATGTATATATGTATGTGCATGTATACACATACACATACATGTAGAATAGTTTGCCACTGGAGTAAAGGAAGACACGTGAGTGATGTTATCAAGGGATAGAGATCTGAGGAGGGGAAGAAGAGAGGGTGGTAGAGTGTGAAGCAGGGCTCTCATAGGTGGGGGGGATGGCACCATAGGAACCTTGAAGGGAAGCTCTGGAGAAGGGCTAGGGCGTCCATTGGGGGAGGGCTAGGCGAACCTTCCTGAGGCGACTAGACAGCCAGTTAGCGGGTGAACCCGGTAGAACACTTGCCTGGCCTTCTCCATCTTGATTCCAAACCCTGCACTGCGGGAGGAGGAGAGAGGAGGCTTGCTGGGAAGCCTGGGCCTCATCAGGTATGAGCTGAGTAGGTTAGGGCAGCCAGGCATTCCAAAGGAGGGTCTGTTGTGGAGTAGAACTGGTTTGCCCAGCTCTACCTCCCCAGCAACTTGTCGTGTGACCTTATTGCTTCATCTTTATGGATTTTTTACCCTAGAATTTTTGTACCTGATGAAATGTTCATCATAATTTGAATCTGATTCTTCCCCTGAAATGTAGAAAAATCTTCAGCCCTTACAGTACCCAGAGATCCATCCTCCATTAGCATTTATAAAATCTAAGTTTTTAACAAGTTGATGGGTTTTTTTGATGCTTGATACCTGCAAGCACCCCTGGGGAACCCCAGAAAGAAGGGACGAAAGAGCGGGAAGCCAGATTGCTCTGCAATCACCCACCCAGCTTGGAGGTGTAGTGTAGAGGGACGCAGCCTGTGTAAGCCCCTTTGGGGTGGGGGGCGGGGAACAGAATAGGAACCAGGGACACAGGCTAGCATGGAACCCAGGCCTGAGAAGCAGGCCCGTGGTGGGACGTTGACAGGAGACCCTCTGCTGACTCTCAGTTCTCGAGGCCAAGGGCCTTCTGAAGCCTCTGTTCCCTTTGCCCTGCAGGGGTCCTGACTCCAGGCTGGGGGAGGGGAGCACTGGAGAGACAGGGTGACACAGGAGAGAGGGTACTTAGCCTTGGAATTAGGTTACCTAGCTAGCTAGCTGTGTGATGGTGGGCAAGTCTCAGTTTCCTCTTCTGTAAAATGGGAAAAATGATACAGTTTACTTAAAAACCATAAATCTCCATGACTTCTCATCAGTGGAGTTGCTTGGGACACAGAGAAGGGAGAAAGTGTTTCCCAGTTAAAGACTTGAAAGAATGTTGGGGACCATCTGGATGTAGAAGGGGTTCTAAGATGCCTTGAGCCCAGTGCTGGAGCACCTGGGCACTTCTTAGTCTACGGACTGGGTTGGTTCTGGTATCTCCCAGTTCCTGGAAGTGACAAGAGAGTGGGTGAGACCAGTCTCCACCAAGAGAAAAACCCCAGGCTTAATGGTTGTGCTGGCCTTTCTCATGGCAATGATGTGTACTGGGCTTGAGATACTTAGAGTTGATCCAGCCGCACCTGGAATACGTACAGAATGGGGGAAATGTGGCAGCAGGCCATAGGGGAGCAAAGTTACTGTTGTGTTGGGCTGTGTTAGTAATAGTAAACATGTATAACCTGTATCAAATTGTTTGCATTCTCAATGGGGGGAGGTTGGGGAGGGAGGAGAGGAGAGAATTTGGAACTCAGAAGTTTTAAAAAGGAATGTTAAAAATTGTTTTTACATTTAACTGGGAAAAAAATAAAATACTAAATAAAAAAAGAATCAGAAGAAAAAAAGCAGTAGAAAAGGGAGCTGGGCAGGGGGGTGGCTTGAGGGGCAAGAAAGTACAGGTCCTGCTTTAGATCACTTCCTAGATGAGAGATGGTGTTCAGCTGAGCACGCCTCATGTTGGGAAGGACCTGGACAGGCTGGGATGGGTCCAGAGGAGAGTAATGAGAATGCTAAAGAGGACTGGACGTGATACCTGGTGAAGAGCAATTGAGGGAAACAGAACTGTGTTTTTCCTGCAGAATAGATGTGAAGGGGAAAATGGTTCACAGCCTTCCGTTATTTGAAGGGTTGGCAGGTGGCATGGCAGAAAGTCCAGACCTAAACTTGCTTGGCCTCAGGGCCAGACTGAGGGTCGATGGGTAGATAATGGTAAAAAGTCAGATTTTGGGTCGGTATGACAACCTGACCAGCCATTAGAGAGCCCTGCAATAGAGAAGGTCACTCTAGAGGTAGCAAACTTCCTTTTTCAAACTGAAGGTTTAAGCTGAGGAGCTAAGAAGCTCCTTAGGACCCTTTTCTGGGATTGTTGACTATGGCATTCTTGTGGCAGATGAGTATAATGCTAGGTGACCTGGAAGAGCCCTTCTCTTTCGGAGTATCTGTGATTCCATGGATACAGGCCTAGGACTTCTCTCATTGACTGGTACAAGACATAGAGGAGGAAGCAGTGAGTTCCACCTGCCCCACTGGAACACATGCTCACCTGGGCAGAAAGAAGAGCCAGCTGGGTGTGTGGTCTTTGGCTTTGCCCCAGAAGATGTCTGGGGTGGCTTCCACGTGGGCAGGAGGTCACTCTTTGGAATAGTGGGGTAGATTAAACCTGGATGCCAGCTCCAAGGAAAGGGGGATGTTGTCTCAGATGACTTTGTCAGCAGAAGTAATTTCCGGTTTGCTTTCCTCCCCTGGTCAATTTTAGAGCAATCCTGAGGAGGTGTGTAGTGCCCTCATGTTTTGCCGGTCCCTTCAGAGACATCTGGCTGCTCTGAGTCAGCATCAGCAGGAACTGGCATCTAACTCGATCTCGGAAGCGGGCATGTCTGATATGGTGGCTCCCTTTGTGGCCAATGTCCCCCTCCTCCTTTACCCTCAGGACAAGACCCAGAAGAAGTCCCCTCAGCCAGAGGTAAGAAGGCCAGGCCGCTCATGGTGATGCTGGCTGGGGAGGGGGATGGGAGTGGAGTAACAGGAGGGGCTCTAAGTGGGGATGATGGGCACTCCATCACATTGTCAGGTTTCCTGAAGAAGGCTCCTGTGGCCTGGCCTGGCCTCATGTGGGGTGAAGGTTTGTGTCCCGGGGGTTGAACATCCAGAGAACCGGTTTTCCTCCCACCAACTCATTCACATGAAAGGGATAGGGCCTCTCTACCACTGCAAGTCGCCGCCTTTCCAGCATCTTAGAGTCTCAGAGATGTGCTTGTGGCACAGAGAGGTGTCAGCCAAGATGTGTCAGGTCTTTCTGGCTGGCTCTGTCCACCATGATGCACTGCCTCTTGGGAAACTTCTCATGGTTTTTAGCCTTTTTAGATTTTTAGACTCTGAATTCCCAACAGTTTGAGAGTTAAGTTGCTTTTCGTCATGATGAAAGTATGGTTGGAAAAAAGTATGGAATGGGTGAAGAAAACTAGGTGGGAGCATCCTGTTTCTCATCCTGTTTCTCTTGGATGTCTGTGCCATTTTGATTGTTGAGGGAATGGGAGACAGGGACGATTAGGACGCTGAATTGTGTCCTTTCTTTCTTCAGGCTGAAGAGGATGTGTGCCAAGACTGTGTTCGCTTAGTGACAGATGTTCAGAATGCTGTAAAGACCAACTCCAGCTTCGTCGAGGCCTTAGTGGATCATCTCAAGGAAGAGTGTGATCGTCTTGGGCCTGGTGTATCCGACATGGTAATCTCTTTAGCTTTTGCCAGAAGGAAGATTTTCTAATCCAGAGTTTTCTCTTGGGCCTGGGAATCCTAGTAGTTTGCTTACAATCTAAAGTTTTGTCTGAACTAAATTTATGTTGAGGTGGTGGCCTTCCTGCCATTTTTTGAGGCTTTTAATGACACAATTTCAAATGATCCAAGGGAAATAAACAGGGTGAGCTAGGTTGCATAGATAGCAATCCTTGGGGCAGGTTCAGGTAAGGTTATCTTGTCCAGTCCCCTGATTTCACAGCCAAGACAGAGAGAATACAGCTAGGCCCAAGTCATACGTAGAGGAGAGGTTCACGCTAGAGAAGGCTGGGATGGGAGTTTGGGGCCAAGGGCCCTGAAATATTTGAAATTTGAAGATTTATTTAAAAATTAGGAACAAGAGGCATGCAACAGATTTAACAAGTTCTTACTTACGCGCGCAGTATTAGTTAGAGATAAAACAAAATTATCTCTATCCTTAAGGAATTTAGATTCCTAGGAGGAATAACTATGTCCATAAAGTGATGATACAAAATAATCTGCGGGAGAGGGGGAAAGCATTAACTCATGGGGCAGGGGCAGAAGGTGGGTGGAGGAAGACAATCAGGATAGTCTTCCTGGTTTGTAAGCTGATCCTTGAAAGGTGAAGATTCTGAGAAATGGAATTGAGGAATGACTCTAGGTATGGCAGCTGGCCCGTGCAAAGGCATCGAGGCAATAGATGGAGTCTTGAGTTAAGGGCGCATTCTTTTTTTTTTTTTTCCACTTTTTTTTTTTAAAGGCAATTGGGATTAAGTGACTTGCCCAGGGTCACACAGTTAGTAAGTGTCAAGTGTTTGGTCTGAGGCCGGATTTGAACTCAGGTCCTCCTGACTTCATGGCTGGTACTCTATCCACTGCGCCATCTAGCTGCCTCTTAAAGGCACGTTCTTGATCCTTCTGGAATGTAGTATATGCAAGATGAGGCTGGAAAGGTAGGTTGGAACTGGATTGTGGAGGCTTTTAAATGCCAGCTCCTGGAGCCAAGAGGAAGCCACTGATGGCTTTTATTTGAATAAAGGGACAGTGAAGAGATGATGGATGGCCGTTGGAGAGGATGGATAGCAGGGCTAGATGGAGGTTTTTGTTCACAGAAGTACTTGCTGGTAGAGAGTTATAGACAGCGGATAGGGAAAGAGTGAAGACTGCCAAGACAAAAAGATGGAGGAGGAGGAGATGGGCTCGAGCATGAGCAGAACCATTGGTGTTGGCAAGGAGCTTGGCTCCCGCTTCCTCACAGGATGGGCAAAGATGGGGAGGGGTTTTGAGTGTGGTGTGGGGGGAGGCCAGTGAGGCAGCCCTCAGGGTGTGGAGAGGCTCTGCTGAGAAGCTGGAGTAGCCGTAGGAGTCTGAGGGTTGGAGGTGGTGTAGAAGAGGTGCTGGAAGGGCCTAGGGTGGAAAGCCAGCGAATGGCCGGCTGTGCAGCGTTGCGCTCCTTGAGTGGTATGCATGAATACTGGAGGAGGAGAGCAGGCACGTTGTGTGTGTGTGTGTGTGTGTGTGTGTGTGTGTGTGTGTGTGTGTGTGTGTGTGTGTGTGTGTTGGGAGGGTGGGCCTTAGAATGAGCCCCCGTGGTTTCTACGAAGGCCTAGCAGAATGGGAGCTCTTTGGGGCAGGCAGTTTCTGTGTTGTCTTTGTATGCGCGGAGGCCAGCTCCATTTTTTGGAGCTTAGATAGAGGATCTGGGAAATTCTGGGTTGGATACCTTGTTAGATTGATAGTTATTGAACTTTAAATTAGACTTGACTTTTCTCTCTCCTCACCCACAGTGCAAGAACTATATCAGCCAATATTCTGACATTGCTGTCGAAATGATGATGCACATGGTAAGTGGAGGGAAGAGCTTTCCAGTGTTGTCTTTGGACAAAGGTTTCCTCTTCAGCCAAAAGCCAAATAATCCTTCAAACATCTCAGCCTCAGAATTGTCCCCACTGCCTGTTGGGCCTTAAATTGACTGGATTTCAGCAAAATTAACCATCTCTTAACTTACTAATTTGCTTCCCCCCTTAGATTTTTCAGGATCTCTCTCCTTTACAGAGGAGGGGACATAGCACCTCTGGTGGCTTTGGCTCCTCTCATGGGGTCTGAAGGTGCCTGTTAGCCTGATTGCCATTCCCTGATGGCCCCCCTCCCCCATCTGCTTCAGAATCCCTGGATCCTTGAACTTGAGCCTCCCTCACGCTGAAATGGAGGTGGGATGGGGCAGTGGACGGGCAGGAGGGAGCGGCTGTGATCCTGCTGTTCGGGACTGGTTCACCAGGGTAGCTGACATCAGGGCCAGTGCTGCTTAAAGCCAGATATGGCATGCTCACCTTGACTGTTCTGCCAAGGCTTCCCCCTGGAATCCCAAAGGACCTTTGTATGGCGCTCAGTGCTCTGTTCCCCTGCTAAGAGGGTGAAGGGTGGGCAGTGTCCTGTCCTTCACATGAGATGGGTCGTTCTGGTGGTAAGGATGGGTTTGTCTTGAGCCATCTGTCCATCCATCCACATTCCTTTTCCACATCCCCGCTTGTGATCAAAGACCCACTTTTCAGAGAATTAGGTAGGGGGTAAGGTCGGTGCCTATTAGAGATGGTTTTTTAAAGAACTATACAAACACTGAATTAATATTTTGAGTATCATAATGTAACTGGATGAACTCTACCCCACAGAGAGAACTGAACTTTTATGAATAGTCCTCTCCTCACCAATATTAACTTAATTTGGTTGGGAACTTCTCTCTCCTTTTCCTTAATGGGCCTCAATTAGCATTCCTCTACCTTGCATTCTGTGGTTCAGAATTCTTCATCTTCTCAGTGAGGAGATTTAGGAGTGGAGGATTTCTATCCATTATGGAATTGGGGATTTTAGTCCTCACCACATACAGTATTCAAGGGAGAGTGGGGGGGACTCAAATCATATGTCCTCAGTGAGGTGTTGGGCATGTTGAAGTATTTACCATGCAGTGTCTGGAGAATGTGCTCAGTCTGCCCGGGAGCCGCAGCCATCTTCTGAGAGCCCCTTGGGCCATGTGGCTGCCGGGCAGGTGGAACCACGGTAGGTCACCCCCACCTGCTCCCCTCCCCCCCGGACAGACTGTCTGCTCGGCTTCTTTGTGACGCCTCTGTTTACGTGTGGTTCTCAGCTTGATTTTGTTTTGTTTAACATTTTTTCTTACCTCTTATGTCCTTTCCTTTCTCTGATTTTCCACTCCGACCTCCTGTTTTTATTCTCAACCACAGGATCAGGTATGTGACGGGAAACTTGTTAGTGGTAGTCGTAATGCTGGCTGGTGGCCGCTTCTCTTTGTCAAATTCCCTTTCCCGCTTTGTCTCAAGGGCTCTCCTTTTTTACCTCTTGCTTATTCAGTCAGAAACCTGGGGAGAAAGGAGAAGGGCAGGGTCCAGTGCGGGTGCCCTCTGACTGCAGTGATGGGGAGGGGATCTTGCTGCCACTTGCAGACATGCCTGCCTCCTCTTTCAGTCTGAGGGGCTGCATAGTGACCGGAATGAGCAGCAGCTCACTAATTCCTCAAAGATGGAGACCTTATTCTTTCAAGCTGAGCATTGCATGCCTCTAGACCTGCTTTTCATAACCTTGGAAATGCTTCTGCTGCATGGTGATTCAAAACCACATAGCAGGTCTCTTGGATCCAGGGAATGGGGACTCCAGGTTCTGGCTTCTGCCTTCTTTGGGTGCCTGGGGAGTCATCATGCCTAGGCTAGGCCTGTGTTGATTCTAGGTGACAGTTGTTCTTGTAACTGGGCCAGTCTCCCCCTTTTTGAAGGAATGGTTTCCGGGTGTGATGTTTCATTTTCTTATCAAAGAGTAGACTTTTACTGGCTGATGCCACCTGACCAGAGAATACTCTTCATCTGAAAGAAGCACTGTGGGGGGGGACCTTTAACCTTTTGTACCTCTAGGGATATGGTCACAGGAAGCACCTGTAGAACTGGCTATATGTAGATGAGGGGCTCTTAACCCCTTTCCCCCATCTGGATGGGAAAAGAATTACGTCTTCATTTTCGCTAACTTCTAATTGAAATTGATCATTTCCTTAAATTATGAATTTAAAACAAGAACAGCAGCGTTCTCAGAAGGGGTCCGTAGGGAATCATCACAGACTACCCAAGGGTCCAAGACACAGAGAAGTTTAAGAGTTGGGTTGCCAAGGGCGTTTGAGGCTAGGGAAAGACCATAGTGCAAATGGTCCTGGAAGTTTGAATTTGGGCTTCCTTTGGGCTCTGAACCATGGCTCAGGTCTTCCTGCTATCAGCAGTTTTTTCATTAATTAGATACTCTGTCTTTTTATGTCACTTCAGATTCCTGTCTGGCTAAGTAGACTTAAGGACAGATTTTAGTATCCTTGGGAGGCATAGCCATCCTTGAATATTGAGAAATCTGGCTACAAACCAGAGGCCTGCTGCCTGTTTTCAGTCTCCTTTTATGTCCAGTAAAGCAAGGGGAGGGGAGGCCAAGCCTGTGGTATTTGTCCCTCTGAGAAATGTTCTAAGTGAGGTCCTGAGAGGATTGCTGGCTCTGTTGGGAACAGCCACCTCTAGTTATGTGTCTTAGACTAACATATTGACACCTCAGCTCTGTCTGGTTCTCTAGGTTTGCTGCTTAAATGGTACAAAGGAAGAGAACCCCTGAACAGATTTGGGGGGACCCTGGTTTTAATTTGTAGACTTGGGTGATTGTCGCTTGGTGGTAAAAAGTTTTGGCATTTCCCTCAAGCATTTTTAGAAATGGCAACACCTTCAAACAGCTTTCTGATCTTTCAGATAAATTCCGTTTTTTAAAAAACTAGACCCTGGGTCCATAAGGCCCTGACCCATTTAGCCAGCTCGATGGATTTCTGGAGACTTAACTGGGCCATTGGGAGCTGTTGGAAAGCAAAGCTTCTCTTGTTATTTAGTGCTAGCTTAAAGGAGTAACTGGTCCCTTGTGTCCAACATCCTGAGGACAGAGATGACCTTTGGATGTGGCCCTCTGGGTGAGTCAGGTCCATCGAGTTAAGCAGTGGTATCATTGCTCCTTCAGTAGAACAGGGACAAGAAGAAGCCTGGAATAGGCCCTGTTTCCACCAGTATTGACTGACAGTGCAGTGTTTCCTCCACCAGTGTGTTGCCAGAGCAGACCTTTGTCTTACTCTTTGCCACCCCCAGTGCTTCCACCTTGGGTTGGTCTCCATTTGTGGGAGGCCTATGGGCTGTGTGTGTGTGTGTGTGTGGGGGTGTGTATGCTGGCGTTTTCTGGAGCTGACTCCTTCCTTTGCTTCTCTAAAGCAACCCAAGGACATCTGTGGCTATGCTGGATTCTGTGCAGGGAAGGAGATGCCTCTGCAGACCCTGGTCCCAGCTCATGTAGCCGCCACCAATGTGATCCCTGCACTGGAGCTGGTGGAGCCGATCAAGGTGAGCTGGGACTCATTGGCCGTTAAGTCTTTCTGGGGCAGAGGGGACAGTGCGGACACACAGAAGGCACGGAGATAGTCGTGTCATTCAACCCAGCTAGCTAAGTAATTGAGAATATGAGCCTTTGGGGGTTTTCTTCTATGAACAGCTCCTTGGCTGTGAGGCTCAAGGCACAGGAGCTGCACATGCGTGAGGTGGTTCACTCAGAGAACAGAACTGGCCCCCTCAGCTGGGTACTTGCCTTCCCTAAGGCTTGGGCTTCATGGGCTCAGTGCCTTTTTTTAGCTTCGGGCTTACTTTGCTTAAAGCCTTATCATCCAAGTGTGGACTGGCTCACTCGAGCTGAATGAGATGGTGAACATTCCCTGAATTACACTCTAGGAAGTCATGGGATCATGGATGTAGAGCTGGGAGGCATCTCAGAGGCCGTCTGGTCCTTACAGATGAGGAAACTGAGGCCCAGTGAGGTTAAGTGTCTTGCCTAAGGTCACACAAGTAGTAAGCAGCAGAGGTGGGATTTGAACCCAGGTCCTCTGACTCATGAGTCAGTGCTCTTTGCACTGCCTCCATACAGAAGTGCTATCAAGTTCTGATTGGTTTATTAAGTCTACTTTCTTCTTCTCCGTTCTCCCCAGTGTACTGACTTTTCTAGAATTAGGCAGTTTATCAAGGTTGGCTACATCTCCAGAACACTCCCTCCCTCCCTGCTCCCCATGTCCCCAGCCCCAGGCATGCCACCTAACCACCTGCCCATAAAAGAAAAAGAAAAGTTATTGTCTAAATTTAAGCTGCCATCTTGGGCTCCATGTTGCCTGATGGAGAGAAGCAGTGAGTAGAGTGTTTGTCTCCATCCTACAGATGAGAACCCTGAGGTCCATGAAGGTTGGGCCATATGGTTAATCAGGTGTGCGTATTGGCAGCAGCACCCAGGCCTTCTGGCTCCACGCTAGGGCTCTCCTCCCTCTGAACCCCACAGCTTCCCTGTGAATTCAGAGTCAGGAGACCCCAATCTAGAGTCAGAGTTCAGCATTTACCTGAGTCCCCAGCCCCCTGTGTGTCTGTTTCCCCATGCCTGTGGCAGGTACTCCAGGCATAGCCCTGACTCTAGAGCAGTGTGTACTAGGTGCTGGAGAATTGGGGCTGTCTGGAGAAAGGTTCATACCATCCCACTGACCTGGAGGTCCCCATGTGTTCTCTTAACAGAAGAACTTGGTTCAGATGAAGGCTGGTCCCACTTGTGAGCTGTGCCAGTATGTTATCAAAGAGATCATCAAATTGCTGGAGGGCAACAAGACGAAGGTGTGTCTGCTCAGTGGTCATCTCCTTCCCAGGATCTACCAACATCTCTTGAGTCCCTCCAAGGGGGTGGGCACTGTAGGTCTGGGCCCCTTCTCTGTCCCCTTCAAGTCAGGTTGCTTCGGTGTGAGAGTGAGCTGGGCAAGCTGGGTTTGAACTCTGCAGAGATTTCAGTATCAATTTAGTTGATAAATCTTTGAAGACAGTGAGTGTCCTGCCTCTGCGACCTAGGCTAGGCTCCCATAGGGACCAGAAATGTTCCTGTCATCTCCTTCCTTCCCTCTCCCTCCCCCCCATCTCTGCTCCCAGCAAAATCAGAACAGAAAACCCCAGCCCCCAAACTCCCACAGCCCACAGCACCAGAGCCTGACTCAGTCTAATGCCAGTTCTCGTGTTCTAGGAGGATATGGTTCATGCAGTCGAGAAAGTGTGCTCCGTGATCCCCAAGTCCATGGCTGAGGAGTGCCGGGACCTGATAGAGTCCTATGGCCCGGCCATTGTGGATCTGCTCTGGATGAGACGAGCCCTCATTTGATTTGTAGCTTGCTTAATCTTTGCCAAAACAAAAAGTCAGGTAAGGAGGGAAGACCCTGGGGGGACCATTAGCTTGGGGCTTATGACATCATATGTGACTGGTTATCACACACATCATGTCCCCTTTCCCGTCCCCTCTGTTCTGCAGTTAACGTAGCCAGGCTCAAGAGCGGTGTCTTCTGTGAGGTGTGCAAAAAGATCGATGGGTATTTGGACCAGGACCTGGATAAGAACAGCACTAAGGCCCTGATTCTTTCCGCCTTTGAGAAGGCTTGTAGCATGTTGCCAGGAGTTTACAAGGATGAGGTAATGCTGGGCATTAAGACTTCTGGAGTTAGAAAGGTCTGGACTATCTGTGGGGCCCCAAAGTGCTGGCACTGATGATCTTCCTCCCGTCCTCATTAGATAGAGGGTTTTACTTTTCATCCTGAAGCCAGTGGTCTTTGAGGACTCATTCCTAAAGCTGGGCTAGCTGACAGGCCCAAGACAGGCCTCTGAATTGAGCAGGGAGATCCTGTGACTCTCCTGGGAAGGAGGCGATGGGCTTGGGGAGGTCTGAGGTGGAGGGGATGGCTCAGAAGTGGCCAGGGCATGTTGGGAAGGTGGGCTGCTCTGTGGTTGGAGTTTGCTGGCTCCTTGAGACTCCTGTGTGGCCCCAGCCCCCTTGGGCTGTCTGAGTGTTGTCTTTTGTTCTGCTGAACAGTGCGATGAGTTTGTGAAAGAGTATGAGCCCGTCCTGATCGCAGCCCTGCATGATGAGATGAATCCTGATTCTCTGTGTCTGGTGAGCATGGCAGTGTGGGTCTGTTCTTGGAGTCCATGGGCACCTCCTGAGAGCTGACAATATTCTAGGCCCTGAGACCCTTCTGGGAGGCGGGATCATCCCTGTGGTCTGTGGGAGAGTGCCCTTTCCTCCTCCCAGCCCAGCTGGACATCTCTGGGGTCTGGCCATACCAGCATGGCTTTCCACCTCATGGAACCCAAGAGAGCCTGGCAATTTGGTCTAAAGATCATTTCTTTTCTCCCGAAATAGAAAGTTGGAGCTTGCCCCAAAGCTCCTGCTAAGCCTCTATTGGGAGCGGAGCAATGTGTCTGGGGCCCAAGCTACTGGTGTAAGAACATGGAAACAGCTGCTCAGTGCAACGTAAGTACCTCCCACTGCCCATGCCAAGTCCACCTGCCACATGCCACATGCACAGGGTAGAAGACTTTCTCGTTTGTTTTTGCTTTTTGGTGGGGCAATCAGGGTTAAGTGACATGCTCAGGGTCACACAGTTAGCAAGTGTGAAGTGTCTGAGACTGGATTTGAACTCGGGTCTTCCTGACTCCAAGGCCAGAGCTCTAGCTACAGCTGCCCCTTGCCAAGAAGTTTCTTGTACTTGTTGTTCTTCTCAATCCCTATAGGGGCCCACTGTCTGTAAGTCAGCCTGCATTTATTACACACTTACTGTTGGCGGTGTCACCCACACCCTGAAGACGAGTGCCTGGGCTGGGAGCTGGCTTCTGTGTTTGAGTCTTAGCTCTTGGTTTGGAAGGGGAAATAGTTTGGGGTGATGGGCCTTGGAAGAACCTCATTTCTGTCTCTCTTTTCTCTCCTAGGCCGTTGAGCACTGCAAGCGCCATGTATGGAATTAGAGAGCCCTTCTGTCTTGGAGAAATTGCAACTTCTTTTCTATTTGTGTGTCTGGGGGAAGGGAACATACGGATCTGATTTTTTTTCTGTTTTTAAATGAGCCCACCTCGTCTTCTTCCTCCCCCCCGTCAGTTTTCTGCTCCATTTGTCCCTCATTGCCATGGGTCTGAAAGGCACCATACTTGGCCATGTTGCCATGCTCTCCCCCCAACCCCACTCCCACTAGATGAATGACATGCCATGGATGCATTATGGACTTGAGTTGGGATAGGATGGTGGGAGCCTGCGGATAGAGGTGACAGCTCGGCCCGACTGCATCCTCAAACAACCACTGATGGTCTCAGCTGGTCTGCAACTTCTAATTGGTTAGTTGTGTTTAGAACTGTCCTGGGCTGAGGCTGTCAGAGCTCCTCACCCTATTCCAGTTTGGTCCCCTTAGCCTATTGGCTGCCTTATTAGTGGCAGGAAAAAGGCATAGCTTTGTCCTTGAGTGCAGGAATTCAGAGCCTTCTTGTTACTTTGAACTGGTTTTCCCACACTGTGGAAGAGCCCCAGTCTCCTCATTGGAAGAAGCTGCTTTTGGCTTAGGAGGAGAGAGGCGAGGCTTTGATTTGCCCTAGCCAGATGGAGATGGTCCAGTTCTCAGTTTAGTTTCTTTGAAGACCCCCATCCTTAGGTTGGAGCTTTCTTCTGTTCTCTATTTCTTTGTGATACTTTTCTTGAGCCTTCGCTTTTTGAAGTAGATTTGGGGAAGTTGGAAAGAGCTGTAACGGGCTGTATCAGGGTGGGCTACTCTTTGGGGTGTATCTGGGGGTAGGGGGAGAGATTCTGTAACTTGTTTCTTCTGAGGCCCCGACCTGTGCAGTGACCATAGTGGTGCTGGCTTAGTCCAAGGCCCAGGAGTCCGGAGAGGACTAGTTCTGGGCGGGGGTCTTTGTGTCAGTGGGGTGTCTTAGCGTTGCGAGTACACACAATGCATCTTGGGGTCCCTGCTAGTGTCCTTTCTTAGAGGTTATTTCTTAATTATTATATTTTTAAAATTAACATGGGTGACAAAATCCTGCTTTTCTTGCTTCCTAGTAGAAATGTGGCCCACCCACCTGAGTGCCAGTTTCTTCCTTGTTACCAAGTGTAGGCTGGGCCTCAGTTTCTCCTCTTGTGATAGCAGCTTTTGCTCTACCTTAGGTGTTCAGGGAGGCTAGACGTGTTGCTGTTATTAAATGGACTAAATGTTGATGATTTTTGTTTTGTTCTGGTTTTGCCTTAAAGCTTTCTGTAATGAACAATAAAAGTTACAGTAAATTGAAGTCATTGTGCTCATTTGGTCATTACAGAGTTTGTCTCTAGAGTAAGAAGTGATGTGTTTGTGTTGGGTACAATTGAATGGGGAAAAGAGAGCTGTCCTATAGGAACAGGATTGGCTTCAAATAGATTAACCAAAAGTAACTTGAGACAGTCTTCAAAGAAGACAAAGGTTTCACAGCACAACTAACATAGATTATAGGTTTTGTATGCCTGCACATGTATGACATATCAGATTGCCTGACTTCTCGATGGAGGGGAAGCAGGGAAAGGGAGGAAAAAAAAATTGGAACTCAAAAAAAAACCACGTTAAAATTGTTTTTACATGTAATTGGGGAAAAACAAAATATTAAAGTGAAAATCTTAATTCAGAAGAAAGCAGTATTACAGATAAACAGAAGCTAACTCAGTAAAATGAAAGATAGCGACTGTATCAGAAAAGAAAACCCAGCGGAAAGGTACCTAAATTGCAGAGACAATTTCAATAAAAATCAGCAGCTAGAACAAAATGTATTTTTGTAAGCAGGTGAGTCTAAAAAAAGCAAGAGTTGCAAGCATGTTATCAGGCAGAGGAAAAACAGTCATAACATACAGATAATGAATTTCTATTATGCTGAAAGGAACCATAGAGAACAAATTGGCATCGGTTATTAAACTGACAAATACAAATGATACAAATGTGATAGCATCGAAATTCAGAGGAAAAATTAACTGAATTACAAGAAGACAGAGATAGAAACTCATAAATCATCAGCACTTTTATTACCAACAAAATCCAGAAGGAAGAGCCACAGCAATTTCATGGAGTCTGCTTGCCAAGACACACAGGAAATAGATGGACAAAATTACAAGACTACACGAAGATATTTAAATAATTAGAGACAAATGGTTCTTCTGTAGGCTCCTTAAAGTGATTTTATTTACTTAGTGGGACCCCAATCAGATGACCAAAGGCTTACTTTATAGAACTAGAAAAAAACCAAAACCATTTCTCTTGATGAAAAAAAGAATTATCAAGGGAATTAATGAAAAAGGGACCCAGCAATACCAGATCTTACACTATACTTTTGTTTAGTCTCCACTCTTCTGAGGCCCCATTTGGGGTTTTCTTGGCAAAGATACTGGAGTAGTTTGCCATTTCCTTCTCCAGCTCTTATAGATGAGGAAGCTGAGGCAAACACAGTTAAGTGACTTGCCCAGGTTTACCACAGCCAGTGTGTAAGGCCAGATTTGAACTTAGAAAGATGTATCTTCCTGACTTTAGACCCGGTACTCTCCACTCTGCCACCTAGCTACCCCAAACTATACTACAAAACAGTAATCACCAAGACAAATCATTAATGGGTAAGAAATAGGTTCACCAGTGAAACAAATCAGGTACACTATACTGAAGGAAACAGTCATAATATTCTAGTGTTTGGTAAACCCAGTGATCCCAGCTCATGGGGTAGGAACTTGGCTATTCCAACAAGTGTTGTTGGGAAAACTGCAAATCAGTCTGGCAGCAATCTAGGTATAGACTGACACCTCACATTCTGTATACCAAGAGAAGTTCCAAAAAGGTCCATGACTTTGATGCAAACATTGGAGAAACAAGAAGAAATCCCCCATCCTATGGAGAGAGGAAGAGTTTGTTACCAAATGAGAAGATTCCAGAAGGAAAAATGGGCACTTTTGATAACAGACTTTCTGTGTAAACAAAACCAATGAAATTAGAATTACAATTGAAGTGAGTAAATGGGGATAAAAATGAGATTTGAAATTTATAGTGGCCATTTCCTAATTGATATAGTCAAAGGATATGAATAGACAGTTTTTGGAGGAAAAAAATCCAGGCTATCAAGAACCTGGTAAAAATAAATCACTATTTAGAGAAATGCAAATTAAAGCGGCTTTGAAGGTCCACCTCAGACCCATCATATTGTCAAAAATAGGTAAAAAGGGAAAATGATATGCTAGATGAGCTGTGGGAAAACAGATACATTAATACACTGTTGGTGGAATGGAACTGATCCAGCCAATCTGAAAAGCAATTTGGAACAGTGCCCAGCAAGTCTTATTTAATTGTGCATACCCTTTGATTCCAGTAAAAGGTCAATCCCCATAATGAGATTAAAAAAAAAAAAAGGAAAAGGACCCGCATGTACAAAAATATAGCAACTCTTTTTGTGGTGTCAAAAGAATTGGAAATTGAGGGGATACTATCAACTGCAAAACGTCTCAATGTGTTAATGGTATATGGATGTGATCGAATACTATTGTGCTATAAGAAATGATAAAGGGGATAGTTTCAGAGAAAGCTGGGAAGTCTTGTATGAATTGAGTAGTAAAATCAGGAGAAAATATTGTTGAGACACTTTGAAAGCTTTAGTAACTCTGATGAACACAATGTCCAACTATGATTACAGAGTAGTCATGATGAAATTTTTTTTTTTGACATGGCCAATTCAGGAATTTCTTTTGCTTGACTGTTTGCAACTAGGATTTTATTTTTCTTGCTCTCAAAATGGGATGGGGGTAGGGAATGGGGAGGAGGTGAGGAAGTAGAGAATGAAGATCTGAAAATTAATTTTGAAAAAGACAGATAGTAATAATAGGAGAATTTAATGTCCCTTTTGGATTTGGATAAATTTAACATGATCAAAAGGGAAAATACGGAATTGAACAGATGGAGAAATTGGAGTTAAAAGAACTAAGTGGTATTAACTCTGTATTTTTCATCTTTGCATGAAGTTTTTATAAAAATTAATCGTGTGTTATTAGAGCACAGAAATAGTGCAAATGAATGTAATTAGGCAGAAATAATAAACACTTTTCAGACCCTTAACAATCAGTTCATGAAACACATAACACACACACCCAAATGGAGAGTCAATAATGAAATCGAGTCAACAAATAGAACCAATGATGTGAGAAATGATGCAAATGATGAAACATACCAGCATTTCTGGGAGTCTTTCTAAAGCAGTATTTAGGAGAAAAATATCCCTTAAACATACATTAACAAAATATCAAGTGAGAGGATTAATGAACTGTGCATTTTAAAAAATTAAAAAACCTAAAATAAACACAAAAGAGGAGATACTGAAAATCTATAACTTGAAGAATAGAAGGCTGGAAATGATAAAAACTAAGTTGGTTCTATGAGAAGACTGATAACATTGATAAAACTTTACCAACCTGGCTTTTTAAAAAATTCAGGGAGAGGGAGTCAAATAAAATAGCAAATGAACAAGGTGAAACCACAACATGCCAAGAAAAAAAGAATGAGTGGAGTCCGTTGCACAGTTATATGGTGACAAAACTGAAAACAAAACCAGGATTACCTTCAAAGATACGAAAACTCCGAATTTATAATAAGGCCAAAATAACAAAAACTAACAACAAAACTCACCTCCTGACACTGGTGGATTTGGAGGAGAAGTCTATCCAGCTTTTAAGGAATAATTAATACCAATACTGCCTAAACCGTTCTCAAAAATTGAAAAGCAAAGTCCTTTATTAGACTCCTTTTTAAAGGCAAATTTTGTACTAATACCTAGACCAGGGGAAAAGAACTGTAGATGACTATCATTAGTGTATATCAATTCAAACATTTTAGATAAAATCCTGAGTTTATTCCAGGAATGTGTCAGTCAATCAGTGTTTATCAAGCACGTATGTGCCAGCCACTATGCTAAGCACTGAGGACGTAATGAAAGGTAAATGACACTTCCTTACTGGGAGAGATGATAGGAAAACAATGATGTACAAATAATTTACAGGATAAATTGGAGACCATCCTAGAGGGAAGGCACTAGTATTAAGTAGAGGCAGGAAAAGCTTGTAAAAGTGTTTTAGTTGGGACTTGAAGGAGGCTGGGGAAGCCAGGAGACAGAGCCATGGGAAATGTCTGGAATCAGAATATTTTGAAAAGGAGGCCAGAGTCACTAGGTAGAATAGTATATTGGGGTACAGGAAACGGTAAGAAGAGGCCAGGTGCTGAAAAACTGCATATGAAAGAGAAGATTTTATATTTGATTCTGGAGAAGAGAGGGGGCACCGGAATTTATTGAACGGGGGAGATGGAATGGTGACATGGTTAGGTTTGCAACTTAGGAAGATTAATTTGATATCTGAGTGGAGGATGGACTGAGGAGGGAGAGACTTGAAGAAGGAGAACCAACCAGATGGCTATTACATAGTCCAGCCGTGAAGTGATGAGAGTTTGCACTGGGCTGGTGGCAGTGTTTTGGAGAGAAGCAGGCATATATAGGAGATATTCTAGAGGGAGAAACAACATGACTTTACCACTAATTGGATATTGGAAGTGAGAGAGAAAAGAGTCAGGGTTTGAAACCTGGGTTTGAAGCCAGAGTGACTGTGAGGATGGTGGTGTTCTCCACAGTAATAGTGATGTTTGGAAGGGAGCAAGGTTCTTTTTTTAGAAAAATGAGTTCAGTTTTGAACATGTTGAGTTTAAGATGTCTAATGGGCATCCAGTTTGAGATGCTTAATAGGCGGGAAATGAGGTTAAGAGAAAGGTTAGGGCTACACAAGTAGATCTAAAAAACATCACCATAGAGATGATAATTGAATCCATGGGGGCTGATAGAGTCACTTAGTGAAATAGACTGAGAGAAAAGAGAAGAAGAAGAGAAGAGGAACCAGGACAGACTTCTGGAGGGTTGCCTTCTGGGTGTTAACTGGACGAAGGTCCAGCAAAGGAGACTGAAAAAGAGCAGTTAGACGAGTAGGAGAGTCAGAAAGGAGTAGCATCACAGAAACCCAGAGAGAAGAGAGTATCAAGAAGAGGGTGAGCAGCTGTGTCAAAGGCTGCAGAGAGGTCAAGAAAGACGAAGATTAGAAAAGGCCACTATATTTGGCAACCAGAGATCATTGATAACTCTGGAGAGAATAGTTTTAGTTAAAATGATGAGGTTGAAAGTCAGACTGTTAGAGAGTTAAGAAGAGGGTTAAGGAAGTAGAGGCATCCATTGTACGTGGCCTTCTGAAGGAGTTTGGCCACAAAAGGGAGGAGAGATTTGGGATTATTGCTAGTGGGGATGGAAGGATGAAGTGAGGGCGACAGAGACAGGGGCATATTTGTAGGTAGGAGGGAAGCAGGCAGTAGACAGTTAAAGAGAAGATAATTGGCTGTTCCTGCTTCTTGATGACATGATGGTTTACTGAGAAAATTCTAGAAAATCAGATAAGATGCTAATTGAGATAATAGCTTCACATAGCAGCCTATAAAATAGGCTCATAAAAACAGTATTTCTGCATAATAATAAAATCCAAGATACTGTAATAGAAAGGAAAATCTCATTAGAAATAACTAAAAATATATCAAATAAGGCAAAAGAAAGAAAGAAATTAAATACATCAAATATTGGGGGTAGGGGATGGGGGTAATCTACTAAAGCACAGAGAATACTAGCATAATTCTTGTTCAGTTACAACGTGGTCCTTAATGAAGTAAAGAACAACTTAAGTAGCCGGGAGAATATTCAGTGCTATGACTGGTTGGTGCCCAAATAGTCAAAATGATAATATTATACAAGTTCATTTGTGTTTATAATGCTATATCAATCAAACTATCAAAGGGAAACTTTATGGAACTCAAAATCACGACAAAATTCATTTGGAAATATAAGAGATCTAGACTGTGAAAGAAAATAATGAAGAAAGATAGGAATGAAGGGGGAATAGCACTTTTAGACTTCAAACCAAATTATACAAAAGCTGCCCCTCTTTCAGCTACTCTTGAAGGAAGAATAAAAATCCATTAATAATAAGAGAAATGCAGATTAAAACCTTGAGGTTTTACATCACATCCAGTGAATTGGCAAAGGTGACAAAAGATGAGAATGATCACTGTTGGAGGAGTTGGGTGATTTAGGCTCACTAAGGCAGCATTGTGGAGCTGTGAACTAGCACAACCATTTTGGAAAAATGATTTTGAATTATGCAACTAAAATGAATAAAATACCCATAGTCCTTGACCCAGAGATGCCATTACTAGGCTTATACCCCAAGGAGGGAGGTCGTTGATAATAAGAATTCCCCTCCCCCCCATATACCAAAATATTTATAGCAGCACTTTTTGTGGTAGCAAAGAACTGGAAATAGTAGATGCCCATTGATTGAGGAATGGCCAAACAAACTGTGGGAAATGAAGGAATGTGAAGTAAGAAACAATGAATACGGTAATGGAGAAGCATGGAAAGATCTGCATGAATGGTTGGAGAGTGAAGTAAGCAAAGCAAAGAAACAATGTGTACAATGACTACAACAATGTCAGTGGAAAGAATATCCTCTAAACAATGGAAAGTAAATGTTGCGACTTTGTGGAGGAGGGGGGAGGGGCAAAGAAGAGATGGGAGGACCTCCCCCCCCACCTTGGCAGGAGAGGGAGGTCCATGAGTGTGGGACATTTTTCAATACATTGATTGTTTTTGCCGATTGTTTTTCTTGTTTCCTCCTTTTTTCTTTAAAAACAAATATTCCAGGGGGCAGCTAGGTGATGCAGGAGTCAGGAGGCCCTGAGTTTAAATCCAGCCTCAGACCAAACATTTGACACTTACTAGCTGTGTGACTGTAGGCAAGTCACTTAACCCCAATTGCCTAAAAATAAAAAAAAAAACAAATAGAGGGAAATTCAGGTGATTTAAAAACAAAAGCTATCAATAAAATTGATTTTAAAAATATAATGAGAATAAAAAAATAGAAAGCATAATTCCCATTCTTCAATCAGGAACTGAAAAAAGCATCCTTCTGGCAGATCAAGTTCCCCACAACCCTTTCTGACCGTCTTACAGCCTTTGGGCCAGACTTTTTATAGTCAAACCACCAAGTGAGGGATGAGCCAATGTGCTCACCTAGGGCACTAGCTCTGGCAGCAGCCACTGCAATAGCCCCTGAAGCCAGCACTGGCTCCTACCACACTCCCTCCATCTAGGTCAGCACTTTCTCTGCATCTCATAGTCAGAGAGAGGTTTTCCAGAGCACTGAGAGCTCAAGGGACTTGTTCAGGGTCGCACAGTCAGTATGGGTCAGAGGCTGGGCTTGAACCCACATCTTCCTGGTTTTAAGACCAGCACAGCACCCTATCCACTATACTGCACTGCACTGCCTCTTATTCAGATAAAGGTTTTAAAAAACCCCATCATTTTCATTTGATTTCTGATATCACTTTTAAACTTAATCAAGCATGTATTAAGTACCCATTATATGCCAGGCACTGGGGATACAAAGACATAGGTGAAACAGTCCCTGGCCTTAAGTAGCTTACAATCCAGCTAGGAGAGCCAACATATAGTAATAACAATAATAACAACAACAATGGTAATAATAGCGTTTATGCAGGGTTTTAAGGTTTGCAAAGACCTTCATGGATATTATCTCATTTGAACCTCACAACTTTGTATGAGGTAGGTGCTACTATTATTCCCATTTTAGAGGTAAAGAAACTGAAGCTGAGGACATGCAGTGATTTGCCCATGGTCATATAGCTAGTTAGTATCTGAGGCAGGATTTGAACTCGAGTCTTCCTGACTCCTAGTCTAGTGCTCTATTCACTGGAAAAATCCTAATAGCTGTGGGAATCAGGAAAGGTTCCATGTAGAAGGCGGCTCATGAGCTGAGCCTTGAAGGAAGCTAGGGATTCTAAGAGGCAGAGGTGGAGAAGGAGGGCACTCCAGGCATAGGGCACAGCCAGTGCAAAGGTTTGGAGATGGGAGATGGAGAGTTCTAGAGTTTCAGAAAGAAGGCCAGTTTGGGTGGACAGAAGAACATGTGAAGGGGAATAATGTGTAATAAGGTTGTAAAGGTAGGTTGGAGATTAGGTGGTGAAGGGCTCTGAATGAAAAACAGAATTTTAAATGGATCCTTAGAAGTATTGGGAAGCCGCTGGGATTTATGGAACTCCTGGATGAGGGAACTCCCTCTACTCAAATAAGTTGTCACCTTCTCTGTGATTTATAAGAAAGTTGCCCAGGGCCCTGAGAGTTATATGAGAAGAAACTTGCCCAGGGTCACATATATGTCCAAAGTGGTTCCAAGGCCAGATCTCTGTCCACTACACCACACTGCCTTTCATTCAAGGAAAAGTAAAACCACTGTCACTTTTCAACTCAATCAATAAGCATTTATTAAGTGCCTACTATATGCCGGGTGCTGGAGATACAAAAAAAAAAAAGTAAAACGATGCTTGCCCTTGGTAAGCTTACAGTCTAGCTGGGAGAGATGGCGTTGCGGACACAAGATAGAGACTGCGTAATTTGTAAAGGGAGGCAGCTAGATGGTTCAGTGGATAGAGTGCTGGGAAGGTCTGTGAGAGAAATGATTACAGTCACCCCTTCCACATGTCAGAGTAAGGGACATGGTGCTGCTACGATCTGGGAAATCCATGTAAAAATCTTTGCCCTGCCCTTTGCACCAGAGAAGAAGTCTGAATTATTATGGTATTACAAGATAAAATATGTTGATATTATTTAATACTATACACATATTTTATGCATTTCTGAGTTTCTAAACTTTTTCTGGGTCATCTGCTGACTTTCACGTGTCGTCTGTGGCTTCTGCAAAACTCCCCCAAAATTCTCATTTAATTTCTTATGCTGACCATTGATATATCAAAACCGAAATGGGAAAAGTCACGATGAAGAAGGGGTAATTCTCTTGTATGAATAATTAATTATTGAATCAAGACCAAGGTTTCCCCCCTTTTATTCTACTTCCTCATTCAGAAATCACATAGTGTGGGAAATCTTAGGCAAAGACTTACCCAGGCTAAGATCTAATCAGATAGCAAAAGAAATTCTAAGTTCAGGCCAATAGGTGCATTCCCACTCATTGTGTTTGCTCAGACAGGTCTGGGAAAATGTCCAACAGGTGATATTGAAACTGACAAGTCTCTTTGACCAAGACCTGGGTGATCCAAGTCATTACCTCAAGGCCCTCATATAGGCCAGCCCCTCATTGTAATATACATTCTTTCATTAATTGTTAACCAGAGTTGATGGCCACCTTCAGGAACACCTATTCTTCCAAGGGCATATAAACTGTGAACCCACTGCCATGAGGGATCTTTGGCGTTTGAGAGTGCCACTGACCTCTTTTTATTAATTTTTTATTAAATTACCCAGAAACCATGTCTCTTGAATTTTTTAAACATCACACTGGAGTTCAAATCCAGCCTCAGACACTCACTAGCTGTATGACCCTTAAGTCAAGTCACTCTGTCTTAATCTGCTGGGGAAGGAAAGGGCAAACCATCCCAGTATCTTTGCCAAGAAAGTCCCAAGGATAGTATGGTTCATGGAGTCACAAACAATCAGACAGGACAGAACAACAACAATTTTGAAGGGAGGTGGGGGCCAGTCTTTGAATGCAAAACAGGAGTTTCTAATTGATGCTACTGGTAATGGGGAGCCCCTGGAGTCTACTGAGCAGAGAATGTCATAGTCTGACCTCTGCTTTAGGAAAATTACTGGCAGCTGTACAAAGGATGGGTTGGAGAGGGTGATGCTTGAGGCAGAGCGGTCTATTAGGGAACTATTGCCATAGTCCAGAGGAGATGAGAGGTGGGCCTAAGCTAAGGTGGACTCAGTGAAGAAAGTGAAGGGATGGGACAGATATTGTGCAGAAAGAAATGCCAAGTTTTGTCAAGTGATTATTATGTGGGGTAAAAAAACCCTGAGGAATCCAAGACATCACTGATGTTATAGACCTCCCAACCTCTTTAAGGGGAAAATAGACCTGGAGGCCTTAGCTAAGACAAGCTTAACAGACTCTGTGCTCCCTCCCAGGGCCATCCTTCCCCCCCTTCCCTTTCTTCTCTTCCCCTCTCCTCTCTCCCTCTCTGTTTAGCTTTCCTTAAATCCTCCTGTAATGTTGCAACAACCTCATCCATTTTTTTTCATCATTTATTCTAATTCTATTCAACTCAGCAAATATTTATTACCTGCTAAGTGCAAGGACCCTGGGCAAGTCACTTAACCCTGTTTGCCTCAGTTTTCTCACCAGTAAAATGAGCTGGAGAAGGAAATGACAAACCGCTCCAGTGTCTTTGCCAAGAAAACCCCAAATGGAGTCATGAAGGGTCAGATACAACTGAATGACAACAACATGTAGAATCCTGTCCATGTGTGTGTGTGTGTGTGTGTGTGTGTGTAATAGATGAATCACAGTCCCTGACTTGACAATAGCTTTGTTACAAGATCACAGCATTATAGATTTAAAGGTGGAAGGGACTTAGAGGTTGTTCAGTCTATGCCCTTCCCACACCTATACCTTTTTACAGCTGAGGAAACTTAGGCAGAGAGAGGTTGTATCTTGCCCAAGGTCGGGGAGATCCAAGATTTAAGCCTAGGTCCTTTGACGCTAAAGGGAAAGACCCAGCTTCAAAAGGCCAAGGTCTCCCACTGCATCTGGGGCCCTCGCCAGTTGTCTTGACCTATGTCTTGCAGCTGGACTCCAATGACTCGGGAGGAGAGAGTGAGGCTGATGACTCCGCACAGCTCTGCCTCACTCAAATCCAATTCACTTGCAAGTCAAGGCATCACCCTCCTGATTTCTCTTTGAGAATGAAGGATGAATGACAACAGCATTCTCTCTACTGTACTTTGCTTCTACCTTTCACTTATGGAAGAGGCCAAGAGGGCCAAAGGGAAAGACAAACAAATTTGAAAGACTTAGGAACTCTGATCAACAAAATGACCCACCATGCAACTCCAGAGGACTCATGCTGAAACATGCTACCTGCTTCCTGACAGATGGTGACGTGCTCATGGTGCAGACTGAGACATAGTTTATGACACGGCCACTGGGGAAATCTGTTTGGCTTGACTGTGTGCCTTTGTTACAAGGGCTTTCTTTGTCTCTTTTTCAATGGTGGAATGTGAATGGGAGGGACAAGATGGCGTTATGTTAACTGAAAAAAAAATGAAATAAAATAAAAATAAAGGGTAATAAGTTCATGGGACAGAGGCGTCAGGAAAGACTTCCTGGAGAAGGTGAGAGCAGGGGCTGTCTTTTGCTTGTCTTTGTATCCCCAGCACGTAGCATAGTGCCTGGCACGTATCAGGTGCATAATATTTCTTAACTGACTGGCCAACATTTCAGATAGGTCATGATGGTGGTGGGTAGTAGGATCTGAACTGATGAAGATGTGGGACAAACATTCCTGCTTGTTTGTGCTTCTTTCTGACTTTTCTTTTGTTCTTCTTTCTTCATTAAAAAAAAAAGATGCTCCAATGACCCTTTTTGTCTTTTCCTCTCTTTTCCTAAGCTTCCTTGCCTTTCCACTCCTTTCTCATTGGAAAAGAAAAAAAAAGGAAAGAAAAACAGAGCTCTTGTAACAAATATACATAATCAGACACAACCAATTCCCATGTGGTCTGTGAGGGAGGATATCTGTCTTCTTCTTCTTCTTGAATCCATCCTCCACTTTGGGAGGGGGTAACGTGCTTCATTTCAATCTTCTGGAATGGGAGTTAGTCATTGTATTGCTGATCCCCTTAATTGGGGTCTCTTCCTTCCTCTTATTTCTTTACATGTTGAGCCTTGGCTCCCTGAGAAGGGTAGTATACATGCTAGGTGTTTAATAAATAAATTATATTATTGGATGTTTGTTGATTGATTGCTAGCAGCAAGAAAATGTAGCAGAGCGATGACCTTAGTCTTTATCACTTGGGCAATGGAAGGTCCTTAAGCAGGGCAATGAAGTGATCAGGTGTTTATTCTGAAGATTGCTTTGTTGTGGATAGGTAAGGGGCACTGGAGGAGAAGACATAGGAAGTTGTTGAAGTGATACAAATGGAGTGTCCCCTATGGGCTCTCCCCTGCCCAACTCCCACTTACAAGTTGGGTGCCTCAGGGGATGACTACCCCAGCTTCAAGGGACTCTGTGATGTTGCACTCCTGACGCTATAGCTTACGAGCCCCCATCAGTGGGTTTACCCACTATAGACAGAGAGCAAATTAGCTCAAAGCAAAGGCATTAATTAAAATGGCAAACAATAATAGTGGCCACAAAATGTCTCCCCCGTAAACCTGGTGTGCATTCTTTCCCCAAATACTCATGGTTTCAGTGGGGAAAGTGGGCAAACACATTGAGTCCACAAGCTGAGAAGGTAAAAATAGTCAAGGCTCTTCATCCCTCTAGCACTGGAGGGTCCTGATGTTTCCTTTCTGGTGTTCTCAGGTGGTTGCCCCTGCCCTCAGCATCTCTCCTGATCACGTCATCTATGCTTGGCTCCCTGGGCCTACTCCTCTCTGCAGCTGGACTTCTTGGGCCTGCTTTCTGTTGGGCACAGGCATCTCCAGGGGGAATTTTGGTAACTGTATTTCCAGAAGAAAAAAAATGTATGCATGGCACACTTTTAAGTTGAATCTTTATTATTGATATTTTCTTCATCACTTTCTTAAGTCTTCAAATCATCAGAATCAAAAATCCAGCCCTGATTTGTAGCATTAGCCAATTTCCAAGGGATAAATGCTCACCTGACAGATTTAACAACTGGATCTGTGGCGCTGAAAGCTGACTCCAGAACGCCTCTGGGCATCTACTATTGGGAGAGTTGCTTCATTTTAAGATGTCATTGGCAGCGGCAGGGGAGAAGAGAGTTTGAGGAAAAAGGTGAAGGGAATTCCCTTTCAAAACTTTTCCCTCCGTGATTGGCTCTCTTCTCAATTGCCAGGGAGTACTCCCTTCTCAAACCTTGCTCATACTTATGAAGGCCACCAGAGGGCAGAGCAAATCCTTCAACAAGCCAATGGCTGGTTGCCCAATGAATTGATTGAGGAATTTCTTCATACCTTCTAAAGCAGTGAAGTGTGAACATTTCATTACACTTCCTTTCCCAGGCTCATCAGAGTTTGAAAGGGATGCATCCTTTATAAGGCATGGATGAGTCTCTCTGTTTCTTAAGTGTTTAGAATCTGCAAATCTGTCATTCAGGGTGTAAGCCACTCACAGTTTACAAGCATTTCCCATCAGGCTGTCCTCTTCTGGACATCACCTTTGTGCCCTAGGAACTTCTTCATCCTGCAAGACCTCTTCACCCTGGAACTCAGACCTTCAGTAATCTGGGGTCCCCCCTTGCCTCTGACTGGAAAGAGCAGAAAGCTTTTCTTCCCCAGAAACTCCACTTAAGGAGGGAGCCTAGGTCAGCCACCTCTCATTCCCTATCCAGATGCTCTACTTTGGACCTCCCGATCATGCCCTTCCCTTCCCCCACTCCCTTTCTGTTTCTTTTTGTATACTGTCTTCTCCTCCTGAAGGCAAGGACCGTCTTCTGCTTTTCTTTGTATCCTTACTGCTTAGCAGAGTACCTGGCACATAGCAGGTGCTTAATAAGTGTTATAGGACTATAACCACTAGAAATCTGAAATGGACAAAATCTTCACACCTCTTTGTCACTGATATGCATCCCTTTCTATAATTTTATTAAGTGGTTTGGAGGGAATGAGTTGATCAAGTGTCTTCTTATCAACTCCTCCTTCCCAAACAAGGAAGGGAAGGAGAACCTCCTATGGCAAAGAATTGTGGCAATGGGAATGGAAAAGAAGCAACATATGCTAGCTATATTATTGAAGGCAAATTGGTGAAGTAAGGTAGCTTATCAGATGTATGTGTGGTAGGAAAGGGTCAGAAACAGGTAGGAGTGGAAGATGTAGCTGAGCCTGGGTAACTAACGTAACCAGGGTGGGGTGTGTGGGGAGAGGATGAGTTGACAAGAAGATGGAATTAAGTTTAAAACATGTTGAGTTTAGTATTTTGGTAGGACATCGAAATGAAGATCATATCCATCAGCAGGCAGTTAGTTGAAAGTGAAGGTCTGAAGCTTAGTTGAGAGAGACAGTGTAGTTTAGTGCAAAGAGGAGTATATTTAAAGTCTCAGGCTCTGGGTTCAAATCCTGGCTCTCTTGTGGCTACACTCTCTGGGTCTTAGTTTCCTGCTCTGGGGGGAGAAATGGGAGGGTAGACTACGGAGTCTCTAAGGTCCCCTCTGGTTAAAAGTTAAAATGATCTATTATTGAATATCTATTTGATAGGCACAGGATGGCAGTGGTGGCAGGAGGAGGGGAAATACATGGCTCTTTAAGACATTGCCCCTGGCTTCCAGATTCTTACAGTTTAAACAGTGAGACAGACAGAAATAGAATAAGAAGAAAAAATAATGAGAAAACAGCACCTGTTTGGATGCCTCCAAGTCAAGACATCACCCTACTGATGTCACTGGCTGTCTTCAAGAATGTGACAGTAAGTGCTCCAGGAGGCCAGGGAAATAGATCATTGGGAATTGCATTAGTCAGGAAAGGCTTTACTAGCGGGAGTTGAACTAGGCACTAGGGAATGAGTAGGATTTCAATGGGACAGCATGAGCAACAGGCAGGAATGAGTACAGAATGTTTTGGGGACAGAAAGGAGGCTGACCTGATTGGATATGAGGATGCACGTAGGCTAGTAGTGGGGAATAAGCATAACTTGGCTTCCACCCACATCTGGAGGAGTTTTATATGCAGAGAAATGACTTCTGATTGGTTGAGAGAATGGCGAGTACCTGCATAAGAGACTACGTTGGTTCCAGACACATTCTTCAGAGAGATATCTCCATTTTTGTTTGCTGTTTTACTTGGGTAAATGAGTATATTTGCTATTCACTATTTTTAATGGTCTTTTGTGCAGTTAGTGTTCGGGGAGAGGTTAAATGTTGTATATAAGTGGAGGGCTTGTTGTTGTTCAGTCATCTTTGTCATGTCCAACTTCATGACTCCATTGAAGATGCTGGAGTGGTTTGCCATTTCCTTCTCCAGCTCAATTGAGGCGAACAGGGTTCGGTGATTTGCCCGGGTCATACAGATAGTAAGTATCTGAGTCCTAGATTTGAACTTATGAACACGAATCTTCCTGATTCTAAGCCCAGTGCCCTATCCACTGCCTTACCTAGCTGCCCGAGTAAAAGGCATTATAGAGCACCATTAAGGGTGATCAGGGAAATGACATTTGTTCTAAACTGATTGTATCATTAGACCAGAAATATTGAGTGGGGTGACTTATAGAGATGATTCTAGCCCAGTAGCCTTCTCTGGTATTGAAGGGGAGATTGTGTAGACTCAGAGATAATCAACTTTCCCTCCCCCTCCACCCAGATGGCATTCTGACAGCAAAGATATAGCCCTGCTCCAATTTTCCGAAGGGTGGCTCCAACTTCAAATGCTATTTATTCTTGCTGTCGATGAGCAACATGTATATATTTAGACAACCCCCACACATATCTTTCATAAGTTTGGAAAGACTGCTTAGATTTAGGTTATTAAGGGCCTTGAATACCAACCTGAGGAGTTTGGATTTTATCTTTCAGTCAATGGAGGTAGAATACTCTCTGCTTGTAGACAAAGTTATAAAGTATCCTAGGATTCAAAGCTGGAAAGGGCCTTGAGACCATCTTGTTTCTCTCCCTAGATGAGGAAACTGAGACCCAGAGAGGGGAGGTGACTAGGAGGAGGAAGATGACTTGAAGGTCTTTAGGCTGGTGCCTGGGATAATAGGAGGGGTTCCATACCTAGAGAGATGTGTGTGTGAGTGTGTGTGTGTATGTGTGTGTGTGTGTGTGTGTGTGTGTGTGTGGGTGGGTGAATGCGCGCGCGCGTGCACGTTGGGGAACTTGGCAAGAAGATGAAGAGTCAAGTTTTGAACATGTAAATTTCAGTGTCTTGGTAGGACCTCCCAGTGAAGAGTATGTCTATTAGCCAACAGTTAAAAATGAAGGTCTGGAGCAGAGATTCCCAAACTTATTTGGCCTACTGCCCCCTTTAAAAAAATTTACTCAGCGCCCCCCTAGAAGTCTGCTTTCTTTAACCCTTTATTTTTTTTCTTTTTGTAATTTGGGTCATTTAAAAAATATAAACTTTTAAAAAAATGTGATGCATCTTAAATTTAATAATTTATTGTAAATTTGTGGGGTTTTTCCTGCAGTGAAATTTTAATGATGTAATATTGCATCATGTAACTGTATAGTATCATATTGTAAGCAAGTAGTTATTACATGCATATATTCCTGCCAACGCATGCTGGACTTCCCTACAACATGGGATACATTCGCCTGCCAACACTTGCTTGTTAAGACCTGTTGGCAGACTTGACCACTGATCAGTTATAACTTGCGTTTTGTGTGTTTATCTGGAAAATAATGTAATCACTATGACTTTAACTCTGTTACACAACACATAAAACATGTATGAACGGTTTTTCAAAATTTTCTTCTCTTCTTTCCTCATGCTTCCACCAACCCCTTATTTTTATTCAACATCCCCCAATTTCACCTGAGGCTCCTATTGCTCCCCAGGATCATTCCAGCACCCCTAGGGGGCAATGTCACCCACTTTGGGAACTTACGGGACTCTGGAATGTCAGAAAAAGGGTGAGAGAGACAGTGTGGCATAATGGTTACAATTTATCATTCAATCAGTGAATTAAGTGCCTACAATGTAGTGCTAGGTTCTGGAGTTACAAAGATGATAAATGAAACAGTTCTTGTCCTCAATGCACTTATATTCTATTAAGAGAGCTACATATATACAACTAAGTGCATACAGAAAAAATACAATGTAGCTAAGTACAAAACCGTGCTTGGAAGGGTGGAGAGGGTCATGTCTAGAGCACAGATGAAGAAGGTGGGAAGAAGAATAACTGCAGAGATAATGGACCTTTTCTTTTATGACTCTTGAAATCTTTTTTCAGCCCAGATGGGCTGAATGGGCTGATACAGAGAGATGAGAAACATTGGGGTCTGATCCCCAGTTCATATAGTCATAGAGAGAGTGGGGAAGACCAGGGCCAAGGCAGGGAAAGAGTATATGTTTGTGCATTTAAAATCTCTTGCTAACCCTTGTGCATGACCATTCACAGAATCTCAAAGGTAGGAAGGGACTTCAGAAGCCACCGAGTCAGCCAACAAACTTTTAAAAAGTGCTTACTATGTGCCAAGTGCTAAGTGCTGGGGATACAAAGAAACGCATTGGAGAGCCCCTGCCCTGGAGGCCCTCATGGTCTAGTGGGGGAGCCTACAAGTGAACAACTGTGGAGGGACCAGCTATAGACAGCATCAACTGGACATCATCAACAGAGGGAAGGCCCTAGCATTAATAAGGGGATGGAGAAAGGCTTCCTGTAGAAGGTGGACTTTAGCTGGGATGTGAAGGAAGCTGGGAGGTGCAGATGAGGAAACAGCTTTTTGTCCTCCACGACTGACCAGACAAGTGATCCTCCAGCCTTTCCTTGAAGCCCTCCAGGGATGAGGAACTCATTACCTCCTGAGGCAGCTCTTTCTACATCGGGACTGGGAATTCTAGTGGTTGGGAAATTTTCCCTTTCATTAGGCTTAGATCAGCCTCCCTGTACCTTTCTCCCATCATTCTTTGTTCTGCCTTCTGGAGCCAAGAGGAACAAGGCTAATCCCTCTTTCATGAATAGGACACTCCTTCAAATTCTTGGAGCAAGGACTAGAACCCTGGTTTCCTGACTCCTAGTACTGAGCTCTTTTCACTATAGACTACCTATCACTAAGCATTTATTGAATTACCTACACTATGCTAAGAGCTTTGGACACAAGTACAAAGTAGGATGTCTAGTCGCTGCCTATGAGAAGTTTACATTCTACTAGCACAAGGATTGTCTATCTTATATTGTGTCCTGGACCCCTTTGGAAGTGTCTGGTGAAGCCTATGGATCCCTTCTGGAAAGAAGGTTATGAAATATCTACAATAAAATACATAGGAGTGCAAACAAAATCAATTGTGTCAAGATAAAGTTATCAAAATATTAAAACAAAAACAAAACCAGGAACAAGTTCAGTGACCCCAAGTTAAGAATCTCTGGACTAGGAGAATACAACCTTTAGACACACTGTGTTGGGGGTCAGGACACCAGGATTGGAGTCCTGCCTCTACTACCGACTCCATGTTCCCCATGCCTGGAATGCCCTCCCTCTTCATGACTTCCTCAAAGAATCCCAATCTTCCTTCAAGATCCAGCTCAGGCATCTTTCCTGATTCCCGACACCCCTCCCAGCGCTATTGCCCTCCCTCTCTTACTACCTTGTACTCAATTCCCTGGTATTTCTTCTGTATGCACTCATAGGTGTATATGCAGTCTTTCTCTCAACAGACTGTAAGTGTTTTGAGGGCAGGGACGGTTTCATTCTGTGTCTTTGTATCCCCAGTGCCTGGCACAGCACAGCTTCACCAAGTGCGTCTGTGGGTGCATGTGTTCCAAAGTGTGCACATACATGTGACTTTGTCCAAGGTGCCTTTGCCTATAGGAAGGAGTTTCTCTGTCAATAGCTGCTGGGTGCTCCACCCTTATGGGCTCAAACCTCCTTCAAATAAGCCTACCTCAGGCTGATTCCAGCAGGAGCTGCCACCAAGCACTGGGAGCCTGGCTTCCCTCCTCTCACCCCCTCCTGAGTGTGCTGTCTCTTTATCATTCTGACTCTTGCTGGCTGGTTGGTTCAGTCCTGTATAAGGATCAGTCGCTCAGGGAGACTTCTTGCAGGTCAAGGCAGCCATCCCAGCTACTGTCAGTGAAGTCTCTGCTGTGATCCCTGGCTCAGTTCTAGTGAGAAAAGAAGAGGAGAGAAAGAGAGAGAGAGAGAGAGAGAGAGAGAGACAGAGAGAGAGAGAGACAGACAGAGAGAGACACAGAGAGAGAGAGAGACAGAGACAGAGAAAGAGAGACAGAGACAGAGAGAGACAGAGAGAAAGAGAGAGACAGAGGGAGACAGAGAGAGAGAGAGAGAGAGAGAGAGAGAGAGAGAGAGAGAGAGAGAGAGAGAGAGAGAGAGAGAGAGATTGAGAGTCTAGACAGCATCCCCAGAGGGAAGCACACTTGGTGTCCTCCCAAGATGAATTTGCTGCTTGGATCCTGGAGGCTCCTGTTTCTTGCTGTCTGCCTACCTTTCTTCCCAGGTAAGTTCACAGTCTTTGTCTTTCCCAGTGAGATAGAGAAAACTCCACCCTAGACTCCTGCTGAGAGCTGGCAATGATGAATTTGGAATGAGAGGCTCCAGCCTGGGGCCATCTTTGCCTAGTGGCTGAGCACTGAGTGGACTCAACATGTCCAGTCAACCCTAGCAGTCCAGTAACCCTCTTCCTGGGGCTGAGAGGGGCTACCATGACCCAGAGCCTATTGGGGATGGGGTCATTTTTCCCAGCCAGTGGGACCTTTAGCTGCTGCGGATGCCAGGGCTGCTGCTCTCCCCTTCTTCCTTCTTCTGCTTCCCCTTCCAAAGTCTCTGATTCTGAAGAAAGAATGAAGCACATCCAGGGCCTTGGTTGTCCTTCAGGGCCTGGTTCCTCTCTGACCTGCTTCTGGACTTCTCTGTAAGGATTGTTGCCTAGATATCCAGCTGGGACTTTGGCTTGGCAGAGTCCAGTTTCTAGTGGGGTTAGGTGGACTGTTTGCCCCTTCCTTCTTGTACCCATATGTCCTTATAATCCTATCCAGGGACCTCAGCTTGATTCAAGGAAAAGCCATCTAGACCAGGCATTCTTAATTTGAGAGACTGGCAGCAGGTGTGTGGACGAGGAGGTTGTGAAATTGGATAGGGGAAAAAAATGACATCTTTACTCTCATCTTGAGCTAAAATTTAGCTCTTCTCCCAATCATGAATCTAGGTCAGCAGCCTGTGATTTACAGCCCCCGGGCCAAATCTAGCCCGCTGCCTGTTTTTTTGTATAGCTGAGGAGCTAAGAATGGTCTTGCATTAATTTTAATTAATTTTTAGCAGGCCATAAAATACAGATGACTGTCCAGATTTCGCTCTTGGGCCATAAGTTGCTGACCCCTAAACCATTATTCTGAGAAGAGATCCCTAGATTTCACCAGACTGCCCAAAGAGTCCATAATTCAAAGAAGGAAAGAATGCCTGACTTTGACAATATTTTCCCCTTTGACTCTTCAGGCCAATATGTCTTTCATGGCCCATTCCACAGATTTGTATCTATGGGGCTCTGATTGATATGGGCAAGGAGAACAAGAATTAGACTTCTAATTTTAAAAGGATGTACATCTGGTCAGCGGGCCTTAAATCTTACGGCAAAATGTGAGGTTGGGGGAGAAAGGTCTGTTTGGAAAGATACTTTTTTAGTCAAGAAGATAAAGCTGAAAAGCTTGTTATATATTTTAGGGCAAGAGTTTGAAAATAGATGCCTTTTGCAATAGTTATATGTTTAAAGTTGCATTTACATGTTAATTTTTTTTTTGGCTTTTTGGTAAGGCAATCAGGGTTAAGTGACTTTTCCAGGGTCACACAGCTAGTAAGTGTCATGTGTCTGAGGCTGGATATGAACTCAGGTCCTCCTGACTCCTGACTGTGCCACCTAGCTGCCCCAACTTCCATATCTTTTTGAGATGAGCTGCTATCCAGCCTGCTAAAGAGAAGAAGAAATAGGAAACTTGGGACTCATGGATTCCAGAGATCTAAACTCTGTGGGGCATTAGACACCATCTAGATTAGGGCCCAGAGAAGCTGTTGTCCCTACCCTTCACCTACTTCCACTCTGAGCTTACTCAGAGACCTGCTCAGGATGATTGGGTTCTGCCTGAGCAATAGGTCCACACCCTGAGGCTATGGAGAAGTGGGGCACCTTCTCTTTGGAGAATCATCCCCACTTTGGCAGCCCAGATTGTGAAACTCAGTGATATCAGGCTTGCTCTGGTGTAGGCGAGAGTGAGAAAGGCAGGAAAGTATGATGGACCAAAATGACAGGGGATACTAGCCTCTGCCCCCCAGAATGGAGGCTTCTAATTGGAACCAACTCTATATAGCCTGGGCAGGTAGCATTGCAACAACTATAGTTTGCAAAGGGCTTTGCATCCCTTATCTTGTTAGCTTACATCAATCCTTCCAGACAAGTAGGGCAATTATCCTATTTTATGAGCACAGCTATTAAGCTCCTTTCCCTCTTATGACTTGGAGGCCAATGTGTTTCTTACTTTTTCATGCTCCCTGAAAGCTGAGGTGGCCAGTGGGGGGACAGTTAGTAATGGGGTTAAGAACCAGCTCTCAGGGGACTGATCTCTGATGATCTTGTTGACATAGGACAAATCTGGTGTTCAGGAAATCAAGCCTTCAGGGACAGGACCTCATAAGGAAGACAACTAGGGCTTAGTAGTGGGATCCTGTTGGCTATCAATGCCAACATCATGATCACGGCCATCATCAGCCTCTCAACCAATACGATCACCATTGCTGTCGTTAATATTGCCATCACCACGATATTATCACCATCATCAATATTACCATTACCACCAACGTTGTCGCTATTGCAGTCACCATCATCACCAATATTAACACCATCACTATCATTGATATAACCATTGCCACTAATATTATAACCATCACCATCGTCCATATCACTATTATCATTATTATCAGGGACAATTCCTCCCTCAGAGCTTAAAAAGGAAGTAGGGAAGCTGGGCAGCTCTCCTCGCTCTACCTTAACTGAGATGTTCAGCTGCCCGTGCCTGCCTTGGGCCAGGCAAGGCTGGTGTACTGGTGCTCTGCAGTGATCTCTGGGTGCAGGGGAACTTCTCCCAGATGACCAAGAGTGATTCCATGACATCCTCCTGAGTCTGGGTAGGAAGGTTTCTGACCAATGGAGGAGACTACCCTATGCCTGTTGTGTCTGTGAGTTCAGTATAAGATTGCAGCAGAGGGGAGGGGACCTCCATCCTTAAGATGGCCCCTTCACTGAGGGAGATGGAGGGATAATACAACCATAGATTTAGAACTGGAAAGGACCTTAGAAGCCATCTAGACAAACCCCTTCATTTTACAGGTGAGAAACTGAGACTCAAAAAAAAAATGAAGTCACTTGCCCAGGTCACCAAGCTAGTAGCTGGTATGTATCTGAGGTAGAATTTGAACCCAGACCTTTCTGTCTCAAAGTCCTGTACTTAGGAAGTAATGCTGAAGGATGAGTTTTAAACTTTTGGCTTTGGGATGAGAACCAGGGAGATGGGAAGCCAGCCTGGGGCTCTCCCCTTCTCCCCATCGGAGCCAAATACCAAGTTGTCTATTCAGGGCCAATGGGAAGTCACTCTTCCTCCCTTCTTCTCTCTGCCAGCACCTTCTTTCTGCCTCCTCCAGCAGGCTCTGCTTTGGGGAACGTGAGAGAAAAGGAGATGGAGGAGGGAGGGCCACATTTTTCATGAACTCTATTCCACTTTCCTTTTCTGGAGAGAGGGAGGGAGGTTGGTGGGAGGAGCCACCTCCGCAGTCCATAGTTATGCCTTATGGGTGTGGACTGGGTGGCTGGCTAGCCTGGGGCTGTCTGCTGAGGACAATAGATTGACCTGGTTGACTTTGGGTCTGAGCCTGAGTGAGCACAAAGATTGCTTTACTCCCCAAACTGCTTTCTCTCAAAACTCTGCATTCAGCCTCTCTTTTCCCCTTCCCCCTCTACTCAGAACCCATAATAATGTCCCAGGTACACAGAGAGTGAAAGGCCTGGCCTGTCTTAAGATCCCTGCTGGGCTAACAAGCTAATGTGTCCTCAAACCCACGAATGGACTTTCTAGCCACGTTACATGTTGTTACGTATTGTTCCATCTTTATCCCCCTCTCGTATAGCTACCACCTGAGTTAGGACCTCACCACCTCTAGGGGCTTCAAATCAAGAAGACTCTTCTTCCCGAGTTCAAATCTGGCCTCAGACACTTACTAGCTGTGTGACCCTGGGCAAGTCACTTAGCCCTGTTTGCCTCCATTTCTTCATTTGTAAAATGAGCTGGTGAAGGAAATGGCAAATGAGTCCAGCATTTTTTTGTCACCCAAATGGCATCACAAATAATCGGACACAACTGGACAGCAACCACCTCTCACATGGACTTTTGCGACAGGTTCCTATCTCCTCTCTCTTTACTCCAACTAACCCATCACACCAGAGATGTCAGTCTATTGCCCAGTGCAGCCTCGACCAGATTAAATGTAATTGGGAAATATTTAACAAAATAAATAAAAACACTATAGAACATTTCTAGGTCAATGTGTGGGATCCTTTTTATTTAAGTTTGATTCCATTGTTCTGCAGCTAGTGCTGACTTAGGAAACCACATGTTAATATTATCTGTGTTCCATTGTATTTTTATTTATTTTTATTAAATATTGTCCAATTACATTTTATTCTGACTTGGTGGAGTTTCAGTGGGCCTGGGTTTAGCATCTCTGCTCAATGCAGTTATTAAAGTGATTAAAGTGCAGCTCAATGTCTTGCTCCTTCTGTCCCCTCCTCCCCCAAATAAGCTCCATGGCTCCCCATTGCTGTGGGATCCGATCTAAATTTCTCCATATGGCATTTAAAGTTCTTTACAACCTGCCCCCTTCCTGCTTCTCCAGTCTCCTTCGTATGACTCCTTCCCCTTCACTTTGCAGTCTATCTACACTGTTCTATTGCTGTTTCTCCTCCAAGGCTCTCTATCTCCCATCTCTACTCCTTTGAACTGATTGTGCCCCCTGCCTGAAATGCTCTCACTTCTCACTTCTACTTCTTAGAGTCCTTGGCTTCCTTCAAGACTCAGTTCAAAAGCCAATGCCTTCCTGTCCCAGGTTACTTTGTGTCTGCTTTGTATATGTCTTACGTGTGTGTGTGTGTGTGTGTGTGTGTGTGTGTATGTTACCTCCCCCAATAGAACAGAAACTTCTTGAGGGCAGAAACTGCAACATTTTTGTCTTTGTATCTGTCCTGCATACCTACCACAGTGCCTGGCACACAGGAAGTGCTTAATAAATGCAGGTTGGTTAATTGCTCTATATAAAAGATTATAGGGTTAGAGCTGAAAGGGATCTTAGAGGTCATCTAGCCCAACCCCTTTATTTTACAGATGAAGAAACTAAGGATCAGAGAGGGGACATGTTTTGTCCATAGTCACACAACATAGGCAATATTGGAATGTGGGTGTTCCTCACTCCAATGCTATCTACTATGGCACTTTGCCTTTCACATACATTGTTGTTCAGTCATGTCTGACTCTGTGATTCCATTTGGGGTTTTCTTGGCAAGGTAGGGTTTGCCATTTCCTCCTCTAGCTCATTTTACAGATGAGGAAACCGAGGCACACAGGGATTAAGTGACTTACCCAGGGTAACACAGCTAATAAGTGTCTGAGATCACATTTGAACCCAGGTCTTCCTGACTCCAGGCCCTCTGTGCACTGTGGCTCCCCTTAGTTGCCTTTTACATAGAAAGAGGCATTAGTGCGGTGAGGAGGAAAGATAACTAGATCCAGAGTCAGGAGATCTGGGTTTAAGTTCTGGACCTGATACTCATTGAGAACATCCACAGTTCCTTCCAGCTTGAGATTTGTGATGCTGTGAACCGTGTGACCCCAGGATAATCACTTAACCTTATTTTCTATGATCCTATAATTTTCATCTATAAAATAAGGAGGCAGCTGTGGTATGGTGAAAAGGGACCTATTTGGAGACAATGGATTGAGTTTGAATTCTATCTCTTTTTTTTATGCCTTTTAAAATTAGCTTTCAAAAATTTTGAGTTCCAAATTCTTTCCTTCTCTGCCTCCAGCCCCTCTCCTACCCATTGAGAAGGCAAGCAATATGATACCTATTATACATGTGAAGTCATCTGAAACATATTTCTATATTAGCCATGTTGCAACAAAAAAATCCCAAGAAAAATAAAGTAAAAACATTTCAATCTTCACTCAGACTTCATCAGTTCTCTCTCTGGAGGTACATGGAATTTTTGGAATTGTCATGGATCAGAATTGCTAAGTTTTTCAAAGTTGCTTATTGTTACAATATTGCTTTTACTATATACAATGTTCTGATTTTGCTCACTTCACTTTGCATCAATTCATAGAAGTTTTCCTAGATTTTTCTGAAACCATCCCCTTGTCTTTTTTATAGCACAATAGTATTCCATCACAATCATATACTACAACTTGTTCAGCCATTCCCCAATTGATGGGCATTCTCTCAATTTCCAGTTCTTTACCACCACAAAAAGGGCTGCTATAAATATTTTTGTACAAATTGGTCTTTTCATTTTTCTTTGATCTCTTTGGGATACAGACCTAGTAGTGGTATCACACGATCAAATGGTATGCTCGGTTTTATAGCTCTTTGGACATAGTTCCAAATTGTTCTCCAGAAGGGTTGGATCAATTCACAACTCCGCCAACAATGTATTAGTGTTCCAATTTTCCTACATCCCCTCCACTAGCTCGACTTCTTACTAGCAGTGGAACCTTGGGACTTAACATATTTTTGCTATGTTTCCACCTCTATAAAACTAGGGGGCTGGATTAGATGACGCCTAAAGTCCCTTCCAACTCTAATGTTCTATGGTTCTTATAATTCTTTCAGTAGACTAGAAGTTCCTTGAGGGCAGGTATTGTATTGTTTTTGGTTTAACATCCCCAGAGTTTAGCACAATTCCTAGCACATAGTAGACACCTAACCAAAAAGAGCTTATTGACTTGAATTATCTTTTTTCTTTAAATGGATTTTTATTGGTATTTTTAATTTTCATATCACCTATATTTCACTCTGTATCTACTGCCCCTTCACAGAGAGCTATCCCTTAAAACTAAGCATTGGGGCAGTTAAGTGCACAGTGGATAGAGCACTGGCTCTGGAGTCAGGAGGACCTGAGTTCCAATCTGACCTCAGACACTTGATATTTACTAGCTGTGTGACCTTGAGCAAGTCACTTAACCCCAACTGCTTTGCCAAAAAACAAAAACAAAAACAACCCCCCCCCCAAAATCCAACTAAGCATTAAAAAAAAGGAGGGAAGAAATGAAAAAAGATTCAGCAGAATCATTCAACACATTGAAAATGTCTGACAGTATATGCTGTGTTTCCTACCAGTGCACCCCCACCTTCTCAAAGGAGCCAGAGGATGTCTTTTTCATATTCTTCTTTAGGGCCAAGCTAGATTATTATAATTTCACAACATTCAGATTGAATTATTTTGTTGCTATTGTACTTTCCATTTACACCGTTGTTGTCATTCCACATACTCTTTTCCTAACTGCTTACTTCACTTTGAATTAATTCATCCATGTTTTTCTATGCTTCTCTGTATTCACCATGTTCATTGTTTCTTATAACACAATAGTATTCATTACAGTCATGCACCATAATTTGTTTAGCCATTCACCAATTTATGGGCATCTACTTTGTTTCTAATTCTTTGGAAGCCAAGAGTGCTGCTAACAAAATTTTGGTGGAGCCTTCCTTACTCTCTGTGTGTGTGTATGTGTGTGTGTGTGTGTGTGTGTGAATCAGTTTAAGTGATTTGCCCAGGGTCACACTGCTATTAAGTGTCAAGTGTCTGAGGCCAGATTTGAACTCAAGTCCTCTTGACTCCAGGGCTGGAGCTCTATCCACTGTGCCACCTACCTACCCTAGCCTTTCTTAATGTTAATAATTTCCCTGGAATATATGCCTACTAGTAGAACCTCTAGGTCAAAGGTATGGAAATTTTAGCCACTGCCTTTCCATAGTTGCAAATTGATTTCCAGAATGGTATTGATTCACAGCTCCATCCACAATAATACACTAAAAAGCTTATCTTTCCACAACCCCTCTAATATTGAATATTCCTATATTTTATCACTTTTGCCTATTTGCTTTGATGAGAAGTAAAACCTTAAGGCCTTTTGATTTGCATTTCTTTTTTTTTTTATAATGATTTGGAGCATTCTTTCATATGACTGGTAATAGTTTTCAATTCTTCTTTTGAGGTTTGTTCATATCCTTTGACCATTTATCTACTGGTTCCTTCCTGGTTCTATAAATATCTTGGATATCACACCCTTATCAGAAATATTTGACACCGATTTCCCCCCCCCCCAGAACACTTCCCTACTTTTCCTAGATGCATGAGTTTTCTTTATCCAAGGACCTTTCAACTGCAAGTAATAAAACTCATCTATTTTCTTTTTCATCTTTTGTAATTGCCTCTGTCCCATGTTGGGTTAAGAACTTACCCCTTACCCATAGCTGTGAACTGCTTTTCATCTAATTTTTTAATGGTATGATCTTTAATATCAAGGTCATGTATCTGTTTTGAATTTGTTGCATTACTATGGAATATGGTATAATATATTTGTCTAAGTCTAATTTCTGCCAACTGCCTTAGGCAGCTAGGTGGTGCAGCGAATAGAGTGCAGAGTCAGGAAGACTTTATCTTCCTGAATTCAAATCTGGCCTCAGACACTGTATGACTTGGGGCAAGCCACTTAACCCCTTTTTTGGTTTCAGTTATTTTGGTTTCAATTTCCTGATCTGTAAAAAGAGCTGGAGAAGGACATGGCAAACCGCTCCAGTATCTTTGCCGTGAAAACCCCAAATGAGGCTAGTCACAAGGATTCGGCCATGACAGCTCTAAGCCAGTAGAACTAAACTGAATTCTGTGACTCTTTCAGGTCAAGATCTGTGATTTGATGACGCGTGATATACTATGTGTGTGCAAGCCTTTGTTTATGTGCATTTTACTTCTTGCATCTTATCTCTCAGCCTCTGGCCCCAAATCTGAAATTATCAAAGGGTGAAACAAATGAACAATGGGAGTATTTTCTGCCACTCAAGGCCAAGCTCATTAGTTTGCTTGGCCTTTAGGTAGAGCTATATATGGAAAATCCAACTTGGTCAAGGTAGTATTAAAGGCATGCCTCATGCTTTCCTTCTCAGTGTTATTTTGCAATAAGCTTAAATCTCAAATGATTCTGTTCCCTTGTCCTACTTAATCCCTTCATCCACTTCCCCTATACTCTGCTCCTATCTCTCTTTCCCCTTCCCTCTTGTTCCATAAACCTGCATTTCAGTGTTTTCTCCTTTCTCTGAAAGAGGAAGTGGTCCCCTGGAAGATGTGAAGGGTGGGATGAGTAGGGAAGGAGGATGGTAAGTGCTTAAAGAGGGGTGGAAAGAGCACTAGATTTAGAGTCACCGAGTTCAAATCCTGCCTCTGACATTTACTATGTGTCTGACTTTGTGCAAATCTCTTAATTGCTTTCTGCCTCAGTTTCCTTATCTGTAAAATGAGGAGGTTGGGCCGGATGATCTGTAAAGTCATTCTCAGCCCTAAATCAATGCTATACTCTTCCCTCCTCTTCTTGTTCCACCCTTCTCAGGGTGGGGGGGGGAATGGAGCTGGTGGGACTCCCAGGAAAGAGCAGTGAAGGATTCCTTGGTTCCCACAGCCGCCACCTCCTGTGAGTGCAGTCCCTCTGGTCCTTCCTGGAGCTTGCTCTCGATTACCTGTATTTGAGGATCATTCCTAGTAACCACCTATTAGCTGTGTGGTTGGTTTCGTGCAAAGGAAGTTATGTGGGTCATATTATGAAAGTGGGTATGGACTTGAGATGGCACAAGGAGAGAAGGAAGAGGTGGGGCATGAGGTGGAAAGCTAACTGATAAGCATGTGCTGTCTGCTGTATAATTGTACCTGGTATGAATGTTCTAAAGGCAAAGCAATGATTTTTTTTTTTGCATTATCTAATTATCTGCTGCTTTGCATCATGGAAGAAATCAATAGACAACTGCACTTCAACCAAAATCTATCAGAGATGATTTATTAAAACAGAAGCGTTTCTGCTTGACTAGAGGTTCAGATCAAGAGAGAGTCTGAATTTGAACTCGGGTCTTCCTGACTGCAGGTGGAACATATTACCCATTGTACCACCTAGCTGCCTCTAAAACCAAGATATATAGTTTAGGGGGTTTTGATTTACCAAGCAGAACAATATTCATGCTAATAGTGGCCCACCTTGGGGGAAAAACAGCTTCTTGAAATGCCCTCTAAAGATGTCCCTTTCTATCTGGACAGAAGTAAATGAAGGGATACTTCTTTTTATTGGATTAAACAAAGATAATTCCAACTCTTAGTCTGGTCACCGTGAGCAAGACAGACTCTAATGATCTTAGAATGGGAGAGAAGTAAGATTCTCTGTGAAAGTGATGAGGCATTTGATTCCAATGAGATGAAGGACTTCAGATCAAGGCACTGTTCATACAACTCTTAATTTTTAGGAAACCTCTGAGGGTTTGGTGCTATGTGCTTTCACAGTATTTTCTAAGCTCCTTCTGCTTAGACACCATTAGAATGTAAATGTAATAAGGGTGTGAGAGCTGATTGGCACCCTGGTATTTGTAGTTCAGGGGGATGGGCAATACTCTCAGCCTGGTGAACAACCTTGGTCTAGGAAGCACCCCCTGGAGTTCTTAAAAAGATACACGCAGTCTTTGAGAGACAGACTGAGAAGATGGGAATCCTCAAAAGCAGTAGCAGTAATGGAGTCAAGCTTCCCAGCCCTATCCACGACTTAACATGTTGAGCAAGAAAGAAGGACTGAGGTGTCTGTGGCAGAGAAGGGAGAGGTCAAGGGGGACCATAAACCAGGAAAGGAACCTTTAGAGCATGAAATCCACCTAAATGAAGCTGCCTCTTTAAAGACTGAGGGGAGTTCTAAGAAAAGGTCTGCTCATTTTTTTTCTTTCTCTCCCAGGGCCTGTCCATTAACAAACATTGTAAAATATTCTGCTTTCTTTTTTATCCAAATATGTCCAGCTAGAGATGAATATCAGTTTAAATTAGGACTGAGAGCTAGCTAGCTTCTTGACAGAGAGCTCTGAGCTCTTTAGATGGTATGCTTAATTTTATACTTAATGCAAGCTCCTTAAAATGGTAGAGAAGGGGACCATATGGACCCAAGAGGGGCATTACATTGCTCCTAGCTAAAAAAAGAAGCAGATTGTTCTAACTGGGGTGTGTTACTGCAGGGTGTGTCTCTGAAGAGAAATATTGGCCAAGCAGCTGACCTCCATTCAACATCCACTAACACAAGGGTTACACAAGTTTCCTGAGGGCAGGAACTATCTGACTTTTGACTTTGTATGCCCAGTACTTTACACAGTGCCTGGCACTGAGGAGGCACTTAATTGATTGTTGGATTTCCAATTTTTGACTTTAGGTTGCCTCATGTAAGGTTGAGCAAAATGCCTATCTTAGTAGGCAGGGTGTTCAGGGACGTAGGCTGCTGAACCTTGTAAAACTATGAGCAAGTCAAGTCCCTCCCAGTACTGCCAGACAGGCCATCAGATAAGTATACCCAGTTGCCCTCTGGTAGAATACAAACCTAGATTCAGTGGGATATCTGGGCTCCATGGAAGGAACTGATAAGTCCCGGGCCACCTGGCCTGAGTCATCCTTATCTTAGCTCTGAAGCGGCCCCAGCTCCCTGACACCCAAGCCTTATCCGTATTCTTCTATGCCAAGGCAGGCAGCTTGATGCAGTGAGAGAAGAACTGTACTGGGGATGAAGGGACTGGGGTTCTGCTATTCACTTGCTCTGTCTCTCTCTAAATGACTTAATCTGCCTGGGCCTCACCTGTAACATGAGACAGGGTAGATGAAGTCATCTCTGAGGCCCCTTCCAGCTCTTTCTGTACTATGACTATTTAGGTCCAAGCTCTGCATAAATTCTCTTCATTACTGAGCAGAAGTGAGACTCAGGGCACAGGTCCTCGGGCATCCTATACATTTTGCTCTCCTGCCCCAGCCCCATGTCTTTATGTTCCTTGGGAAACCACTTTTGGTCTCTGGGGCTGCATTATGTCACCTGAAAAAAAGAGGACAAGGGAAAAGTCCTGCCAAGCTGAGGTATCCTCAGAGGGAGACATTGGAGGCAGCATTAGTGAGGCAGGTGAGACTGCTACCACAATAGCCAACATCCACACTCCAGCCTTGGTGGACACAGCTTCCCAAGAGCCTCACGAGTTGCAGTGCCTCACAGAGGCTACTGGCCTTGCCTCGATATCCCACTCTGTCTGATATCACCCAGGTGGGCAACCCCAGTGGGGGGGAACTACAGCTCCCCAACTTCTCAGAAGTCACAGCTACTGAAGAACCCAGAATGGAATCTTCTGGGCACCAAAGTTCTTAGCACATTAAAAATACGTAAGGTTTTATCAGTCGAATGACACCAAAGAAGATGTGTTTGTGTGCCAGCCTTGTCTCTCCATGCACACTCTAGCCAAACTGAATTATGTGTAGTCTGGACCAGTGGATCTTTTCATCTTCCCTACAGCTAAACCCTCTCCCTATTAGAATATAAAGTCCTTCAAAACAGAGATTGTCTCAATTTTCTATTTGTATCTCTGGACCTCAGCATACTAACTTTGCACATAGTAAGTGCTAAATAAATGCTTTTTCATTCATTCACTAAGTAGCAATCTTAGAGGTGGCTCCCTGAAACATTTGAGTTAACAGAGGTATTCTTTCTCTTTTTATCTTTTTGGTGATGCAGGTAGGGTTAAGTGACTTACCCAGGGTCACACAGTTAGTAAGTGTCAAAGGTCTGAAGTCAGATTTGAACTCTGGTCCTCCTGACTCCAAGGCCAGAGCTGTATCCACTGTGCCACTTAGCTGCCTCTAGACAGAGGCATTCTTACAAACATTCAACCAAAGTAATCCTTAGGGGAAATTTTCTCTCTCTAAATACTTTTTGGTAAGAATTTCCCCCATGTGCAAGACTTATATGAACTGATGCCAAGTAAAGTGAGCAGAACCAGGAGACCACTGTATACAATAACAGCAATGTTGTCCAATGGGAAAGACTTGGCTACTCTGATCAATACAGTGATCCAAGACAATTCCAAAGGACTTATGCTGCAAAATGCCCTCCACTTCCTGAGAGAGAACTGATGGGCCTGTTTTTCACTGAAATATGTCTTATTTGTATTGCATTTCTTCTCCTTGTTACCCACTCCCTAAGATATTATTCCCACTCTTCCAAGATATTAGAAGAATAATTCATAAAGTTAGCTTTTCATGGAATTCCTTCTAATGATAAGACACTTTAAGAACCAATGGTTAGCACATTGTGCCTGTGGATGGTCTGGATACTATAGGGTTTGGAGAGCAGGTACATTAGAACAAGTGTAGATCTCTCTTAGGCTGTACTTATAAGAAAACACAACTCCTTATTTCACACATAAAGCTTATTATATCCTTTGATAGTATATTAGGCAAGTAGGTATTGATCCTGAGCTTCTTATAGCGAGGAAATGCTCTGAGCAGTTTTTAATGTTTCTGATAAAACAGGATCTTGTGTGCTGGATAGGGTGTAATTTTTTGATGGGTTTATATTTAATTTTCAGCCCATACTAGCTCTGTGCTCACGAAGGAAGGCTGTGCAAAGGGTTCTGAGGTCTGGTGTCAGAATTCCAAGACGGCATCTGAGTGTGGGGCCACTGAACATTGCCAACAGACTCTCTGGAATGAGGCAACAGCGGTGAGTGTGTTTACTCAATCATTATTTCTGAACTTTCCTAAATCTTTCTGGAGTAATCTAATTACTTACATCATTCACTTAAATGTAGTACCTTTTCAGATGTCAAGTAGATATGTAGGCTGGAATGGTTGCCTGTTGGTTAGGACAGAAATTCCCATAGATTTTTTCCCCCTTGATCCTTATAAGGCCTGAGGTGAGCTGATTGTGAAGGGGAGGGCAAAACATACAGCCAGCCCTATTGCATAAATGTTGTTCAGTCGTGTCTGACTCTCTGTCACTCCATTTGGGGTTTTCTTGGCAAAGATACTGGAGTGGTTTGTCATTTCTCTCTCCAGCTCATTTTACAGATGAAGAAACCAAGATAAACAGAGTTGAGTGACTTGCCCAGGGTCACACAGCTAGTAAGTGTCTGCAGCCAGATTTGAACTCAGGAAGATGTCTTCCAACTTGAGACCCAGCACTGTAGCCACTGTGCCATCTAGCAGCCCATTGCATAGGTAGGAGACAGCAGAAAGGAGGCCAGGTCACCTGGCTACTGGATATACCAATTTTCAACTGCCTGTCTACCCAAGTGGCTTCAACAAACAGAGACTGGAGTTTGAGTGGTCTAGAGTTCCTCCGCCACACGACTGAGTAGGAAATAGGAAGAGTGTCTTCCTATGAGAGATCGGCATCGCCACTGCTGTTGTTGCTACTGTAACTATTAAGGGGCTGAACTACGCGGAAGCCATAGCAAGCCAATTGTAGCTGTCTTTATTTTCCTGGAATGGTGATAGTGCTGTTTCTCCTCAGCCAGGGAAAGTATTTGTTCCAAAGCTTATCTCTATATTTTTAAAGTGTAATCATTTACATTTCTGTTCAAGCTTTGGCGTAAAATTAGAGTTAACCTGAGACATTTTTGATTTGTAGGTATTTCATTTTCTCAAGGGCAGTCGAGGCAGTGATCAAGAGAGAGAGGCAGAAAGTGACAGAGAGACCGAGAGACAGAGACACAGAGAGAGACAGAGATAGAGATGGAGATAGAGAGACAGAGAGAGAAAGAGACAGAGAGAGAGAGAGAGAGAGAGAGAGAGAGAGAGAGAGAGAGAGAGAGAGAGAGAGAATGTGAGCATGAAGGAAGCTCTTTTTCTAAGTCACTAGGGTGTTTTCCAGTTTGGGGCTTGAAACAGACCAAAGAGATTTTACAAATAAATAGTACTAACTCTCTCAAAGCAGGGAAAGGAGTAAGCTTTGTGCATTTGGACTATCAGAATAAGTCAAGCAGTGGCATTGGGGGAAGAAAGCTTGGGAAGTAGAAAGCTGGAATCACTTTCCTCAGACTGGCCTTAGGCAAATATCCTTTCTCTTGTTCACTGTCCAGAGGCAGTTCAAAGGTCCCCATTTGCTTCCTGAGTGTCACAGTGAAGGCATTGACTAAGGGAGAATCTTGCCTAGGTGACAACTAAAGTAGAGATCTGGGAAAGAGAATGGTGGTGGGGGGAATCCTTCTAAACCAGACAACTCCAACCTCCCAACACTGTTAAAAGGGGGAACTTATTTAGGATTTTCATTTATTTATTTATTTTGGTGAGGCAGTTGGGGTTAGGTGACTTGCCCAAGATCACACAGCTAGTAAGTGTCAAGTGCCTGAGACCAGATTTGAACTTAGGTCTTCCTGACTCCAAGGCGAGAGCTCTATGCACTGTGTCACCTAGCTGACCCAGGATCTTTATTTTCAAACTTAATTTTTTTCTCTGTTTGAGAGTTTAAATATTACTTTAATTCTTTCTTCCTGCTACTTTTAATCTGAATTTTCCAACAATGCTGCTACAAGCATTAAAGATACCTGTATTAAGAAAATTTTCATTTTGATTTTTAAAAAATTCATTTTTACACTTTTTCTTTTATTTTTCACTTGATAGTTCAAGTTCAGAGCTGACTGTAGCCCACTGGTTTTTGCCATTATTGGGAAAGTTTGTTGACTTCTGGGACTTAGGGGGTAAAGCTTTATTCCTTTCAGGGTATGCTTTTGTTTTTTTCTTATGGTATTTCTTTCTGTCTCTCTCACAGACTTTTTCCGTTTGAATTTTGTTTGAATCCTATTCCTGCTTTTGGTTTTCTTTTGCTTGTTTTTTAATTTGGTTACCATTGGCGATAAGCCTCCCTTGGTATGCTTGTTTCCTTTGTCCTTAGCTCAACTAGATTTGCATGTGAAAGACTATTATTTAATGGTGTTTAGTGCACCACTGTTCTGGAGTTTCCTTTTTTTGTTTTTGTTTTTTTTTTTTTTGTTAGGCAATTGGGGTTAAGTGACTTGCCCAGGGTCACACAGCTAGTAAGTGTCAAGTGTTTGGTCTGAGGCTGGATTTGAACCCAGGTCCTCCTGACTTCAGGGCTGGTGCTGTATCCACTGTGCTACCTAGTTGCCCCTGGAGTTTCCTGCAAATATAATCCTCTTACTGTCCAAACTGCTAATTTACATATTTACTCTACTATCACTTGCTAGGGGTCAATTTGCCATAGAATATTGATTTATAGCATCATTGTGGTAGAAGACTGCATGTTTGGATCAGTTTCATACAGTGATGGGTAGATTATTGTCTTTGTGGATTAATACAATGAAACTATGAGTGATCCATTTGAAATATATTTTCATTTAATGGACAAATAAAATTTCAAGGAATCCTAATGGAATTATATTCCATTATATTGGAAATTGATGTCCATGGGGACTGTTGTATTGAATCCATTTGATGACAGACTCTTTAAGAGCAGAAACTGGTTGTGTTTTGCCTTTCTAGTTTGGGAGACAATATGTAAGAACTGTGTATGTACAAGATTTCTCTCTATCTATCTGTCTATCTATCTTTCTATTTCTCTAGCTAGCTGTTTGTTGAGTTGTATTGGAGTAGTCTGCCATTTCCTTCTTAAGCTCATTTTACAGATAAGACAAACAGGGTTAAGTGACTTGCCCAGGTCATACAGCTAGTACATGTCTGAGGCCAGATTTGAACTTAGGAAAATGAGTCTTCTTGACTCCAGGCCCAATGTTTTACCCAGTGTACCACCTAGCTGTCCTGTAGCAAGTACTATATAAATGTTAGCTATTATTGTTGTGAATATTATTATATCACCTACCACTGGAGGGCCCTAAGTGACTTTCTGTGGAGACCTTCAATCCTATCAAATATGCCAAGCAAATCATGATTCCCAGATAAAAAATCCAGTGGGTTGGAAAGGAATGAGCATCATTGTATACTTAACCTATACAGAGGCTTCCTAGATACTGGCACATCTTAATTCTCATCAGCCAGCTTGGATCCTTGGGTACCCGGGCTCCCAGAGCTCTGCTGGCTTCAAAGCAGGCTGGAAAGCTCTTATTATTTCCAGGACATTTCCAAATGGAGAAGTTGGTGAAACCTACCAGCAAAGTGAGGGATTTGTCATCAAGTCTTGAGATGTGGTGAACATAAATGCTCAGGTGGGGGGAGGGGAGGGGAGGTGGGGTAGACATTCAGTGATGCTTCTGTCTCCCACTCCTCCTACAGGACTCAAATTCCTAACATGAGAGTAAAATTGGAAGTGTGTCATTAGGTTGTCTGTAAATCTAACAGTGTTCACAGAGACAACATCTATCTTGTTCAGCATAGCCCCATGGAAACTTGTCCATATTGGAAGGCCACTTAGACCCTAAAACTGAGAATTTGGGGTGCCTCTTAAGAACTACCCCTCTTTTTCTCTCACCTCACAGCAGCCTCACAACCACAGTGGGGATGATATTGATCATTTCCCATTTAACCTGTCTATAGCTCATTTGTAGGTTTATATAGCTAGGTGGTATCAGGGAATTTAGAGTTGAATAGGACCTTTGACATCATCTAGGCTAAGCCTTATTTTACAGATGTATTTATGAGCAGATGTAGATTAGAAGACCCACATAAAACAAGTTTCTGTTGTTCATCCTTTTTTGAAGAAGATCAATGACATCATGGGTGATGACTTGCTTGTTAATTCAATTTAAGTGAGGCAGACTTACACAAAGTCATTGGCCTCCCTCTCTTTTCCTGGGTCATCAAAATACAGTGACAGAATATGGCCATGATGCAGGATACAGTGGGTGACCTTGGTATCTGATGCCTGACCAAGCCTGCTTCAGCTACCTTCATGGCCTTTGGAACAGATGGTCCTCCTCTTCCCATTCCACCAGGGAGAGTCTTCACGTACTTGGTGTAGGTGTACTCTAACTCACTGATTGGTCTGAGGCCTGTCGATTACCCTCAACCTGGTTTAACCTGTCTGCCAAGACAGTTTTACTGGGGTGTGGTCACTGTTCATGCTACAGCTTCTTGGAGCCACAGTGAAAGTTGGTTTAATCAGATGGATACCAAAGGTGAATGAGAAGCACTGAAAAGGGCTCCAAAAACCCTCACACCAGAGGTGCTGGTCCTCCTGAATGCCCCCCCTCCCCACACCTACCTTGTATGAGTCACCTATACAGTATCTGAACTCTCCTACTAGATTATAAACCCATTGTGAGGCAGGTGTGCAAAGGACAGCAGAGGTGGTGGCTGCTGGGTATCTGTCTGTCAGCTGCTCTTACTCCACCCCCTTCCCTGTTGTTCGTGAGCTTATCTGTTCTTCCACTTAGAGCACGACTTTCTAGTCACTCCTGCTTTTTTTCCTTTCAAACCAGGCCTTGGTAATGGTAGATGCAGACCTTGGGGCGGGGCCAGCCCACCCCTCTGACTCATTTATCCAGAGAAGCCCTGGTGAATGTAGTCTCTCTACTCTAGGATGTTGTAGAAATAAATAAATTAATAACTCTAACTTTGAGCCCCCCACCCAGAAATCTCACTCTGGCAAATATAACAATTTAAAATTTCTCTCTAACCTTGCTATTTCTTATTTCCCCACTTAATATTGCATTGAAACAATAGCATACCTTGTTGATCAATTTGTTGATGAAGAGGTTTTGATTATTTACTGGATTATTAAGACAAAGTAAACCTTAAACAAAAAAAACCTGGTAACCAGGCTCTTAAGAAATAAGTATGCTGTGCATTCACAGGTAGCGAGGTGGCAAAGTGGATAGATAGAGTGCTGGGCCGGGAGTCAGGAAGACTCAGCTTCCTGAGTTCAGATCTGGACTCAGACATTTACTAGCTAGGTGATTTTGGGCAAGTCATTTAACCCTGTTTGCCTCAGTTTCTTCATCTGTAAAATGAGCTGGAGAAGGAAAGGGCACACTTCTCCAGTACTTTTGCCAAGAAAACCCCAAATAGGGTCATGAAGAGTCGGGCACAACTGACTGACAACTGAGGTTGTGGACCCAGGGGACTAGAAGATGATGTTTCCTTTGAGTAAAGTTTAGTGCTGGCATTTTTACCTTCATATTAAACTTTTGGTAGCTTCATTCCCAAACACACACCAACATACTGAGCTCTGCTTCACACACTTATAAGCCTGGCATCTACCCATTTTGACAATTAATTTGCACATTTATGAAGTGGTGCAGTCAGAGAATAGAACCGGCCCCCTCGGCTGGGTACTTGCCTTCCCTAAGGCTTGGGCTTCATGGGCTCAGTGCCTTTTTTTAGCTTCGGGCTTACTTTGCTTAAAGCCTTATCATCCAAGTGTGGACTGGCTCACTCGAGCTGAATGAGATGGTGAACATTCCCTGAATTACACTCTAGGAAGTTGTGGAATCATGGATGTAGAGCTGGGAGGCATCTCAGAGGCCGTCTGGTCCTTACAGATGAGGAAACTGAGGCCCAGTGAGGTTAAGTGTCTTGCCTAAGGTCACACAAGTAGTAAGCAGCAGAGGTGGGATTTGAACCCAGGTCCTCTGACTCATGAGTCAGTGCTCTTTGCACTGCCTCCATACAGAAGTGCTATCAAGTTCTGGTTGGTTTATTAAGTCTACTTTCTTCTTCTCCATTCTCCCCAGTGTACTGACTTTTCTAGAATTAGGCAGTTTATCAAGGTTGGCTACATCTCCAGAACACTCCCTCCCTTCCTGCTTCCCATGTCCCCAGCCCCAGGCATGCCACCTAACCACCTGCCCATAAAAGAAAAAGAAAAGTTATTGTCTAAATTTAAGCTGCCATCTTGGGCTCCATGTTGCCTGATGGAGAGAAGCAGTGAGTAGAGTGTTTGTCTCCATCCTACAGATGAGAACCCTGAGGTCCATGAAGGTTGGGCCATATGGTTAATCAGGTGTGCGTATTGGCAGCAGCACCCAGGCCTTCTGGCTCCACGCTAGGGCTCTCCTCCCTCTGAACCCCACAGCTTCCCTGTGAATTCAGAGTCAGGAGACCCCAATCTAGAGTCAGAGTTCAGCATTTACCTGAGTCCCCAGCCCCCTGTGTGTCTGTTTCCCCATGCCTGTGGCAGGTACTCCAGGCATAGCCCTGACTCTAGAGCAGTGTGTACTAGGTGCTGGAGAATTGGGGCTGTCTGGAGAAAGGTTCATACCATCCCACTGACCTGGAGGTCCCCATGTGTTCTCTTAACAGAAGAACTTGGTTCAGATGAAGGCTGGTCCCACTTGTGAGCTGTGCCAGTATGTTATCAAAGAGATCATCAAATTGCTGGAGGGCAACAAGACGAAGGTGTGTCTGCTCAGTGGTCATCTCCTTCCCCAGGATCTACCAACATCTCTTGAGTCCCTCCAAGGGGCTGGGCACTGTAGGTCTGGGCCCATTCTCTATCCCCTTCAAGCTGGGTTGCTTCAGTATGAGAGTGAGATGGGCAAGGTGGGTTTGTTCTCATGAATAAGCCAATTCCTAGTTCCCCAGGCACCTAGGACAGGTCCTCTTAGGCCATAAAATCACAGCCACAGAGGAGGAAGACAAATTTTCTACAGCAGGGCAGAACTTCAGCAAATGCTTAAAATTCAATCAGCTGGCTTAACTTTAGGGCTCTATAGAGATGGGACTGGGATCCTCCTTCCCCTCCTCCCTGTCCTTCTCCCCTCTCCCATCCCCCCAACAAACCCCAACCCTTTATAAACCACAGCATCAGAACCTTAGTCAATCTTATGCACTGTCTCCTGGGGTATAGGAGGATGTGATTAACGCAGCAGAGGAAGTGTGCTCAGTAATCCCTGGCTATGTAGCTGGGAGCTGCCGAGACTTGGTCGACACCTTTGGCCTGAGTATTATGCATCTACTCCTGGAGGAGATTGACCCTGACTTCATGTGTAGTACTCTTAATGTTTGCCAAGGCAAAAGATCAGCACATGCAGGTAAGGAAGGAAAAAAACCCCAGTGGACCTCTAGCTCAGGGCTTATGACTGTATGTGACTGGTTATCACACACATCATGTCCCCTTTCCCGTCCCCTCTGTTCTGCAGTTAACGTAGCCAGGCTCAAGAGCGGTGTCTTCTGTGAGGTGTGCAAAAAGATTGATGGGTATTTGGACCGGAACCTGGATAAGAACAGCACCAAGGCCCTGATTCTTTCTGCCTTTGAGAAGGCTTGTAGCATGTTGCCAGGAGTTTACAAGGATGAGGTAATGCTGGGCATTAAGACTCCTGGAGTTAGAAAGGTCTGGACTATCTATGGGGCCCCAAAGTGCTGGCACTGATGATCTTCCTCCCGTCCTCATTAAATAGAGGGTTTTACTTTTCATCCTGAAGCCAGTGGTCTTTGAGGACTCATTCCTAAAGCTGGGCTAGCTGACAGGCCCAAGACAGGCCTCTGAATTGAGCAGGGAGATCCTGTGACTCTCCTGGGAAGGAGACAATGGGCTTGGGGAGGTCTGAGGTGGAGGGGATGGCTCAGAAGTGGCCAGGGCATGTTGGGAAAGTGGGCTGCTCTGTGGTTGGAGTTTGCTGGCTCCTTGAGACTCCTGTGTGGCCCCAGCCCCCTTGGGCTGTCTGAGTGTTGTCTTTTGTTCTGCTGAACAGTGCGATGAGTTTGTGAAAGAGTATGAGCCCGTCCTGATCGCAGCCCTGCATGATGAGATGAGTCCTGATTCTCTGTGTCTGGTGAGCATGGCAGTGTGGGTCTGTTCTTGGAGCCCATGGGCACCTCCTGAGAGCTGACAATATTCTAGGCCCTAAGACCCTTCTTGGGGAGGCGGGATCATCCCTGTGGTCTGTGGGAGAACACCCTTTCCTCCAACCAGCCCATCTCTGGGGTCTGGCCATGCCAGCATTCCTTCCCACCTCATGGAACCCAAGAGAGCCTGGCAATTTGGTCTAAGGACCACTTCACTTTCCCTAGAACTCAGTCACTTACTCACAAGTAGGAGGAAGGTATAGAGGGAGAAGAGCACCTGGGTGCATCTCATTCTACTTTTTCACTTCCTTTTCTCCCCAAGTAGAAAGTTGGAGCTTGCCCCAAAGCTCCTGCTAAGCCTCTATTGGGAGCGGAGCAATGTGTCAGGGGCCCAAGCTACTGGTATAAGAACATGGAGACAGCTGCTCAGTGCAACGTAAGTACCTCCCACTGTCCACCACTTTATCCCAAACCCCAGGGCATCTCTGGATAATGAGTCTCTTCATTTGTTACTAGATTTTTTTGGGTTGAAGGTGCTGTTCATTTAGACTTCAGCTAGAAGAGACCTTAGGTCCTTTGGTCTTACCTTTGCCCTACTTTCCTCACTGGGGTGTTGTGAGGAAAGCAGGTCATGAAACTGGTAGGGATGTGGGTTGAGTGATAGGTAGGCTACACCCAGGAAAGTTATTTCAAGTAGAGAGGGAATCAAAACCAAGCCTCTTGATTCCAAGGTAAGCACTCTCCGTGTGCGATACGCCTCTTATTTTGGGGGCTCAACGTCAGGCAGCAGATGTTTGGTGCGGCATGAGCTTCTTGTGTCTTAGAAGCATGCAGAAGTATTTTTCCTCCAGCATGGGTTCTGTTTTGGTCATGTTTTAGCTTCTATCATGACCAGCCCCAGCCTTGATTATCAAATCTCATATAGTGGGTAGGCTGGTGGCCCCGCAGACTTTAACGAGTGAGTCATATTTTCTGAGGTTGGTGTCTTTGCCTAGAAAGCACTGGTTGAACCTTGAGTCTGAGGCTGTCCAAATCTTATCCTTTAGTAGCGTCTGTCTAGACTTAGGGCTTCTTTCCTTACATGCCAGTAGGGCTTTATGAGGCTAAGCCAAGAACTGGCTGTGGTTATCTGTAATGTTTAGAGGGAAGGTTTTTTTTTTTTGTTTGACAACTCAGGGCAGAAGGGGAATGTGAGAGTTCTCCTTGGCTCTTGGGGAAATGACCTTGAGTTTGAGATTGGGCCCATGGAAACGCTGAGCTGAGGCTCAATTCATACCTGCATCCATAGATATAGAGGCGTTGGTCAAAACTGTGGTCCAAGGGAAATCTGGCAATGTCTTTAGGAAACGTAGACAAGCCCAAGAAATCCCCAGTCCCGTGTTTTATGGCACAGCTGCTGCTTCTTTACTGGCTTTGCTTCTGGGGCTAAGTAAGGACAGCAGAGACAAGACCCCCCTCCCTTCTCCAGGACTAGGTCCCGCTGATGAGGAGGTTGGAACCCCTCTTCTTGCCTAGCGCTCCGTCATGATCCGTTAAGTCTCCTGCTTGGTTCTCTTCCCGGGCTTGGCCACTGCAGCCTGGGGAGAGGGAAGGCTTTCTAGGTCATCAGCCTTGGGTCTTTTGGCCCAGAGGATGTCAGAAAAATGGATGAATTCTCCTCTCTGCTCAGTCTTATGTTTTGTTTAGGGTTTAGTGACAATCAGCTCACAGTGACATAGCAGAAATAGCCCGGGATTTCAGGTCAGATGACTTGGGTTCATGTTGTGGCTGTTCTACTTACTCTCTGTGTGTTTTGGGGCAAGTCACTTTGCACCTTCAAGGAATGGATGCTGCCTTGTAGATGGGGATAATGTCCATACTTTTACTAAGTGCCTCCTAGGGGTGTCATAAGCATCATGTGGAAGGTGGGTGTATAAAGCTCTTTGTAAATAAGAAAGCATAAGGCCAGGCTTCTTAACCTGGGGCTGCTAAACTTTTTAAAAAAAAGTATATTTTGATGGCTACATTTCAATCCAATTCATTTCCTTTGTAATGTTTTGCATTTTCTACATTAAAAACGTTATTCTGAGAAAGGTCTCATAGAAGGCTTTACCAGATGGTCAAAGGGGTCCATGACCCAAGAATTAGACAAATGTCAGCTGTCTTCATTGCTTAGCCAATCGCTTTAAGTAGGTGAAACTTGGTTTCTATCTCTGTGTGGCTATGCTTTCCCTGGGGTTTATGTCCGCATGCCAGGGAGACCGCATAGGTTACCTGGGAAAAATGTTTCCAGGGCACTTGTGGGCCCTGCCTGCCTCTCTCAGAGAGGAAACAGAGGCTGGAAAGCCTGTTTCCATTGGCAGTGAAGTCAGCAAGCATTTATTATCACATGCGTGGCATCTTGCCCTGCTCCCTGCATCAACTGCTTAGACCTCTTTTTACCTCATCAATCTCAAACCCTGGGGGCACCACTCTTAGGGTTCAACTAAGAAGACCCACTCTGAAATCTTCTGCTTTATCAGCCAATCAGGTAACATGCATTTATTAAGCACTTAATATTGGTATTATTATCCCCACCACACCCTCAAGATGAGTGCCCGGACTGGGTACAGCTCCTGGTGTTGTCTTAGGTCTAGGTTTGGAAAGGGAAATAGTTTGGGGTGATTGGCTTTGGAAAGGCCTAATTTTTTTTTTCTCTCTGTCTCCCTACTAGGCTATTGAGCACTGCAAAAAACATGAACGGGATTAGAGGAGCGCTCTTGTGTCTTGGAGAAATTGCAACTTCTTTCCTATTTGTGTGTCTCGGGGAAGGGAATATACAGATCTGATTTTTTTTTCCTGTTTTTCAGATGAGCCCATGTCCTCTTCTTCCTCCATCCCATCTCTCTTTTGTTCCATTTGTCCATTGTTTCCATGGGTCTGAGAAGTGCTCTATTTGGCCATGTCGCCATGCTCTTTCCACCTCTGCTAGATGAACAATGTGTCATGACTGCATCATGGACTAGAGTCTGGGTGGGATGGTGGAGACGTGGGTTGGGTGGAAGGTGGGAGCCTGTGGATAGGGATGACAGAAGCATGGGCCCAACACCAGTGATGGCCAGATCAGGGGCTTCAAACTTATAATCACTTAGTTGTGTTTAGAACTGTCCTAGGCAGAGGCTGTGAGAGCCCCTCGCTCTATTACTGGCACCCTTAACCTATTGGTCACCTTATATTAGGGGCAGAAGAAAGGCATAGTTTGTCCTCAAGTGTAAGACCTCAGAGCCAGAGTCCTTGGTTTTTTAAACTGGTTTTCAAACAACGTGAAGGGGTCCCAGTCTCCTTACTGGCAGAAGCTGCCATTGGCTTAGGAAGAGGAGGGGAAGGTGAGGGGAGGTGAGGCTTTGAAGTTGCCATAGTTGGATTGAGGGAGTCCAGCTCTTAATGTGTTTTTTTTGAACACCCCCACCCTTGAGTTCTAGCCTTCTCCTATTTTCTATTTCTTTGTGATACATTTCCTGAATCTTTGCTTTGAAGTAGATTTGGGGAAGTGGGGCAGAGCAGTAACTGGGGTTGTGTTTCAGGAGGGGTTGCCCTGGGGAGAATGCCTGGGGGAGGGATTGTGGTGAGTTCTTCCTTCTCTGAGAGCTTGATTTGTATAACTACAGCAATGCTTGTTTAGTTCAAGGTCAATGAATCTTTTTCTTCTAGCTCTGGGTGAATGTTAGCTAGTGTCTGTGGCATGCCTTACATAGAACTCTGGGCACATATCACATAGTCCCAGGTCATTGCTGTAGCCCCTTCTTAGAGGGCTTACCTTAATTATCATAATAATTCTGCATTTCTTTTTTTTTTTTGGCTAGGTGACTAGACTTAAATGACTTGCCCAGAGTCACACAGCTAGTAAGTACTATGTGTCTGGGGTCAAATTTGACCTCAGGTCCTCCTGACTCCAAGGCCGGAGCTCTATCCACTGCGCCACCTAGCTGCCCCTAAAATTCTGCATTTCTTTCTTCCTAGTAGAAAAATGGTTGTCAGTTGCAGTCCTAGATGAGCACAAAGGAGGCTGGGATTTGGTTTTTCCTCTCTCCTTGTAATAATTGCACCCTCAGCTCTACTATGGAATAGACTAAATACTGATGATTTTTTTTGTTTGTTTTTGCCCTAAATCTTTCTATGATTCACAATAAAAGTTATGATAAACTGGAGACTTTTGTTTGTGATAATTCATCCATCACAGGTATGTGGAAATCTTCCCCTTAGTTGGAATAGGGAAGCAGAGAAAGCCCAGCCCAGAGAAGAGTGATTTCTGTAGTCTTCCATATTCCTATCTAGCTGGAGGCTCCTGAAGGTCAATGAAGAGGCCAAGGTGAAGTTCTCCCCCACCCCCACCTTCCTACCCACCACCTAAGAGTACACAGGTGAGATTTACCAAATCCAGAGTGTATTTCCAGTTCCTTTGTTTAAACAGACCATTCCAAAAACTTTCAACAATGACAACTGAGAAATGAAACTGAGGTGAGGTGGGGGCAGTTAGAGGGATAAATTAATTTTTAAAAATTACACAACAAACACGCGACATTCAAAAACCTGGGGAACCTCAGTTGGTTTGCCTGGTTAGCTGTATGTGTTTGGTAAGCCAGCAAAATGGAGGAAATGACCCTCTTCCCTGCGCCTCCCTTCCTCTTCCAGGGCTGGGGCAATGGGACAGACTCTGCCGCCATCATGGGCATGGACTCGTGGATGGGTTAAAAGCAGCGGGATTTTAACTAGGAGTAAGGTGCTAGGATGGGGAGGGAGGTAGGTCAAACCAGCTTTCAGGGCAAAGGCTGTTTCCCTCCTTGGATACCCCTTGCCTAAGCAATGGCTTCCTCTCCGTACAGGGGGATGGATCAGCCTGAGCTGCGGTGGGGTGGGGTTTAAGGAGAAGAGGGCAGCAAAAGCCTGAAGCTTCTTGTCCTGTTCTTGTCCTCAGATAAGTTATTTGTCAAACTCTTGGGCCCCCAGGAGTCAGGGCTAAGCTCCCCTGATGTCATCTGTAGATGCTAATAGATCCGTTTGGTTTTCTTAAAAAAATAACAAATTTTGTGAATGTAAAGATCAGATGCTGATGAGCGTCTGGTAAAAGTAAAGAGTCTGGAGAGGTCGATACTGGGGGCTTGGGAGGTTGCTCCAGGGAGACCAGGTCACGACCCCTCCTCCCCCGGGCCCTCTCCCCAAGACTAGGATAAGGAGGCTGCCTTGGCCCCTCTGCTCTGGGGTGACCTCTTCCGCGCAGTCTCGTGAGCTGCCTGCCCACTCCCAGGCCGGGCCCCGATGCCCTCACACCAGCGATGCCACTTGTAGTCATAACTCTGTGATTTCCAGTGGGCTCTCCATGATCACCTCTCGCATCTTGTGCATGGGGGTGGATTTGGCGGACTCGGTGCGGGCATTGCGCTCGTTGTAGACCCCAGCCTCGGCAGTCAGTGTCTCCAGGGACCGGCCCAGGACTTTCTGATCGTCCTCAGGGAGGCTGTTGAGGTCGGCGGCCAGGAGGGTGCCTGTGCTCCCGTGCACCACGTGGATTCCGTCTGGCCCCTTGAGCTCAATGGGCTGCTTGTGGCGGAAGCGAAGGCTGCCCTGGCCCAGGCTCCGGTCACCCGCCTCGTCTTCTAGCTCTGTCTGGATTAGCTGTAAGGATTAGCAGTCATGGGGTTATTGCTCAGTTCTTCCAAAGGCCACTTCTGGGAGTCGGCCACTTGAGCAAACTTTGCAGGGTCTGGTCAATACCTTCCCGTGACCACCCTGTCTGCTCTCTCCATCCCCACTCCCTTCCCCCACCTCCCATTCTTTCCCTACCATATTTAGCACAAAGAACACAAGTTAGCAACCAAATCCAGCTCCCCAAACACCACACTCTTGAAACAATCCAAGTCAAAAGGCAGAGACAACAGGCCCTGTTCTAGGAGAAGAGCGAAGGAGACACGCATCCCCAGGGCTGGGGCACCACACGCAGCTTCCCTGCCCCCTCGGCCCGCCGGGCTACCTCTGAGATGGAGGACTGGCAGGAGGAGGCTTTTTGCATCATACGTTGGGCAAACAGTTTTTTGAGCCGTAGGTAATCCTCCAAGACCACCTTCAGCAGTGAGCCCTGAGGGAGGTAACAGTATTGAACCCCCTCCCTCCTCCACAGGCCCTCAGCACTGCCTCAGTGGGGGATGAGGGCTGCTCTCATCTTCCAGCTGCTACACAGAGGTTAAGAGCCATCAAGGGGAAAGGGGGTGTGAGCTATCCAGCATGAGAGATCGAGGTTAGCTCTATCGCAGAGAAGGCCATTCAGGCCAGGGACTGAGATGAGAGTCGCTTACAGCCTAGGCTGTTACTGCAAGAGCCTGAGATTCCTAAGGGTGGGCCTGCCTGGAGGCAGGAGGATGGGCCCATGATCCAGAGCAGGGGTGCTGGTCTCTGTCTGGGCAAAGCCTGGTTTTGTCCCCTTCAGTGGCCAAAGTCGAACTGCAGCACGGGGGTGGGGTGGGGTGGCGGGGGCTAGTGGAGTATAAGGACCAACTGGGCTGTTTTCTCATGTCATTGATGAGCCCATCTTCAAGAAAATTAATCAAGCCTAGGGGATGGAATGGATGATTAGGTGAGAGATAAGAAGCAAATGGTATTTGTGGCTCACCATTACACTTAGGTCATCGTGGGAAGGGCCTAGTCAATGTTGGGAAGAACTTACTAACACTTAAGTTATAAAACAAGGCATGTCAAGAGGTGTGTGTGTGTGTGTGTGTGTGTGTGTGTGTGTGTGTGTGTGTGTGTGAGAGAGAGAGAGAGAGAGAGAGAGAGAGAGAGAGAGAGAGAGAGAGAGAGAGGCTGGGGGGGGAGAGAAACCTCTTGTGAAAGCTTAAAGGGAGGGGACAGAATGGTTTTTCGAATAGTTTTGGTTCTATGCTTGGGTGGTGGGGAATTAAGATTCTAAGGTCTTGCAATTTTCCTTTTTTTTTTATTCATACAATATTTATATCTGTGACCTGGGTCACAGATTTACCCTGGGGCTGGGAGCTGACCAAGAGAGGATGAGGCTGCCTCCTCTCCCTGGAAAGGCCACCCCATTTCCGAGGGAGGCTAGGTCCTTAAAGAGGAGAGATGGAACAGACCCCCAGGACCTCACCTTAATAGGCCCCTCCCGGATGATCTGGCCCAGCTTGGCGATGTTGTCGTACTCCTGGATGGCAGCTCGCAGGTAGCGGTCATCTTCTGGCTTGACAGCTGATGGTTCTCTCCCAAATGTGCCCTGAGGATGGGATGGAGTAAAAAGGAAGCAAGGAGCAGGAAGATCGCTTTGAAGGTGGCTGGGCTTGGCTAAAACATCCCCACCTGCCCCACTTGGATTGTTCTAGTTCCTCTGGCATCCAGCTAAGAATATGGGCAGAGGTGACCAAGGGAGGTGACCACTGAATTCCCAAAGGTCAGGAGGACCTCACAGAGTTGGACCTGGGACCAGAGTTCCTCTGGGATTGGGGCCTGTTTTGTACCTTGGTAGAGGTGGGAAGGCTGAGAGGTGCTAGGGTCTGGCAGCAGGGACAGAGGGTCAGGGAGGGTTAAGGACTCACGTGGGTGCGGGCAGGGCTGTTCCACAGGTCTGTGATCTCACTGAGGTTCTCTGGCAGGTCATCTTCATGCTCAGCCTGAGCAGCTAGCTCTAGGTTCCGGCAGAATGGGTCCAGCCACACAGGGTTGGCCCTGTAGGGAGGGTGCACAGAACTGGCTCTGGGCCACACAGGGCTGGACTTGCTGGCCTTGTCCACCCAGTCCTCAGAGCTAACTTCAGTGCCTTTGGCTGTACTTGTCAACCAGTTAGTGTGATCAGGGAAGGCTAGCTGAAGAAGCTGAGGCTTGAATCTCCCAGGGTGGAGAATGAAGGGCTCGTGGGGTACTCTAAGGAACTCCAGGACCCTTTTAGCTTAGCTCACTAAACTATAAGCATGTCATTCTCCCTGGCTCTTTGGGCTTCTCATGGAACTTTCCCAGGATAGGGAGCAAAGAGGTCCCTAGTGCTTTCAAGGCCACGACTTAGTGGTGGGGAGGGGTGCTCCTTGTCATTACAGCCAGCAATGCAGCCCTAAGAGGGCCACGAGAAGGTCTGTTTGACTCTTGGGTAGCAGCTGACCCTGGCCATGCCAATGGCGGCTCCTTTCCTCCCCCAGCCCGCGCAGACACACTCACCCATCAAAGGAGTACTTGTTGGTGTTGGGCATGTCCATGATGTCTATAAAGCCTCGGTTCCCTGATAGAAGGCAATGGGAGGGAGGGGGGAGTTGGAGAGACCATTCGGGAGCAATAGGCCTCACAGCACATCCTCCATAGGGAGTCTGTTTGGGATTCCCGGGTCCCAGAGGGAAGATGGGGTGGGGGAAGGATGACAACTTTTCATCGCCAATAGGCCCAATCTCTTGTTTCTCTCCTTTATTCCTGTCTGTCAAAGACAGGACAGCCCACAGCTACCACTCACCTGTGGATCCAGCCACAATAGCTTTGAGTTTCCTCTTGTGTCTGGGGAGAAGCAGAGAAAGTATGGATTAAGGAAGGAGGCCTGGAGCCAAGATAATGTTGGCAAGGGAGATAGGAGTGGAAGTGTGAATGGGGCTCCTCTGGATCTGCTCCCAGGTCTAAACCAGTCAGAGGCTGAAATAGGAATACAACAGAAAACAGGCCTGGGATTCTAAGTGAGTCTTCAAAAAAAAAAAGCTTTTCAAGTCATAGAGTAGATGGAGCTGTGCAGGCTGAGTGATTTATTGAAGGCTGGACTGGGGCCTGGGCCCTGTGGAGTGTCCAGCCTGAGTGGGGCATCAAGGCAACATCAAATGTCTATGGGATTTGGGTTGATGGGAACAGAAGAGTGGGGAGAGGAGTCTTGGTGGAGGGGTCCAGTGAGTGATGTCACTTACACAGTCCTGTAGTACCAGTTCATGAGAATGAAGAGCATGGCCGCGAGGAAGAGGAGGATGGCCAGAATGATGATCGCCATCTGGAGGGGAATCACTGAGTGAGCTGCTGGGGTGGGAGGTACCTAGTGAGGCCCTCATATTCCCAGGAGTGCCCCTGGAGTTCTCTCCAGAGAAGTCTGACGTGGGTCTGACAGCTTCTGCTCATGGTGGAGGGCCCATTCCTAGGGTGTTGAACCCCTGGATGAAGGATGCTATTCGAAGCCACCCACATCTTTGAACCTTCCCTATTACAGGAAAGCATAGGCCACTGGGCAGGTGCCCAGTGTGGGACAGTCTAACCCTCCTCACAATCCCTGGGGACTCCTTGTCCCTTGTTCTCATACCTGCAGGGCTGACATGTCGTCAGGGAGTCGGGGAGTGATGGCCGGCTGGACATCTAGCACATTATAGTTTCGGAAGAGGTTCCTCAGCTGCTCCTTGTTTTCATCAATCATTTGGATTACCCTGGAGATGGAGGAGGGGAGACATCAGACCTCCTGACCTCCCCTCTCCTCCTTCCACCTAAGAGCTATTTGTCAGAAGGCTAGCCCACATCCACAACCTGGAGCACTCTCCTTGCTCCTCTAGCAGCTTTCAAAATTCTGCCTTCTCCAGGAAGCCTTCCTTGATTAGAACCATCAGTCCTTATGTGTGTAACCAGTTGCAGTTAGTGATTCTTCTAGGCACCTCTTCCTTCAAGAGAGTTCCTCCCCCAAAGAAGCAATGGCGCCTCCCAGGATGGTTGGAGCCCCTTCCCTCCTCCCTCACCATAGTGCTTAGAATAAGGCACGGTTCATGGGATGGACTGATTCCCACTTACCGATCAACGTCCAAGATGCGATTGGTTTCTCTGTTCACCACGTGAATGAGCAGCTCTGTCTGGGCAAAGTTTACCCGGCCCCGCTGGTCCACATGGAACTGGGGTGGGAGAGGAATGGGGGAGTGAAACCTGTGACTTTGGCCAGGCCACAAGAAAGAAAGCTAATTTCCAATTATCTGGAGCCTTCTCCTCATTCCTCCTACCCCCTTCCCTGCATCTCCCATAGTAGTACTCGTAACAGCTATCATTTACATTGTGCTTGAAGTTTTGCTGTGTTTTACGAATATCATCTCATTTTGTCATCATAATAACCCTGGAAGGTAAGTGCTATCATTATCTTCATTTTACAGATGAGGAAACTGAGGCCAAAAATGACTTGCCCAGGGTCACCCAGCTAATAAGCGTCTGAGGAAGTTTTTGAACTTAGTCCAGCAATCTGTCCACTTAGGGTACCCTGTACGTCCTTCTCCTCTGCTTCTTACTCTCATACTTGCTTCCCTGTCCTGCGGGCACCAGCACCTTTGAGAGGGGAGAATGGGACTAGGTCCTTACCTGCATAGGTAAGAAATAGCATCAGCCTTAAAATAACGTGCCCTGAGATTGTGATTTCCTTGGTCCCGACCCTGCTCTCACATTGACCTTGCTCCCCTTCGCCTGAGTCACCCAGTGTTTTTGCACTCCCGACCTGGTCCCATTTCCCTCTGGCCCAGCACTCCCCTGCCTCCACTTCTCCCTCCTCTTGCCTGTGGTCTCAGTACCTGAACATCATCGGTATTGACAATGGCGCCCGTGATGTTGGACAGCAAGCGGATGAACTCTTCCTCAAAGCCACGCACCCGGTCAGGGATCTCGTTGATGATAATCTTGACTCTCTGGTCATCCCGCAGGATGTAGACGCCCACAATGGCAGTGTCATTGTGACCAGCCAGATCTAGAGCGATGATGTCCACCACAAAATAGCCCGGGCTGTAGACCATGAAGAGGTCAAATGTGCGCAGGATTCCATCCACACTTCCTGAGTGGGGAAAGAGGTAAAGAAGGTGTTGAAAGCCAGGGAGCTAAGCTGAGTCATTTCCCTAACCCTACCTCCTACACCCCTAGCCACTGTCACACTAGGAGAATCACAGACTCTGTTATCTGTGCTATGGAAAGGGGCCAAGCACATGAATAATCTCTAAACCCACCAAGAGATAAGAAGACCATAGATTTAGGGCTAGAAGGGGCATTTGAGGACATCCACCTTATTTTACAAACAAGTAAACTGAGGTCCTGAGAAGTGAGGTATCTTTCCTGAAGTTTCCCATAAATAACTGACTCATTACCATGCTCACTTACATACATGTGCTGATGCAGACATATATCAACTTGGGTACATTTTCATACATAAATGTACACTTTTGAATGAATATATTATTATATGTGTAACCCAATTTTTGAGCTCTGCAAAAGGCTTGGATGCAGAGCAGGGGGCTGTCTACTGGTAAAAAAAATCTTTTCCCAGTATTCTCTGTATCTAAGACCACCTTGGATTTAATCTGTGGGCAGCCTACCAAGATCACTGTTGAACTGACTTTGGTTAAGGGGCTTTTGGATAGGGCAATGTAGAAGTCTGAGTGAGTAGAATGAAATGTCTAAGTGAAAGAAGGAAGAAGTAAAGTGAGCAGAGTCAAGGAAGAAGCCATCTTAAGTGGAGAGACACCTGTGAGTTGCAATCAATCAGGTAAAGCTGGTGAGAGATAAGCCATGAGGACCTGCTGGGGTGCAAGACTGATTCTGTGCTGAGACCAGGCATAGGCAAGAGGGGCAATGCCAGGGATCCCAAGTCCTGGGGAGGTGGGAGCCACAGCTGCTTCTTCCTTTTTCAGTTCATGTGTGTAAAGTAATACATTATTTAGATTGTGTTTCCCTGTTGGACGGTGGAAATATCAAGTTGTGTGTGCATTTTATTCAATGTAAAGTGTTGTACAGTGTAATGTAATGTAAATGTGTGTGTATTTTATTTAGTGTTTACAAATAGAAAGATGAGAGAGAGAAGAGAGAAAGAGGAGAGAAGGGGGAGAGGGAGAGGAAGAAGGAGAGAGGGGGAGAGGAAGAGAAAAAAAGGAAGAGGGAGGAGGAGAAGAGAGGAGAGGAGAGGAAAGAGAAAAAGAGAAGAGAGAGAGAGCATTTCCTGCTTCTGCTTTGTGGGGATGAAATATTAGTTCCAAATGCATGAGTGGCTGGCCTGGGGTTAGCAGTGTTGGGACAAAGCGGACTGTTACTGAACTGTTACAAGCCTGGCAAAGAATCACTAAATCCAGATATTCCTAGTTTAAAAGCATGAACCCAGCCTATAAACGAGCACAGGGAAGGCATTTTCTTCCATTTGCTGGGATTTCTCCACAGAGCCATTTCCCCACAAAGGGAGGGGGAGTGAGTTGCTCAGAAAGGGAAAGCCACACCACAATTAAAAGATGAGCTGATCTTTGCATAGAACCCAAGAGCTGGAAACTAAGGGAATGTCCATTATTTGGGAATAGCTAAATAAATTATAGTGTGTGAATACAATTTAATATTAGGAATTATGGAATATTAGGAATTATGAAATGAACAGTTTCAGAGGAAATTGGGAAGATCTGTCTGATGTGAAATGATGTGAGCAGACGTGGGAGAACAATTTCTACAATGTGAGCATTATGAAGAAAAATTTGAAAGACTTCAGAACTCTGATCAATACAATGATAAACCCTAAGTCCCGGGGATCAGTGATGAAACATGCCACTTAGCTCTGGCCAGAGAAGTGACAGACTTAAAATAAATCTACTTCTAAACATGGCCAATATGGAAATATTTTTTAGACTGTTATATGTTGCTTATGAGGGTTTTATTTTTAATTTAAAAAAATTGTTCAGTTTAGGGGGAGCAGTAGGAATGTTTCCAAAAAACTGCCCCAAAAGTATGTGCTTAAAGAAAGTTCCTTCCAGGGGGAAGGGGTGGTGGGGGCAGAACTAATTGTCTGGGGGCTCCTACAGGTCTTCTGGCTCAGGAGATGACTGAAAACTCAGGTTGCTTTACTCACCACCTCCCCCTGGTGGCTAACACGTGCCTACTCCGGATACATCACAAGACACACAGACGCACACCTGAGCCCATGTTCCCTACCTAGGCACATACACACACATGCACACATATGGTTTCTGAGACACAATAAAATATATATTCATAATCCGATTACATACTTTGGGTACTCCAAACAATATGTGCACACACCCACATGCACAGTGGAAAGAAGACTGGGTTTGGAGTCAGGAAAGGCCTGGGGTTGGCTCTTACTAAGGGTGGGAGATCCTTAGTAGCTGCTGTGATTGCAGGGAAGTCACTTAACTTTCCTGAGTCTGTTTCCTCATCTATAAAATGGGTATAGGAATACCTATGGCACTTGCCTCACCAACATACATTATACATTGCATACATTATCTCATTAGAATCAGTGAGGCTATAATGAGATGATGATGCAATGTGACCTGTAAATGTTAAAATGTTATACAAATGTCAGCTAGTATGCATTCAAGGAGAGACACACATGTACACACACCCACATACACCCACCCACCCACCCACACACACACTCACATACATACATATGCCCTCTGAGCCTAGCCTCATCCCACTTCCTACTCTAGCTCCATAGCTAGGCTTCCCTGGAAAACTCTAGGGTAACTGACCTCCCCTCCTTTTATCCTATACGAGTTTAGGCCTAATGCCTAGGGGGCTCTGAGTGAGGGATCTGAGGGCTGGTGGGCAAGATTTCTCTCCCCTGAGATGGGTCCGGAGCCCCCCTTCCTCCCACCTTTACTGAGGACAGTTTGGCCCTTACCCATGGTAAAGACCTGGCCCACATCTTCTGAGTCATTGGAGTGCTCTCGGAAGTAGTGGATGGCCAGGATGCTATAGAACACCAGGCTATTGTTGCCAATGTCATCATCTGTAGCCAGCACCTGGATGAGCTCTGATCCCACCTTAGCATCAGTGGCCACTCCTGTGGGAAGCAGTCAGTGAGTTGAGAAGGAGTAAATGGGTTTGGGGTGTACTGTGACACCATGGTTTTCCCATATTCCTTTAATGCTGCCATGGTAGGGGCTGCCTCTCCTTTCCTCTTGGACCCTCAAAGACTCACTGAGCCACCATTGTAAGAGTGGGTGTTTCCATTACCTGTCCCTTGCAGGACAGAAAGCAATACAAATCCCCATCCTTTAGGTGAACATCAAAGACACTGGCCACTCAGCTCATGGACCCTCTCCTTAGGGCAGCCCTGGTCGATCAGAGATGGATGTTTTATGCTCATCACAGTCCCCACCCTTGTGACTTGGGCCTTGGGGGATGGGGAAGTCCTGCTGGAGAGAGGGAGCTGAGATGGGACCCCCTTCACTCCCCATCCCCCCAGTCCCGGGCCCCCAGACTGCCCCCTCATGTCACCTGCAGTATACTCAGACTTTGTGAAGCGTGGAGGCTGGTCATTGATGTCCTCTATGACAATTCGCACCTCTTGGAGTGTCAGGTCAGTTGTGAGGTCAAGGGCCTTGGAAGCCCCCGGACCATGGGGGAGCGTCCAGCTCCGGTTGCTCGAGGCCTTGACAATGATAGAGAAGAGGGCTTCACGTTCACGGTCCAGATCCCGTATTACCAAGAGTCTTCCATCTTTCTTCAGCAGGAAGTTTTCTTCCTCATTGCCAGCTTGGGGAGGGAGGATGAGATTCAGTGGGGTGAGGAAGGGAAATGGCGGAGCCAGCCGAGGCCCCATCCCAGGCTCAATCCAGCCCCAGACCTACTGCCCTCCTTACCTGCGATGAAATAGTAGACAATAGCATTGGGACCCTCGTCTGCGTCCATGGCTCCTGTCACATTGCCCACAAGGGTGCCAGGCTGGGAGTGCTCAGGCACGGAGAGTAGCTGGTACTGGGGGCTGCCTTTCTGCAAGACCAGGAGAGCAGTCACAGGTTTTAGGGATGGGCCAGTGGCCAGGCCTCCCTGGGCTGGGAGTGGACAGAGACCCCTGGGAAGGACAGTGGGTCAGATGCTTGGGAGGGACACAAGAAGAATGCCTTTCTGCACAAAAGGGCTGGACCATGAGAACATGGTGACTCATTGCCTGGTGACACAGGATGTGGTCATTAGACACCATATCTGTCCTCAGAAAGGGAGGGAAGAGAGTAGAATACATGGATTCACATTTAGACCAAACAGGCACATGTGTGCATGAATGCATGTACATGTACATACTGAGACATGCATGACATTCAAGTATACACACATGACTTACAGACATGCATGCTCAAAAGAAAAAGAAAGAAAAAGGACCAGAAAAGTCAATTAAATCTCATAGTCTGATTTCCTTTTGGTTTGAGGGGGTGGAGCTGGTTTCTCTGGCTGAGATGGATTACAGACTGTGTGTTATATACATTGGAGAAGGGAGGGGAGCAGAGCAGAGAGAAAGGAGGTGGGCAGTGCTCCTCTGCTCACATCACTGCTACAGGGAACAGGGGGAGGATGCTGCCTGGAGAATCCCAGGTCAGTTTCCTACCACCCAGCCAGAGCCCTACTTGAACGTGGGAGGAAGGGGTAGGGAAAGAAGGCTTTGGGCTCACTGGGGGTCTCACGAAGATGGGCTCATTGTCATCAATGTCATCCAGTGCCACCTGGAGGGGTTGCATGGTCTCGTAGGGCACTGGCTGGCCCAGGTCGCTGGCCACCAGGATCAGCTGGAGGGAGGAACTGAGGTTAGAGAGAGGCCCTTGAGTTCCCCAGAAAACCAAGAAGTCCTTAGACGGGGATAGGGAGAATTCAAGGGATCTTAGAACTAGGGTGGGAAAACTTCTAATCAGGTGTAAACCAGGGATCAAGCCAGGTGCATTTGTCTAAGACTCTCTTCATTGATGGAAATGCTGTGCATCTGCATTGAGGGGCAGAATTGGCCAGGGCTTGGGAAAGGAAAGACCCTTTTCTTGCTTCCAGCTTCAAGAGAGGACCCTCTTCAGGGAGAGACTAGACTTTGGGAAGCAGTAGACAGAGCTGAGATATCTCACTCCCAACTGCTCAGACTCTAATTTAAGGGGAAATCCCCCAAAGTCTTTTGGGAGCAAGTTGGCAGTTGGGGATATATTGAGGCAGCAGCTCCCCTACGTGTCTGATGCTTCTCCAAGTTTTTTCTCTCTCTCAAGGAGGGTCTCCCTGAGGAGGGCCTGGCATGGCACGTGTTGCACCAGATTTGAACCTAAGGTTATACTGCTAGAGGTGCTGGATGAAGCAACGAATGAGGTGATGAGGGATTGGTGCTGGCCAGTTAGATGTCCCTAGGCTAACATTTCCCAATTCACTGGGCTGCAGAATGCTTCTGGACTTGAAGTATATTGATGGACCCCATGAACAACGATCTAGGGGTGACCTGGGGGGCAATTGATTCTCCTTGGATAAAGGTATCATGAGGAAACTTTTAAAACAAAATAGAGAAAAATGAAGCTTCCTATAATGTAGGAGAAATTCATTTACACATGTTGAAAATTTCGGTTATTCACTTTCAGGGTCAGAGATGTCATTGGTGGGGCACTCTTCCCCGCACCGATGTCCATTCAATCCATCCCTGCCCTTGCTGAGTGGCTGTGGCCAAAAAAGCCCCATCACCTGCTGGATAGCCTTCTGGTGATGCCCTCAGCTGGGCTGGCCCTCAGACAGCAGCCTCATCAGGCCATGTTTGAGGGCAGACTGGAGCTTGCATACCACAAGCACAGCCCCTGAGAGCCTGTGGTAATCTCCTTGGCACAGGGAGGCACACGAGGAGGACTTTGGTGGAGGATACTGCTGCTGTTTCGTGTTGAATATTTCTGAGGGAATCGTTTCTAGAACTAAAGCATCCTCATGGAGCTCCCTTTCACAGGTCTCAGGCCATTAGGGTTCTACAGGTTGTGGCTTGGGATATGCTGTCTTAGGTGGTGGAGAGACCAGGGACGGCTTTCTTTATCCCTTATATTCCACCCCTCCCCACTCCCAATGACAAGTGCAACTGGGCATTTTACCCAATGCCTTTAGGGGTAGTATGGCTAGGGACTGGATCTGTGATTTCATTGGCATTGGGAACTTCCAGGTGAGAAAACTCCCTCTACCAATGCTGGTTGGCACCCTCTCTGCAATTTAGAGTTGTCTATGGCACCAAGAAGGTAAGTGATTCACTAAGAGTTATGTAGGCAGTATTCGTCAGGGCCAGGAGTTAAACCTAGGTCTTCATGGCCATTAGTGCCACCCAGAGCATCCTTACACTGTACACAGCCTGCTCCTCTCGGTCGAGACGTTTGGCAGTTTGGATAAGTCCACTGATGGGATCGATTGTAAAATACTCCCAGTCTCGGTTCCCCGCTGTCTTCAGGAAACTGTAGCGAACAGCCCCATTGAGCCCTTCGTCCTTATCTGTGGCATAGACCTCGTAAACGTTTGACCGAAGAGGGATTTCCTAGTACAGCACAGGGAGGTTGGTTTGCCAGTTGTTTCTCAGATTATTTAAAGCTCCTGGAATCCTCAGAGAGAATCCCAATTCCTAGAAGGGTATCCTGGGAGGGAGGAGTTGTTTGTGCCACCTTGTATCTGTGCTTGGGAACTGACCCTTTCTCTGTACCAGGGAGGAAAAACCAATCTCTAACCCACTCCACAGTCTAGGAGCTGGTCCCTTCCCTCTCCTCATAGCCTCTTGAGATGAACATAGATCTGTAAGTTTTGGCAAAGATAGTAATATAGGGAGCCTAGTGAGATACCCAGAAAACCCACAGGGAACTTTATTTTCTTTCCTGTTTGAGTGTCCCATGGTCTTCATGGCAGCCCATGATGGGTATGGCCTTGGAACCCTCCAGAGTCCTATAAGATTTCTGTTTGACTTCATGGTTGCTACTGTCATGGTATCTCAGAGGTCTGATTCAGAAGGGGAAGGTAAGGAAGTGCCAATCGCACCATCCTTCCTCACTTCCGGAATAAGGCTTGAGCCTACCAGAGGGTAATTGTGTTGGTGGTACAGAAGAGAACATGGGCAGCCCATATCCAGAGTGATAACCAGCAATTCTGGCACTTAGGACAAGTAGCAAGCTGGGGCAGGCAGCAGTACCGTCAAATCAACAGTATTCATAATGTGAAAATAATATAAGAAGTAATTAAGACAAATATTGAGGAGGGGAAATTAGTTGCCATGGTAACTATACTTTGTACTCTCTAGGAAGCCCCCCTGTTTTGGGTCTGAGGTAGGGATGGGGGTGGCCTGGGAGGGGGACACATGTCATACCTCCAAGATGTGAAGGACAGTACCATTGGGTGGACGGACAAAAACTGGCCGGTTGTCGTTGACGTCAATGACTTCCACATAGAGCATAGTGGTGCCCCAGAGTGGGGGCTGCCCACCGTCTGTAGCTACCACTGTCAGGTTGAACCTCTCATAAGATTGTAGCGGCCGCCGGGTTGTTACCAGGCCTGAATCCTTGTCGATTTGGAATGCCTCTGTCAGGGTGGAGGGTTGTTTTAGGAACTGTCTCATCACTCACAGAATTTCAAAGATGAAAGAGATCAGTGTGCACTTGTACGATAGTTTTGTCTATCACACATTTGACATGGTTTTTTCCCTAGATTTTGTTTGAAGAGCTCCAGCAATGGGGAGCCCACTACCTCCCAAGGCAACCCATCCTACTTGTGGATGACTATTTTCTATAAAGCTTTTCCTTACATCGATTTGAAATCTACCTCTGTGACCTTGACCTTGCTCCTAATTCTGCCTCCTAGGGTCAAATGGAAAAGTCTAATTACTTTTCCACACGACGAGTCCTTCAAATTCTCAAAACATCCATCATGTTCCCTCCAAGTCATCTCTACTCCCAGTTCCCACTCTTTCCTCTAGCTCCCCTTGTGCCATCTCAATGCAGGAGCTACCACTCATCCTGTTTCCTACTTACTCCACATCACCCATTCCCTGAGTCTTTCAACCATCACCTGTTGCTATGTTAACATGTATATGACATCACATCCCTTAATTAACTCCCAAGGCATTCTGGCTAATGCTCCCTACTGAGGAAACTGAAGCTGAGTAGAGAAGTACCCAACTCATGGTCACCTAGGAATGGGGTGGTAGACAAGCCTGGCATCCTGGTGGGAGGGGCCACAGCTAAAGTAGTCTTTTCCCAACTCTTCTCTAAGCCTCCTGATAAGGCCACTCACCTACACCAGGGCCTTCAATGGAATAAGCCAGTTCTCTATTCTCCCCTTCATCCTGGTCAGTGGCCATCATGGTGATGACCGAGGTGCCCGCAGGCTCATTCTCATAAACACTGGTGCTGAATTGGGGCTTGAAGAACTGAGGTCGGCAGTCATTGACATCCAACACTTGTATCACCACCTAGTGTTTGGGGGGGGTAGATGATGAGCACAAAAGTCATCCTCCCCATAGATGAAAGATAAAAGGTCATGACCCTTTGGGTGTTTGGACATATGTGTGAGGCAGCCTTAGATGAGGGAGGGGATACCAATGAGTTCCTTAGGGTAGGGTCTTATTCTTTGTTTATGGACAGGACCCTACCTTATAAGCCTGAACTCTGTGACACTCTCTCAATTCCTCCTGATTTTAGATATTTCTGACCTCAGACATATATCTTTATCCATATATCTAGATCTGTATATAACTATAGCTGATAGTCTTGACTTGGGGTCCTATTTGTTGAGTGTTTGCCCCATGATCTTGATCTTAGATCATTTGGCCTGGTGACCTGACCCAGACTGCTCTCTCTTCTTGATCCCGGGTGACCCATCAGTAGTGATTCAGTCTCTACTAAAGGTTTCTTCTGAGGTCTCATTAAGCATGGAGGTAACCCTAGGGTTTCAAAATCCAAGGCTGTGGAAGCAAAGAAAAAAGGCTTTGAATACAGGGATGGAAAGGTACTGTGTCTGTGTTATTGCCTGGTGACCAACCTTGATAGGTTTGTAGAGGCTCACCATACCACCAGGCTGGTGGCAAATTTTTCAGTCATACCAATTCTCAAAAGCTGTCTACAAATGTTGCAATCTGTGTTGATGGAGAAAGTATGCATCTTGGGGGAAAAAAACAGATTCTTGAAGTAGAATGGGTCTAAGCCTTTTTTTTTTCCTGACAACTAAAATATCCCACTTAGAGTCGCTTTGAGAGGAGTAGGGTGGCTTTGAAGGGGTCAAAAATTTCCATGAAAACTACCCTTTTCACCTCAAGTCTGATATCAGAAAGCTGCACCCTGCTATACTCTTGCTTCTGCACTGTCCAGAGCTTCTCAGTCAGGTGCCTAGAACATAGGCACTTAATAAATGTTTATTTATTGATTGATTAAGTGAATGTGAAGCAGGAGTAGGGATGTTAGTAGCATGGTGGCAGGAAGATGGGGCTTGTCTTACACACCTGGCAGCATCCATTTCCTGGAAGAATCTGCCTTCAGTGACAGCTGGTCTCCATCCCTACTGACCCTATGTCCTTCCAAAATCATCCCCTGGTCAACCCATCCCCTACTTCCTTTACCTCAGTATCCCTTAGAGCCACATTCCTCACCTGCACTGAATTCTCCCTGCGGTTGCTGGGTATGTCCCCAGGGTTGTCCTTGGCCAAGGCCGTAAGGATGTAGTGAGCCTTTGTCTCTCGGTCCAGGGAGGACAGCACATAGATGTCTCCCTAGAAGAGCAGGAGGGGATGGGTTCAGTCTCTGTTCTCCTTGCCCAGCCCTGGCCAGTCTAAGGCCTGTACTGGGGAGTGCAGTGATGAAGAGATTAGGTGATAGCTAGCTGCCCCCAAAAGGAGGTAGGAGAGGCTGGTTGTTATCTTACTGGGTGATATCTGTGGCAGGAAATGCACCCTTGCTGAACTTTGTTCCTCTAAATGAAGTGAGGTGGCTTCTGCCATCTCTGATATTCTGTATTTTTTATTATTTGTACCTTTTGGGAACATCATCTCATATTGGTAGTGACTGTTCCGTATGAAAGTAGTGATGCATTCTTTCCCCACCTCTTTCTCTAGGAAGGCGCTGAATGCCTCTGTGGGCTGTTAGCTTATTTGATTTAGCCTTGTTGTTTATTTCTGGGTGGGGGAAGCTTAGACTTTGTTTTTAAATGCATATTTTAATTTCTAGGCTTTTAGCTAACATAAAAGCCAACAAAACTGAGAGATTGTATTTTACTTATTGGTCATATGTATATAGGAAGGGGAGAAAGTGTTCCTTGTTCAGAGCCAGGGAACTCTGGTCAGTGAATGATGACTTGGGGGCTTGGAGCTAATTTATAACCACTGGAAAAAGTGGGAGAGGTTTATGTCAAACTTGTAAGCCTGGCAAGAATCCCAGATCAATATACTCTTAGTTTGAATCATGAGTTGGTTAGAACATCAGGTTAATAACCCACGCCCTGGAGAGTTTCCTAAATCACTGGGTCACACAGGCAGTATGTGTCAGAGGTGAGACTTAAATCTAGTTTTTCCTCATTCCAAGGCCAGTTCTCTATCCACTTAGCCACACTGTATCTCTATAAAAACAAATATTTACTTGGTGACTGATTTAAGAGGAGATAGCATTTCCTACACTCTACCAAGTACTGGGACAGGAAAAAAGGGATTCTTTAATGTGGGAAGAATTATTCATAAATCTCTTAATGGCTATAAAAGGTTATTATAAATAGCATGGTGACTCATTGTCCTGCTTGTCTGCTAAGAAAGAAGCAGCAGAAATTAAGAGATTTTCATAAATTTTAAGAATGATCTGATAATTAGCATCACTGGCTGGTACAATGGTCTTCACAGATTTAGAACTGGAAGGAACCTTACAGATCATTGTGCTTCTTGCACCTATTTTACAGAGAAGGGAACTGAGGTACAAAGGGGAAAAATAACGTGCCCAAACAGCTTATTAGTGGCTGACATGGGGCTTGAGCCCGTATCTCCTATTCCAGTGATCTTTCCATCAAATCATGATGCCATCTCAAGAGTGGCTGAAGGTTGCTACAGAATTGGCTATACTGGGAAATTAAATCTCCATAAGTCTGGGAGGGTTGAACCCAGAGGAATGGAGATGAATGTGATGATCTCTAGAAGTCTTTCAAGTCTACAGTCCTGGGATCCTCAGCCATTACTCTCCTCCCTTCTTACCCCTCAGTCTCTCCCATGCATTTACCATCCCCTCTCCATCCAGTCTCTCTCATGCATTTATCATCCCCTCTCGACCTTATAAGTTCCTTGATATGAAAGACAGCTCCATTTTTCATTTTATTCTTTGAATCCCCAGTGCCTAGCATGGCATCTAGTACATCCCGAGTGCCTAATTAATACTTAGTGATTGACTCATTTACCGTGGTGGGGTTGATCCCAAATTTGCCTTCTCCATCACCCAGGCTGTACTCTATGAGGGCAAAGGGACCTGAGTCGGCGTCAGTGGCAGTGACAGTGAGGATGATTGTGCCCACTGGTGCATCCTCAAACACAGATTCCTGGGGCCAGTAGGAAGACAGAAGGGAGAGACAGTCAGGCATCAGCTAGTAAAGGTTCTTAATACTTCACTGCCCGTCTAAGCTTGGGAGATCAAGGCTGGTGGATTCTCTGGCATGAGGGTAAATGGGGGATACAGGGCAGGTCCTTCTGGCACTCTTAACAAAAATAATAACAATAATCTTAATGGCTAGCATTTTTATAGGTTTGCAAAACACTTTATGATACATCATATCACCTAGGTCACAACCATGTATTCCTGTTATTATCCCCATTTTAGAAATGAGGAAACTGAGGCTGAGTAAGATTAAGTGACTTGCCTAGGGCCACACAACTAGTAAGTGTCTGAGGTGGGATTCAAACTCAGGTTTTCCTGATTCCTAGTCCAGTACTCTAATCCACTTTTCTACCTAGATGCCCCAAGATCAAGGTCTGGTGGGTTGTGGATAGGGGCTATATTAAATCACTGGCTGACCTCCAAGTAACATTCTACATGATATCACAAATCCCTCACCATTCCTTCCCTTGGAAGACTTGCCCAGGGCTTGTTACATTACAGAAATGATGGCACTCATCTCTGCCTGCCATGCCCATCCTGTACCTCTCCCAGCAGCCTCAATGATATAAGATCATCCACCTGATAGGAGGGCTGGTCAAAGATGGGATTGTTGTCATTGATGTCTACAATCTCCAGGTAGACAGGGATCTCCGCAGCCCTGGGAGGGGAGCCATTGTCTGCAGCTTGGACGGTGAAGTTGACCCAGTGTACCTCTTCATAGTCCACAGTTCGGTTAGCGATGATCTTCCCTGAAATATATAGGAATCCACCAATTCTCCCCATGCCTTCCTCAATAAGAGTGAGAGCTGAGTGGGGCATGGAGCTAAAATTCACTTGGGAGGCAAGTATGGGCAGCAGAAAGGGGCATCAGAGTACCTGAGTTCCAATTCTGTTTGCTGCCTGTGTGAACTCAAGCAAACTACTTTCCCTCTCTGATGAGTCTCAGTTGCCTCTCCTATAAAGTGAAGGGAGTTGTACTCAATTGTTTCTAAAGTTCCTACGTGAACTCTCGATCCCATTCCCTTTTGTCTCCTCCAGAAGACTGACCTTATTATAATCCCCCTTCTTTAAATTTCAGTCTTTCCCAATCTGCTGGCACTTTCCCTGCTCCCCACCAGCTTGACTATCATCCTCCTCTCTCCTTAAAAAACCCTGCTAGGTCACTTGACTCTTTTATCCCCATGATAAGGTCCTATAACTCTCCTTTCCTTAGTTAAAGTCATTGAAAAAGTCATCTCCATTAGGTGCTACCCCTTTCTCTTCTTGCACTCTCTTCTAAACCCTCTTCCCTCTAGCTTCAGATCTCATCCATCATTCAAGTGAGAGCATCCCTTCCAAAGTTACCAGGGATCTCTCCATCGCCAAATTCAATAGCCTTTTCTCAGTTATCCTCCCTTCTCTGCAATATTTAACACCAATCACTGCTTCCTCCTTCTGGATACTTTGCTCTTCACTGCGGGCACACCCCAAGGTTCTGTCCTGGAGGCATCCTCTCTGCTTGTCTGTCCCCCGTATCTGGAATGCTCTCCATCCTCACTTCCAGCTTCCATGGTTTCCCTTAACCCCAACTAAAATCCCATCTTCCACAGGAAACCTTTCTTAATTCTAGTACCTTCCCTCTCTCAATTATTTCCTATTTATCCTGTGTGTAACTCATTTGTAAATATTTTTTGCTTATAGTTTCCCTCATTAAATTGAGAGCTCTATGACTGTCTTTTGCCCTTCATTGTACCTCTAGGGCTTTGCACAGTGCCTAACACATAGTAGGCATTTAACAAATGTTTATTAACTGACTTGGTGATCTTAGTAGCTCTCATGAGTTCAATGATCATTTTGATGCATTTCTATGCAGATTTATTTATCCAGTCCTAACATCTCCCTGACCTCCAGTCTTGAATCATCACCTATCTTTTAGACATTTTGAGCCGGCTGTCTCATGGACTTCTCAATCTCATATTCAAAACGAAACTCCTGTCTTTCCCCTCCAGATCCATCCCTCTTCCAAACTTCCTTAGTTCTGTCAAAAGCACCTCTATCCTTTCTGTCACCTTGTTTTGAAAACTCAGTATCATCCTGGATCCTTCCTTTCATTCATCCAACATTTCCCGTCAGTTTTCAAATCTTTGTCTTTCTCTCCAGGACATCTCTCATATATTCTCCCATTCAGCCACCATCCTGGGTCAAGCCCCGACCATTTCAATGAGACCATTGGAATAGCCTTTGACCTGATGTCCCTGCTTCATCTCTCTCCCCTCCAACCCATCCTCTATGCAGCAGCCAGTGTGATTTTCCTAGGATGCAGGTCTTCTCTACTCAATAACCTCAAGTGATTCGCTATTACTTTTTTTTTGGCTAGGCAATGGGGTTAAGTGATTTGCCCAGGGTCACACAGCTAGTAAGTGTCAAGTGTCTGAGGCTGGATTTGAACTCAGGTCCTCCTGACTCCAGGGCTGGTGCTCTATCCACTGTGTCACCATTGCTGCCCCTATTCTCTATGACTTTTAGGATCAAATATGAACCTTTCTTGTTGGCATTCAAAACCTCTTTAAAACCTGACCCACTCTTACCTTTCCAGTCTTCATATATATCCCTCCCCTCCATGGACTCAGTGGCCCAGCCATACTAGCCCCCTTCCTGTTCCTCACATAGGAAGCTCCATCTCTTCCACATCTCTGCATTGGCTGCCTGGAACGCTCTCTCTCCTCAGTCAGTCAATAAACATGTATGAAGTGCCTACCATGTGCCAACTTAGTTCTTTCCTTTAGAATCTCTGGTTTCCTTCAAGACCCAGTTCATGTTTCACTTTCTGCAGAGGCCTTTCCTGGTACTCCTGCTGCTACTGCCTTCTGCTCTAAGGCGACTTGGTATTTACTTGGTATGTATGTTGCACACACACATATGTAGAAGTATACAGGATACATGTATATGTATAAATACACATGATATACATGCATATGAATTATATTAGCATTTGCATATACATATGCACATACATGTATGTGTGCATGTATGTATTACTCCATTAGAATATAACAGGCAGGGACGGTTTTAGCTTTTTCTTTGTATGTCTTATGAAAACAGTGCTTGGCACATACTAAGTGCTTAGTAAATGATAGTTGATCAATTGCTTACAATTCTATGTTCTATGATACTATCAGGTAATATGGGGAGCTGGTTCAGGAAGAGGCCAGAAGATGAATCTAGGTAAAGTCTCTTTAGGAGATATTCTTGTAAGGTGGCAGCATCTAGCTGGAGGACCTCCAAGTTAGAGGGTAACTGGATTATGTTCTAATTACCCTCTTTGGTGGAGGGGTGAAGAAAACCCTAGGGTTCTAAAATAGTCAACACCAACAGGCTAATAATTCTTATGCAGATAGCTTTCCCCTTTGGCCTTTCTGCCCTACACTGATTTCTAGTGGTAACTGGGGGGATGGTGAGTTATATCTCCTGTAAGGTTCATGCCCCAACCCAGGGCCAGGCACATCCCTTGTTTCCCTCATCATTGGACTAAAGAATGAATGGGAACATTACCACCTTGGAGCCTGGCCCAAACACAAAATAATAGGGAAGGAAAGTGTGGTCTAAGTCTGAAGAATTGGTAATATCTCACCAATTCCCATCTCCCCAAGGGTAGAGAAGAGGCTCATCTATTCCCCCTCCAAAAGAACACTGGTATCATCTGGGTGTCCAGCTTACCCGCTGAGGAGTCTTCCAACTGGACATACCCCAGGGGCACCAAGTTGAGCAGGGTGTAAGTGATCTGCCCATTGACCCCCTTGTCTGGATCATAGGCTGACACAGCAATGAGTGTGGTGCCTGGCGTTGCCCCCTCCAGGATCCGTTCCGTGTAGTAGGTGATCCCAAAGGGCCGGAATTGGGGCGTGTTGTCATTGACATCCAGAATATTGACCGTCAGCTTGGCTGGGAAGGGGAGACAGAGGAGAGAAGCAGTGACCAGGGGTGCAGGAGGATGAAGGGGGTGAGGACAGACAAATGATTTCAGCTGAGGGAGGCTGTCTTCTTGCTGCTTAGGCCCTCTTCTTACATTCTCAGGGTACTGCTCATCTGGGTAGGGAGGAAGACCTGGGTCAGAGAGGGTTGCTTTAGGATGCATAGGGACAAATGGGCTGGAAAATGATCTGGGGGCACAGGAGAGTTAAAATGAAAGGTAAGAGCTGAGTAGGTACTCCAGAGTTGGTTTTAATGGCCATCTCTCCAGGAGTCTGAAGGAATTCCATGTAGAGAGATGGATCTTAAGAAAATGAGGTAGGAGACCCAGGCGTGCTCTCCAGAAGGGTCTTCAGGCCTCGCCTTGTCCACTCTTGGCCCCCTAGCCTCAGTTCTCAGCTGCCCCAGCTTTCCTCCGATTTCTCCACCCTGTCCCAAAGGTTCCCTATTACTTAATGGCTTACAAAGTGCTTCCTCTGCCACCATCTTCCAAAGTGTCCAATGCAGGTAGTTTTCTTTTTATTTTAAATATGAGGAAACTGAGACTTGCTCAAGAAAACATAGCTAGGGCGGTAGTAGCCCAAATATTGACTGCTCCTCTCCTTAGTCTGCCTTGTGTAAAACCTGAGAGTAGTCCTTACGTGTAGTATTACTGTTTCAGTGTGTATATGTACATATATACATACATATGTAAAACATGAGTGCATAATATATGTGTAATATATCATATATGTGTATAAAATTAGTTTCTCTTTCAAAAGGATGTTATTCTGGGGGTGCTGGCAGGGACATGCTGGTGAATGTTTAACAATTGCTGTCCAAAAAAATGTACAAAAGCCATGTAATTTGGTTTAATCTGCACTATTAATATTTTCTCCATCACTTTTAAAAGTCAAGACAATCAGGGGCAGCTAGGTGGTACAGTGGATAGAGCTCTGGCCTTGAGATCAGGAGGACCTGAGTTCAAATCCAGTCTCAGACACATGACACTTACTAGCTGTGTGACCCTGGACAAGTCACTTAACCCTGATTATCTCACCAAAAAACAAAAAGTCAAGACAATCCACAAGACAACAAAACAAAGAAGCCCTGATTTGTGGTATTCGCCATTTTCTAAGGTGTAAATAATAAATGCTCACACTGAAAATGAAATAATTTTAATTTGTTTAAACATCCCCCCCCCCCACTAGGGCTGGACACTGTATCCCTCCCCTTAGCTCTTGAGAGCTCCTGTCCAAGCTGGCTCCAGCATGTCCCTGGGAACAGCTTACATTTCAGGATAGTTTATGTTTGGACCAATAACAGTAAGTGTTAGAGGCCAGGACTTTAAGTCAGGTCCACCTCCAAATACACTATTTCCAGGGTGTGTTTAACGTGAAAAGGGATGGATTAGTAGTAAGGAAGACCTGGGTTCAAATCCTGCCAGGATTAGTGAAAGGTCATGAATTACCAATACTACTCTCTATTTAAAGATATGTAGTCAGAGTTTCAAATATTCAGTGTGGGTAGATCCTTTTGTGAATGAGAAGGGCAATTTCTGGAGTCACCACCAAAGCTAAGTACTGTCCTTGTGAGAGGTAATAAGACGCAGTCTTTGGCTGATCCCTAGAAAGTGTTAAAAATGGAAATGAGTCCAGTTGAGGGCTTTCAGCCCAAACCACTAGGGAAGATGCTAATGTCTCTTTTCCTTTTCATGAAGCTCAGGGCTTCTGATTGTCTAGCTATCACACCTCTGCTGGTTTTGGGCTAGGGAGATCTCCAAGGAGTGAGTACAATGTTAGGTCTTCTACTTCTCAGTCCAGTGAAGGGATTTCTATACTGGGAAGGGGGTTAGATAAAATATTGTCCAGATATAGGAGACTAGAGAAGTTTTCTTATCGAGCCTCCAAATAGGACGACTCTAAAATATCCCAGAGATAATGGGCATCTCTTCTACTATCCCTCCAACAACCCTCCTGGGGAAGGACACTACATCCTTCCCCTTAGCATCCTATTTTAGCAGCTAACTAGTACTCTGTCTAATCTGACTTTGTCCTCCTGCCTCAAGAACACAAGGCTCTACCAATGCCTCTTATGTCCCAGTTTTGCAAATCATTGCTCCTGGAAGGGTCATAGGGAAAATCCCAGAAGACCCTACCTCTCCAATGCTTTGTCTGAATCCAAGTGGGAGATACTGAAGGAAGAGAAGGCACCTGCACCTCCATCCTCAAAAGGCCAGTCTGACTCATTTCTTTACATGGATATTTTCCTGGATTTTTCTTTCTAAATTTCCTTCCTGGTTGTTGTTGTTGTTCAGTTGTTTCAGTTGTGTCCAACTCTTTGTGACTCCTTTTGGGGTCTTCTTAGCAAAGATACTGGAGAGGTTTGCCATTTACTTCTCTAGCTCATTTTAAAGAAGAGGAAATTGAAGCAAACAGGATCAAATGACTTGCCTAGGGTCGCACAGCTAGTAAGTGTTTGAGGCTGGATTGGAACTCAGGTCTTCCTGGCACCAGGCCTGGAAGTCTATCCACTGAGCCAGCTAGCTGCTCTAATAGCTTAAACCCTATTATTTCCAGTTGTACATATTCATCCTGCATTAAGTCTCTGCTGCTCAGCCTTCTCTTCTAGACTTGAACAATCCCAGCAGTAAAAAAAAGCAAAGGACTTCAAGACCCAGGCTTGAATTACACACATACTAGCTGTGACCTTGAGCAACTTATTCAAACTCCCAGAGCCTCAGTCTTAAATGCTTCAGAAAGATGTGCTATTCTTCATACTTTTATGTCTCCATGGATCTGGGATCTCACTGGTGAATTACCTTACTCAGGTTCAGATTGTAGTCTATTCCCATTTTGCTTTCTCATGGACTTCTATCTGTGCCATTCCATAAATCCTCCAGCAGGAGAGCTATCCAGGGTGCTGGAGATCTTTGGTCTGGTTCTTTATATAGTCTGTGATTGTCCAACATGATCTGTATTTCTTGTCACTTACCATTAACCATCCTACCCAGTCATATGTTGTTATTATTTTAACCTTTCTTATGTCCATTGTTATGTTAATTTCTTTAAATTCTCCAGACTTTGACACCATGCATCAACTACCTTCTTCCTCTGCCCCTTCACCTGTTGGTGAGCACCTCCTGGAACTTCCATTTCTCCACACTTCGACACCATACCACCCTCCTCTTTTAGTTTCCCTTTTCTGAGTTGTCTTCTTTTACTAGAATGTAAACTCCCCGAGGGCAGGGATTGCTTTTTTTTTGCTTGTATTTATATCCCCAGTACTTCAGCATAGTGCTTGGCATATAGCAAATGCTTCATAAATACTAATTGACTTGACTTGACTCTACTTTTTAGGAATGTAAAGAGAACACAAGGAATCCCTCTAGTACATTGCATGGATCCCTTGTGTAAAATTCATGGGAAGACATGGATGAGAGTCTTAAGACAGGCAGGCATGGATGGATTGTGGGCTGCATTGTTAGAAGGAATACTTAGATCAATGATATCACATCTATTGGAATAGGAGTTCTTAACCTTTCGTTGTGTCCTGAACCTCTTTGGCAGTATCTGGTAAAGCCTATGAGCCCCTTCTCTGAATAATTTTTTTTTTGAGGCACTTGGGGTTAAGTGACTTGCCCAGGGTCACACAGCTAGTCAGTGTCAAGTGTTTGGTCTGAGGCTAGATTTGAATTCAGGTCCTCCTGACTCCAGGGCCAGTGCTGTATCCACTGTGCCACCTAGCTACCCCCCAGAATAATGTTTTTAATGATGCGTGAAATAAAACACACAGAATTACCAAGGAAACCAATTATGTTAAAATACAATTGTTAAGATATTAAAAAAAGTTCACAGATTCCAGTTTAAGAACTTCTATAATTAATGTTTAGGCTCCTAGAACATGTAGATAATTATAAGTTTGGCCTAAAGTCCTTGCAGACATCTAAGCTTTTGAGCCAAAGAGGTAAGGGCCTTACAGACATGGCTTACTTACCATTGGGCACACTCACAGCGTTTTCAGGCAGATCACTGGCATTATCAATCACAGAAATGGTGACTTCATAGGTGGCAACCAGTTCTCGATTCAAGGGCGATTTCACCATCACAGAACCTGTCAAGTCAGACCAGTCCTACCATTAGTCTCATTGGGAGCTCCCCCAGAAGTCCCTGCCTAAATAACAACCTCCTTTATTCTCCCAATTCTTCCTCCTAGCCCCTCCCCCCACTTCCATTCCCCAGAGAGCAAGGAAGGGAAGAAATCATTTCTTGTCCTATAGACTTCTCTGGCCTTGTCTGGCTCAGAGTGCATGGGCCATCTGGAACCATTCAAGGTTCAGTGCAATATACAGACCTCTTGCTATTGGCCAGTGAAGTCTTGGACAAATCTCTCTGGGTCACAGTCTTCTCCTTGCCCAGTATTAATAACCAGGCAGAATCAGATTACAATATTAAAATGGATATTGAGGGCAACTCTAAATGGGAAAAGTCCCAGGGTGTGGGAAACCTGGTGGGTGTTTGTAGCAAGAGAGTGAGGCAATGTTCCCCTTTGTCTTGGGGTGTGTGTGTGTGTGTGTGTGTGTGTGTGTGTGTGTGTGTGTTATGGGATATATACACACATATTTATATTTATATATGCCTCAAATCTTTTTTGAAATCATCTCTTTCCTTTCTATTGGCTGTCTCCTAGAGACACTGCCAAGTCAACAGATGAGTTCTTCACCCCTCAGATGTGAATGTTTGTCATTCACAGCAGAGGTCATTTGGATTTCCCACGTCTAAGGGGAGGATCTGGAAGGGCCATTCTTCCCCCAACTGTGAAGTGGTAACCTCTAATGCCCACCCCCAATTCTGATGTGAAACTTCTTGCCTTCCCCATTGGGTCTCTTCTAAATCTGCTGCTTGAGATTCCTGAGGCCTATCTAGCAGGCCCCCAGTCCTCAAAAGTCCCCCAGACCAATGTGGGCTGTCACTTACCCCAGCAGTGGTCTCCTCCTCCTTTTTCTCCTCCTCTAATTCCCCCTTCCCAGGTCTGGGGAGTGGGGAAAGGGGAGGGGATGGCTGGATTCAGTCTGCAAAGGCCAATCTACCACCTTGGCTGACGATGGCCCCAGTGGGCAGCCCCACAGGATGGGGAAGATGAGGAATGATGCAGTGGATATGAAGAGAGATAATGGTATGAAGCAGACAAGAGATGAGATGAGAAGTGATAAAGAAATAGAAAGCTCAAACCTGTGGGCCTGCCAGCCATGAGAAAGAGAGAAAAGGATTAAAACCAGTTAGTTCAAAGTATAGGAGAAATAACCAAAGGTGGAGGACATAGGGAGAGAGACCCCAGAGCAATTAGGGCAGAGTAGAAGAGAGAAGAGAGAGGCAAATGGCAAAAGGAAAGGGGAGAAGGAAAAACAGAAGGAAGATAAAGTGAGAGGATAGAAAAGGAGACAAGAATAGGAGATGAAATCCAAATGAAGAGGTGAGATGGGGCTTGGGAGGGAAGAGAGGTATTTAGTTGGGAGAAGAGATGGAAATGGAGATTATACCAAAGAAGGAGGGAAAGAAAGACATGAAGACAGAAAGAGAAGAACAGAATGGAGGAAGAAGGAAAGGAGAGTTAGCAATCAATGGAGCTAGAAATGGGAAGAGAAGTTAGAGTGAAGGGGCAAAGGAAGAAGAGAAAGAAGGGAGTATTAATGTTAGTAAAGAAAATAACAATAACACTAGCTCTTGGGCAGGGGCTGGATTCTTGATTTCATGCATATAGGGAACTTCTGGCATGAAAACTCTCTCCACCAATATAGATCAACAACTTGGCTGTACCTTAAAGTCTTGGAGAGTTTCCTGAGGCAATAAGAGGTCAATTGACCTGCCCCAACCACAGACAATATGTGCCAGAGGGAGTTTACCATTTAAGGAGCATTTTCCATATAACAACTCTATAAGGTAGCAGCAAAAGTGTTTTCAGCCCCATTTTATAGATGAGGAAACACATTCAAACTGCCCATGGTAAGTGGTAGAGAAGGGACCAAAACTCAGGTCTTTTTACTCTGACTCTGCATTCTTTCCTTTATTACAAGAAGAGAGAATACATAAGGAAAGAGAAGCAAGGGGGAAAAACAGAGAGCAAGGGAGGAGAGGAGGAGTGAAGAAAAGGAGGAGGGAAGATCCAGCTTGAGAAAGAGAAGGAAAAAGGAGAGTAAGCTCTTATACCTGTGTTGATATTCACAGCAAAGGCCTCTTCCTGGTTGGGTACTAGGCGGTCAGTGTCATCCTTGGCTACTATGTCAATAATGAAGTATTCCAGCTCTGGACTCAGGTCACGGTCGATGGCGGTGACATTGGCAATGATGGTACCTGGATCAACCGACTCAAGCACACTCACAGTCTGGATGGGATTGAGGAATTCAGGCCGGGAGTCATTGATGTCATCAATAAGGATGGTGATGATGGCGGTGCCTGAAAGGGGCACGGTGCCTCGGTCTGCTGCCACCACTACCAGCCTATAGGATTCTTGTTCCTCCCTGTCAATGGTGATGTTGCCAACCTGGATGACCCCTGTGACGGGATGGATCACAAAACGGTCTTGGGCCCCTGCCTGAATTCGGTAGACCAGCTCCCCATTGAGGCCACTGTCTTCATCTGTGGCTGTGACTTGAAGGACAGAAAAGCCTGTGGGTACAAAGAAGGGAAAACAGGGTCTCATGTTAACCTCTGGGTAGCAATTCATAGGCTTGCATTTTATTCATTTTATGTTCTCAGTTTTGACTCTTTCAGATGATTTAAAACTCTAGCCCCACCTTTTGCTGATTACCCCATCAGATTTTTTTTTTCTCCTTGAGGGCAGAGACTGTCTTTTGTCTTTCTTTGTATCCCCAGCACTTAGCACACTGCCTGGCACATAGTAGGTGTTTAATAAATATTTATTGACTGACTGATTATATTGCCCCTAGTAGACTAATGGGTCTGGTCCATGAGGGCCAAACACTCATCTTCTATCTTACTACTAGCCTGGGACACCTAGGACCTCGTGTGTCCCCAGGGATCTCTCTCACCTGCAGGGCAGTTCTCTAGTAGGTGTACAGTTAGGGTCGAAGGCATGAATGTAGGCCAGTTGTCATTGTCATCCAGGATAGTGATGACAAGCTCAGCAGTGCCATTGAGGAGCCCAATATCTTCAGCCAGCAACAGCAGCTCCAGGATTGGCGGGAAGAAAGCTTCTCGGTCAATCAGAACACCTTGCTTCACCACCACCACGCCTACAGTGAGACAGGCAGTCGTGGTAGCAAGAAGGACAGGAGGAGAGAGAGACAGAGAGAAAGAGAATCAGAGAGAGAGAGAGAGAGAGAGAGAGAGAGAGAGAGAGACAGAGAGAGAGAGACAGAGACAGAGACAGAGATAGAGAGAGAGAATAAGGCATAGAAATGGAATGTATGGTTAGATGAAAGTATAAGAGAGTGAGCAAGGGTAGAAATAGAGAAAATGGGCAAAAACAAGGAAGGAAGATGGGGGAAACAGGCAGAGAAAATAGATATAAAAGAAAGTATAAAAATAGAAAAAAGATAAAAATTAGAGAGATAGCTAGTATTTATATAGCACTTTAAGGTTCACAAAGATCTTTATAAATATTCTCATTTTATCCTCACAACAACTCTGGGAAGTAGGTGCTACTATTATCCCAATTTTACAGTTGAGAAAAACTGAGGCAGATAGAAGCTGTACTGCTTAGGGCTTCACAGACAGTGTCTGAGTCTGGATTTAAACTTAGGTCTTACTGAGTATAGGTCCGGTGCTCTATCCACTGTAACTACCTAGATGCCTCAGGAAGGAAGGAAGAAGAGAGAAAGGAAAAATCATTTCCCTCTTAAAACTGATATTTCTCTTCCCATCCTTCCAATTGCTGATCCTTTCTCAAGGCCCCTTCTGAAATCCTTGAGAGTCGCCTTGCTGTATGAATGAAGTTAGGGTTCACAGGACACCAGGTTGGAGCTGCTCTATGAGAGGAACTCAAATATTTTGGTTTCAGTCTCCTACGTAGGATAAAAGTTGTGATCCTCTCTTCTAAAGGCTGGTAATCTTGACAGAGGGGAGCTCTCAGTTCTGGCATTATCTGCCTAAGCTTCTGGGGACCCATGGGAGGAAGGCAGTTTTCTCTGTATCTCTGCTGTCTCTCTGACCATCAGAATATTCTTCTGAGTGTATAGTAAAGGCCAAGGGGGTGAATATAGGCCAGTAACTGGGGGAGTTTTTGAAACTCCTCAGACCTTATGCTGCAAACTTATACTTCTTCCCTCCCAAACACACAGATTTCATAATCAACTGCCAAACAGAAATAGTGAGAAGCTGCTTAACACCTCCATCCTTCAAGTTTTAGGGCCTTGACACAGTGTGTGCTTATGGGTTTAGTATTAGGGTGTGTATAGGGGCAGACAGCAAGGGTCTCCCTTGTAAGCCACCTGGTTTTGGGGACCCTATGGGCAGAAGTACTAAGAGAAGGAGTCCTGAAGACCTAGAGGCCAAAGAAAGGCAAAGAAAGTTCATGGAAAGCTACTTCCCCTTCATCATCAGATAGCAAGCTAAGGCGCCTATACTAGGGAGAGATGGAGGCTGTATATGAAAAGCCAAGGGCTCCAGAATTGCGGTATAGCTGATATTACTTTCACTTACTGAATGTTTCTATGTAAGACAACAATAAAACGACAAAACCAGCAGAAGACGGAAACTCCTCCGGTGACCTGTTGATTGAACCCTACCCTTTGAAACAAGCACTTTGGCAAAATTTCTCCATCTTTGGTAGGCGTTTCATTTGGTCCTAACCACAGACAAAAGCACGGGAGTTCATCTCCCAGTGAATGTGCAGGAAAGGCTCAGCTGTGGTGAGTTTGGGAGTCTCCTCGGGTAGCTGTGCTGCTAGATTTAGCCCTGAGGTTATCATTCCATACAGTCTTCACTCACAGCAGTATGGAGGAATAATAATTATAATGATGGCTAGCTTTTATGTATTGGTTTACAAACATCATTTTATCTTATCTTCACAACAACTCTATGAGGTAGGTATTATTATTATCCCCATTTTACAGATGAGGAAATAGGGAGAGAGAGGTTAAGTGTCTTGCTCAGGATTACACAGACTGGATTTGAACTCAGGTCTTTCTCAGTCTAGTTCAATATTTGTAAAGTGCTTAGCACAATGTCTGGTACATAGTGGGCCCTATAGAAATACTGGTTGTTATTATTAGAATGCCTCCGAATCATTATCTTGCCTCAGAATGGCGAGAGGACATTATCCAGAGTCTCAGGAGACCTGACTTCCACTCCTGCTTCAGACACTTACTAGCTGGGTAGCTTTGCACAAATCATCTGACTTCTCAGAGATTCACTTTCTCATCTGTAAAGTGGGAGAATTACACCATCTCTTTCATAGAGTCATTGGGAGTGTTTTCATTATGGTTTCCTCTCTGAGGGGCCCCATAACCGTATGCTCATCTCTTGGTAAGGGGAAGGACTCTGGGGGCCAGCTGGAGCTTCTCAGACCACAAAAGACATGAGTTGGTGATGAAATCTGATTGTCAGCTTGATATGTGGACAGAGTCTCTGAAGTTTCCCCAGCCAGGTTGTTGAGAATCAGCCCTGGGGCTGATCTCCCCCAGCAGGGGACTTTATGAGAAACTGAGGGGCTTAAGAAATGGAGGGTTGGAGGCCTCACCAGTGGTATTGTCAATGTCGAAGAGGTCACTCTGGGTCCCTAGGAGTCTGTAGGTCACCACTGCATTAATGCCAAGGTCATCGTCCAGGGCCAGGACTGGCCCATTCAGCACTGTGATGGGAGTCCCTGTGAGAGATGGATGAATGCAGACATCACCTCTGGGAAGGGGATGAGTCCCCACTGCCCCCTCCCTCCTCCCACTTCCCCAGGTGACCCATGGCTGACAATGAATGAGTGAGGTAGATGGGGTGAGGGCCCCCATGGAGACAGGGGTTGAGACAAGTGATGGAGCGATGGCTGTGGTAGCCTTGGCAGACTGAACTCAGGTGGGGAGCAGCCTCAAAGCCCTGCTGGGGGAGAAAACAAAACATAACTGTGAGCAAGCCCACTGGGGGCCAGGGCTGAGCCTGGGACCTGAGGCCTGCCTTCCCAGCAGCCTTTGAAGCAGAATCACCCTGGAGAGTCTCTGGGCAGTTTCCTGACTTCCCTCTGACATGCAAACTTCTGTACGTGGCTAGGTGTGAGTACCTGTTTTCATTCATGAGCACATAGCTGTGAATTTGAGCACATGCATAGCATCCCATGTTCACTCATGTATGTGTTTGTGCTGGTATACTTGTATGTACATGTATGTACTTTTTTATATTTGTGCATATATCTATACATATCTACAAGTGCACATGTACACATGCAAATGTGGGCTATGCTTATCACCTGAGTATATAAGTGTACATAAACATACGCATGGCTATCTCTTGTATGTATTCACCCACATGTTTGTGGGCATGTATCTGTAAGTGTGTGAGAATCTGATCTCTGGGGAATGCCTAAGGAAAGGCTGTACTTTGGGACATTAGTTCCCTTCCCAAGATTCACTCCTGTTTAGCTAGGACTGTGGAAATAGATGCACCAGGAGGTTTATTTCCACCATTCAATGCTTCAGTGACCAGGGGTTGTATGATTGGGCAATGACTGCCTCCTGGTGGCGCAACTTGTCTACTCATAGCCACATGGGTCTACCCTGACTTTGAGTTCCCCAAATCCGTGGTCTTATGGTGACTCTGCAAACCAAACAGCCTAGTCAAGTTTGGTGCTCTAATACAGAAGCAGATGCCTGGCCTTGTCCTTATGGCCAATAGTGGGGAGATATCTGCTGCCTGATATCTTCAGACTCTTGGAGGAAATTTGTTGGTAAGGGTAGAGAGGGGGCAGAAGCCCATATGCTGGCATTAAAGGAGGCAGGGCATACTCTTTAAAGCCTCTTGTCACTGAGGTGGAGGGACAGAATGGAGGCCATCAGAGAGGACAGTGGGAGGGTTAATCTTGCCTAGAAAACTCTTTGTGACTGATCTGAGACCACCTCCTCTGCTTCCTAGGAGAGGAGCCTCTGCCCAATTCACAGTCTTTGTCAAATCCATCTTCCCAGGGCCAGCATTTGGGTTCCTTCCCTGAAGGAGGTAGACTTAGAAGCCATAGCCAACTCTTCCTTCCATAAGCCGCTAGAGGGCTCCCTTTGGCATTTCCTCATCAACTGCCCCATCCACCATTTCATCATTTCCCAAGTTAGTGTGTCTTTTCTCCCCAATGAGATTGTGCAGTTTTTAAAAGTGGGGCTCATGTCTTTTATTTCTCTGGAGTTTTGCACCACTCACTCCCAACACCCAATGGGAGATTCCCAAGTCCTGCCAGGTTAGGGCAAGTGGTTTCCTTTCCACTGACACCACGTGGCTAGCACCTTAAAGCAGTAATAAGTTTTGTGGAAGCTGTGGCAACACTAGAAATGGAGCTGGTAGCTCTTGCTATGTTGACAAGGGTCTCTGTCCCCTTAACATAGAAAACTTCCACAGTTCAATTTAATGCAATAAGACAATCATTAAAGAACTACTATGTGCCAGGCATTGGACTAGGAGCAATGCCTGACCAAATGACCAGTCCTTATCCTCACAAAGCTCATATTCTACACTGCCTAGTAAAGCCCAGGCCAAGATCAGGGGCTCAGTAAATAACTCAATGAACTGACATTCTCTTTCCCTCTTTTCATCTCCCCAACCTCCCATCGCTGTAAGTCCTGGCACCCTGCCTAGGGGTTTCCCAGGGGTTGGGTCTCTTTTGGACATACCTGCAGGAGAATTCTCCATCACCTCTGCCTGGTAGGTGCTCTGGGTGAAGAGTGGGTGGTTGTCATTTTCATCTTCAAGTGAGACCACCAGTAAGTCAAAATCCTGGGTGGGGGGAAGAAGAGGATGGTGGTGGGACAGGGCAGGGGCAGGGGCCAGCACTCTCAAAGGGGCATACTATAGGCAGAGGGCTGCAAAATATGAGCATGGGACACCAGATGGACGACGCAGAAACAAGAAAAGGGAGGGGGTAGTGACTTTTAGAAAACAATAACATTTTGCCTTTGTCTGCCATTTTCTATTTTTCAGTGATTTCTCATTTGGTCCTACACCCCAGTGAAATAGGTATGATGGGTAATTATCACCATTATTTCAGAACATGGAGAAACTAGGGCTCAGAAATCATGAGTAGTTTTGTTATTGAGATGGCTTGCCGGGGCCCTGAGATCCATCTTGTTTAGTTTGCTTTTTTCCTTATGTGTCATATCCAGGACAACTCCCATCTGTTTATTTCTTCTTTTTTTTTTTTTGTCCTTAAAGTTTTACTGTTGCCTTTTGCATTTACATTAGTCATTTCTGGAAATTCCTCTCCACCCTCTTACCAAAACTGAACCTTCCCTTTAACTAAGAAAAACGGTTAAGCAAAAACATCCAACACTCTGACTCTGATGGAAAGGATATCTGTATGTCATTCTGCCTGCCTCTCTGCTGAGAGGAGAGAAGTGTGTTGTCTCATTCGTTCACTTGGAGTTTTAGTTACTCAGAATCCATCTTTCTTTCAGTGACATTTTCATTTACATTTTTGGGGGTTGTCATGGATCTTGTTTCCACTTTCTACTCACTCATCTGCTCTGTCCCTTGACCAAAGTCCTCTTCTGATGCCTTGTGGGGAGGTGACCTTGGGTTCTCCAAGGCTATGGGAGCAGGGTGCAAGGTCTCGTGTATTCTACTAAGCTGGGAAGGCTTTTAGTATGGATTTAATGAGAGACTGAATGCCTGTGATCTGAGGACCAGTCTAGCTATAGTTGGGAGAAGCCAAGTTGGCCACAGGCTGACAAATTCTTTGGTCACAGTAACTTCCAAACACCGTGTACTAGGGCCCAGAGAAGTGGTGATCTGTATTGGTTGAGGGATTATTCATATCCGTGATTACTCATTGATATGAGTAATCCATTAGATTGTAAGCTCCTTGAGGGTAAGGACTATCTTTTGTCTCTTTTTGTATCCTCAGCACTTACCATGGTCCCTAGCACATAGTAGGCTTTTAATAAATAAATATTTATTTGTTTGTTGACCAATGAAATCATGGATCCTTGAAGAACTGATGAAAAAGAGGCATCAAGAAACCTGTGGACACCGATCATGTCCTCACAAGTGCAATCACCTGCACATCCCCCCAAGAGACTGAAGTGGCATTTTCAGTTTCCTAGAGCACAGAGATGTTATATGCCTACATCAAGCCTATAGAGTTCCAAAGACTTACCAGCACAGTTACGAGTGACTTTATAATCGCACAGAGTAAGGCTTGGGCATCACGTACCAATGACAAGTGCATATACTTGCATACTGTAAATGCTCATTGAATAGAGTCGAAGCCAAGAGTAGGTGAGTGGGGAGTTCAGTGGGAGATCTAGATGGCGAGGGGACTGGCGAAGGATGAAGAAGAGCGGAAGATAAGACGGGGGGAGGGGTTGGCAGGAGAGCTCTCTTCAGGCATAGCTTTGTTCTGCTCGGCCCCAAAGAGCAGAACAGACTTCGACCTGATGTAAGAAGAATCCCTAAATCTGCCTTCCTTGATGACAGCAGTTTCCAAGTGGAATGGTGTGCTTTGGGAGGGAGGGGGTGCCTCCTCACCAGAGGTCTTTAAGCAATAGCTGCATGATGGCTCCCGTGTATGTTGTAGAGGTCTGTCTTATTCAGGCGTGGGTGGGACCAAACAGCTGCTGAATTTCCATTTAACTGTGCTTTTGAAATGAGATTGAGAGCCAGGTTTTCTCATTCCTACACCACATTCCCCACTCCCCCACCACGGGCATCCTTAAGATATACGCAAGAAAGGAAAGAAGAACAAATGGGAAGAGGAAAAAGAAAAGGCAGAGATCAAAGAAAGGCAGAGGGGGCAGAACAACACAAAGAAGAAGAGGGAGATATTGAGAGCGTCAACATTTTTTAAAGCTCAAAGGGCTCAGAGATAATCTAGTTTTAGGATAATGTCACACAGAGCTGGAGGGCACCTAAGATCTCATTTAGACTAGCCCTCTCATTTTACAGATCAGCAAATAGACTCAGAGAAGGAAGTGAATTCTGCTCTTTCCGCTATACCACATAGGGAAGGGGAGAGAAAGAGACTTCCTAAAGCGATCTCCTGGACATAAACTGTTCCTCCTTGCTTTGATAATGGCAAAGGGAAGAAATGATTCAACCTAACTGACATTTGAGGATCCTTTCAGGACTGTGGAGAGCACCTGTGTACATGGGAGGTAAGGGCCGTCATACACAAAGAGAAGGAGTCTTCCCATCTTCCTATCTCACCCTTTGTCCTCTGCCCCATCCCCACCCTGCCCCTAGTTCTGACACTCACTCACCCTTCTGGCAATGCGTGGGTTTTCCGGGTTGTCCTTCACAGAAATAGTCAATTTATACTCAGGAATCCTTTCTCGATCCAAGGGTCTGTTCACAGTGATTATCCCTGTCTGCGAAGGGAAGAGGTGAAATGAATATGTGTTTGAGGGTCTAGTTGGGGAGGAGGTCCCTCCCCACCTGAAAGATCCCTCCTCTTCTGAGGCCTTCCATCCTTTTGGCCCTGGAGATAGATGAGTTGCAGCCACCGTAGCAGGCTCAGAAGACTATGTTTCATGGATGAGGTTCATGACCTCTGGGGGGCAGTGTTTCCCAGCCTTGGTTCATATATGGCTATAAAGTTCTCCAAAGAAATTGGATTTTAATTTTTTATCATTTAACAAACCACCACAACAAAACATGGCATGTAATGCTCCCCTCCATCCCTCCCTGAGGTGAGGGCTAAATCTCCGTAATCGAACAAATAGCATCACGGTCTGGCTGAGACAGACCATTGATGTGGACAGATATACTAATAACAGACCAAGTTAGTGGTGCCCATGGAGCAAATCCCAGCACCAAGTGGGTCATAACCAAGTGGGGGATCAGCCTTGACAGCGAGGCTAAGGGTTAAGTTGAGAGGGAGGGTAGAGGCAGGGATGGGAATAGGAAAAGGATGGTAACATTCAAACCAAAGTCCCCAAGACCACATTTCCACTTAAAGGCATACATATTTTTTTTTCTTTATGGGTCACAGAGTGGCCAAGGAAAAGTAGACAAAGGCAAGGAGTATGGTTTCTGTCTTTTTGATATGGTTAAGCATGATCTTGGAGGAGGTTCAATGAGCTCCCAAGAACAGGACACATCTTTGCTGGATTGAGTGCTGGTGGTTGGCTTGGGGCAGAAGGGTGTGTCCGTGTCTGTGTCCATGTCCGTGTGTGTGTGTGTGTGTGTGTGTGTGTGTGTGTGTGTGTGTGTGTGTGTGTGTGTGTACTGTACGAATCACTGCCCAAAAAGAGTCAAGAGGAGGAAAGGAGTCCCACCGTGGCATTGATGAAGAAGGCATTGTTTCTGTTGCCAGCAGTAATATTGAAGGTGAGGAGCGCATTGGGGCCGCTATCAGCATCGCTGGCCAGGATGTGGGCCACAAAGCTAGACACAGGGCTGTTCTCACTGATGGTGATGTTCATGGGCAGATTCAGCAATACCGGGTCATTGTCATTGATGTCCAGCACACGGATTCCCACCAGCATCTGGGACAAGGGATGGAGAAGAGGCAACGGCATGAGTCCAGGGCAAATGGAGAGGAAGAAGAAGGGGAAAAACTGAGAGAAGGAGGAATTCATTTCACCAAAATAAGCATTTGCGAAGTATTCGTTAAGTGCTAGGCACTGGCCAAACAAAGACAAAAACAGGAGAGTCCCTGCCCTCAAGGAACTTAGAGTCTACTGGGAAAAGTGAAGAAGGAAGAGGAAGAGGGTGAAGGGAAAGAAAAGGACAAAAAAGAAGAGGAGTAAGATGGCAAAGAAGAAGAGGAAAGAGGGGGAAAGGGGAAGAAGAGAAGAAAGAGGATCTGAGGACAGAAATAAATCTAGCAGAGGGTCCCAGACAAGAAGGTCTAGAACTCACCACAGATAATGCTAGTTAGACCACTTAGGGTATGAGGGACAGCATTCCCATTGCTGGGCTGTATTGTGTAAATTATATAACAGTACTACTGTAGTAATAACAATTACTTTATTATTATTAATATTAATATTATTATTATATAAAAGCTAGCATTTATATAACACTCAGGCTTGTAAAATGCCTTATCAATATAATCTTATATATATTCATTTAAATTTTAAATTCAAGTTAATTAACTATATATACACATACACTCTGGGAGGTAGGTGTCATTATTACCTCATTTTACAGATAAAGCAACTGAGGCAGGCAGTGTCTTGTCCAGGGTCACACAGCTAGTAAGTGTCTGAGGCTGGGTTTGAACTCAGGTTTTCCTGATCCCAGGCCCAGTGCTGTACCTCCTGTGCCACCTAGCTTGTACGAGCCCAGTCGGTATGGTTATTGGGCAAGTCTATGGTAGGGTTTAGGGTTCTGGCTCCTAGAATGTAGACAGCGACCTCCCAGCCATGAGCATAGGGCAAAATAAAGCCCAGGAAGTCCAAACACCAGCAAAGCTTGGGATAACTGTGGGAGCCCAATGAGATTAAATCTTGAGGTAACAGAAGATATGAACCTGTTCAAATTTTGGGTAGAAGGAAGTTGCCCGACAAGGGTCAGAGGTGAGGAGGAGGAGGAGAAGGAAAGGGCAGCTGTGGGTGAGAGAGCCACGTGCCATTCGCTGTGCACAGACTCACCGTGGAACTGAGTGGGGGAATCCCCCTGTCCTGAGCACAGATGGTGAGGTTGTAGAAAGCAATGTTTTCCCGGTCGAGCTCAACATCCTTCCGGACCCGAAGCTCTCCCTCCACAGGAGAGATCAGAAACTCACCTGGAGGCCAAGACAGGAACCAGATTCAGGAGGAAGCAAAGTTTTGGGGAGTCCCATCTGAACTGAACAGAGCCCAGCCCTCTCCCCTTCCACTTTTCCCCTTCCTTAATGAAAAGTTTGACTTTGGACAAGAGATGAGAAGATGTACCACCCCTCCCTTCTTTGCAGAGGTGGGGGACTGTGGGTCTGGAATGGGGTAAACACTGTCAGCCTCAGTTGATGTGTTGATTAGTTTTTGCCATATTGCTTCTCACTCCCCCTTCTTTCTTTTTCTTTTAAAAAAATTCTTTAATATATGAGACCACTTATTTATCTGGGAAATGATATATTTAACAATAAAGGTGATAAAAAACAAAAAATATCAATACAGATTTTATAAAAGAAAAACAAAATCTTATTGGACTAGAAGCCAAGCCAGGGTCAGGGGCTTGTGCCTCTGTTTTTCCTTCCTGAGATGTTTTTTAGATTTGAAGAGGGATATGCCAAGGATGGGGTAGGGAACAAATGTCTTGAAGTGTCAAGGGTTTGGGGAAAGGGGGAGGAATGTAAGAAGAGAATTATGGAGAGAAGGGATTACAGGAGATCCAAATTCTGTTCCCTGTCCAATCCCTTATGTGCTTCTGGTATCAGACAAATCACCTTCTCTTTTGGGGTCTTGGTTTTGGGGAGAATGATCCTTTCCTTCAGCCTTCAGTGCCCAACCCTTCTCTGTTAATGCCTCCAGTCCCCAGGTGTGGATTAGCAGGCTGTGGCTTGCCCTTGGCCAAATTGTGAAGCTTGCAAAATGGGTCCTCTTTGTTCATGCCCTTCCTCCCTTCTTCCCTTCAGGCATCTGGTTGTCACGGACTTATCTTCTGCAGTCATACTGTGGTCACCCATGGTTTGTGGTCTAGGTTGGATCAGGGGCCTCCCCGTTCTGCCCTTGTGGAGACTCCAGACCACCTGCCTCTTAGATATTCTGTGCCATATGGGCATTGCAACACAGAGGGCAGCACCAGAACAGAACCTTGGGTACCCCAGCCCTACACACTTGCTCACATCAAGTTCCCTTGCCCACTTAGCTAGTTACTCTTCCCTTTACTTCTGGAACCCTTCGCCAATCTCCTTCTCTCTCGTGCACAGACCCACTCCTCCTACACCCCACCTCCATTCTTTCTATATGGCCTTTCTTTCTCTTCTCCCCTTCCCTCCCCTCCCCTTCCCTCCCCTCCCATCCCCTCTTCTCCTTCCCTCTCCTCCTATCTCCCTCCTTCCCTATCCCATCTCCTTTTTTTTCTCCCTTCCTCTTCCCTCCCCTCCCCTATCCTTACTTCTCTTGTCCTCTCCTCCTCTCCCCTTCTCTCCCACCCCTGCCTCCTTCTCTCCCTCTCCTCCTGTCCTCCACTCCCCCCTCTTCTCCTCTTCCTTTCCTCTCCCCTTCTCTCCCATCCCCTGCCCCTTTCTTTCCTTCTCTCCTCTCTCCTCCCTCTCTTCCATTCTCTACTCACTCATTCCCTTAGGAACACACTGCTTTCTGACCCCCTCCCTCTTCTCCTTTCCACATACCAGGGAGCTAGTTTCTCCCACTTCATCTCTAACACCAGCAATGAGGATATTCCTCAATGCTTTTAAACAGCCCTTGAAATTCAGGGTTAACTCCATCCCAGCCCAACCTCCTGGACACAGCTGTTTTACCTTTCATCCCAGGGCATCTCCAGGTTTGAATACTGGTGAGCTCACACTGCCCCGAGGAAAATCATTTGGTAAACTCATTAGCACGAGAGACTTAGTGGTGAAATCTTAGACTAGGTAATCTGTTCATTTTTTAACAAGCTGACATTTCTCAACGCAAGAGACTGATTGGTTAGTTATGGAATTTTAGGTTTGGTGGCACAGCAGCGTGAGATGTATTTGGGGGAGTCTGGGCCACCCCCCTGCCCCTCATCACCCAGCTTGGGTGACCACTTAGTACGCCTCTGCGTGAGACCAGCCCTGTAACAGGCCTTGGCTGAGCATAGCAGGAGGGCCATCTCCCAGCCCCAATCTCTCCTCCTCTTCCCTTGTCCCACAATTCCTTTCCCCTTATATACACACGGGCACCTGGGGGCTCTTTTGTATTGGCCGAAGGTCATATGAGATCATGGAATCCGATTTGGAGCTGAAAGGGACCTTAGAGGTACAGTTTCCTCATTTTATAGATAAGGAAGCTGAGGTCTTGAGGTGAGGGGACTTACCCAGGTTCACATAATGTCAGAAGCTGCATTTGAACCCAGGTCTCTGGCTTCCAAATGCAGCTCACTTTCCTCAATACCACAGGGTGAGGTTATCCATTTACACTTGGACTAAAACCCACAGAATCCCAGAACGCTGGCATTGTAGGGGACCTGAATATCAATCTAGCCCAGCCCCCTCACTTTATAGATAATAACGACCATAGCTAGCATTTCTATGGTCTGCAAAGTACTGTATAAATATCACCTCATCAGAGCCACACAATAACCCCAGGAGGCTATTATTACCCCCATTCTACAGAGGAGGAAACTGAGGCAGAGGTTCATTGACTTGGCCTGTGTCACACAGCTCTGGGGCAGAATTTGAACTCAGGTTTTCCTGACTCCAGGCCCACTGCTCCATCTACCTAGATGAGGCAGCTGGGGCCAGGAAAGGTGAACCAACTTACCCAGCAGCACAGTGAGTGACCCTATCAGGAAGGACAGGGTCTACACCTCTACCTCTGATTCATCCTAAGCTACTGTTCATTCTGTTTAGGTCCATTCAGGTTTGTACTAAATTCTGACTTTTCCACATGTCAACCATCAGTGGCAGGAGGCCGTAATACAGTTGGCAAGGTCCATGCCCTTTTGTTTTCGGTTTTTAGAAACTACCCTGGCTTGCTGGATTGACCACACTGGGGATTTCTACCCTTTTCAGACAAACTGGTACTAACCTAGGAGGCTAAGAGTTTACTTTTTATTTTCCTCTTTGACAGCTGGGAGAAACTGAGGCCCAGAAAGGGAAAGTAAACAGCCAGGTGTCACACAGCAATCACAGGCTCAAGGCTGAGAACTGAGTCCTGGCTTCCCCCACGATCTCTCCTGCCTGTCTTGCTTCCCTTAAGCTTCCACCCTTTCCCAGCCTGGCCCTGGGCTCCTCCTGCTCTGACTACAATGACATAAAGAGACAGGCAAACCTTCGGCCAAGGTTTCCCAACAGCCCCTCCCATGTCCGTGTCCCTTACATTCTTCCCACCTGGCCCCTACCCAGGCAAGTCCCTCGGCCCCTTCCTCCCGATAGTAAAAGGCTGCCAAGTTTCCCTGTGGGGCAGGCGGATGTTGTTTGGAGCAGGATTTCCTGAGCCAGATGTTCTGTGTCTCTAAAGAAATGGGGACTCCCAGCTCCTCCACAGCCCTCCTCCTGCTCCCCACTCCCCTACTGTCAGTGAGGGTGGGGTGGGGAGGAGCAGGGACTCCTCTCCGCACTGGTGGTTGGATTGCAATCTCTAGGCAGGGCGCTTTTGTTCTGGCGTGTGGGAGAGAAATCGGCCCCACCCTGTTAGTCCCTAGTGGGGATGGGCAGATTGATGCTGGAAGCTCAGGGTGGGGGTCGTGCTAGTGAGAGCTGGTCTCAGCCAGGCCCAGTACAGGGTGGGCATTGAGCCGGGAGGGAGCAGGCAACCTCGAGCCACCAAGTCGTTTGTGGAGAGCCCCGTTGGCATATGTGGCCTCCTCAGCCCCTAAGGCCTTCTGGAGACAGAGACGTTTTAGCTGGTTAGTGCCCTGAAAGGAACCAGTTCATCTGAGTCGTACCCAGATCAAATATCAAATATCACACAATCCCAATGAACACTTGGATGTGATTGAATAGAAATGACGTCAGCTCTCAAGTATTTCCAATGGTCTTATAATAGTATTGACTTACATTTGCTTAGTGTTTGAAATGGTCTATGAACTCTACCCTGGGGCCCTCATGGGCCCACAGGTTTCAGGGAATTGTGAACTTAATGTTATAATATCAAGTTATTATTATATTAATCACGCCATTAATATATTATAATTATTAATACATTTTAATAGAATTAGTTTTCTTTTCATTTCTCTGCATTTTATCGTACACATTTAAGAGCATAATTCTAAGAAAGGCTCTGACAGGGGTCCAGGCAATGGTGTGTTGGTAAATGCTTAACAACTGGCTCCTCTGGAAAAAATTGTATGTACTACACACCTACCAATTTAATCTGCATCATTAACATTTTCTCTATTGCTTTCTCAAGTCTAGACAATCAAAAAAAACAATAAATCAAGTTCTGATCTGTAGTGTTGGCAAATTTCAAAGGTATAAATGTTCACACTGAAAATTTAACAATTGGCTCTGTAAAGCAAGTACAAGATGGCTCTAACACGGCCTTAGGTCCAGGACACAAAAACAGCTAAGAATTCCTGGACTACAGAGACAATATAGTACAGAGGAAAGCATACTTGAAATCAGAAAGACCTGGATTCGAATCCTGCCTGTGATACATACTGTGTGATGGTAGGCAAGTCATTTCATCTGAGCCTCAATTTTCCTAGCAGGAAAGCCTACCTCACAGAGCTATTCTGAGGCTGAAACGAGATTTTGTATGTAGAGTAAAATGCTTCACAAACTTGAAAGCAATAGATAAGTGCCAGTTATGACTTGGTGTCAGAAGACCTTAACTTGCTGCCCAGACGGCTCCTTGACGCTAGCTGTGTGACCTTGATTGGCATTTAACCTCTCTGTGCCTCAGTTTCCTCACTTCCTTCTGCACAAATGGAGATAATGATACGGGTGGTACCATCCTCACAGTGAGGAAAGCACCATGCAAACTTCACCAGGTTAACCTTAAACCCCATAAAGATAGGTGCTATTAATGGGGCTGATACGTTTTTCTGGATTATAATCGATTACATCATAAGCATTTTCTGTTCTGTAGTCTCCTCCGGGGGGATGGCGGTATGAGTACTATTGAGGAAACTCATTTTCACCTCAAAAATTTGAAAAACATATTTAATCCATGAGGCTTCCCTAAAATGCCATTTCCTTCTTGTGGCCTTTCCTGATTTCCCCATGCCTACAACCCGTAGCTAGGAGCGATTCTTGCCTCCTGTGAATTCTGACAGCTCTTTGTCTCTTTCTCAGGTCTGATCATATGTGCTTTTATATTTAACTGTGTTCTTTATCACCCCGGGTAGATGTTAAGCTCCCTGAGGGCAGGGACTCTCTTATTTATACTGCACAGGGCCTAGCTTGTGGGAGGCATTCAGCAAACTCTGGCCAATTGAATTGCTGCCCCAGTATCCCTTGGCAAAGAGCAGGCCCCGAGGGAGCTTGGATGGGAGGTAAGGAAAGGTCTGGAGCTGACCCAGCCCAGAGGGATGCTGCCACTGAGGGTCATCAGATTTAGGGTTTAGAGCAAAAAGGTTCCCGAGAGATCTAGCTCTCTGACCTTAGAAAGTCACTTAATCTCAGTTTCTTCATCTGTAAAATGGGGATGACATTGGCACTACCTACCTCACAGGGTTATTATGGGAGAAAATGCTGCATAAATCTTAAAGACAGATAACGTGAGGTATTGCTATTGTTACTCTTTACATGAAGGTGTGGTCCTATGGGTTTGTGCATGGAGCTTGTTGTGAACATGTGTTATGCGCTCATAGGAAAACAGGCAGAATAGTTTGCTCTTGGGGATGTCATGGAAAGGGGCATCTGGGTTATGTCTTTTGGCTTGGGGACATCCACCTCCATGGGATGGAGGAAGGTTGGAAGTAGCTCCTTTTAGGGCCCATCCTGGCCCTGGAACACCACTCACCCAGAGGATCCCCAGCCACGATGCTGTATTCCACTTGTCCATTGGGGCCTGAGTCCAAATCCCGAGCCAGGAAGGTCCACACCCTGGGCCCAGGCTGGCCTTCTGTGACATCAAAAGGCCCCTCATAGTCCCGGGGAAAGATGGGCACGTTGTCATTAATATCATTGACATTCACCAGCACCTGTAAGGAGAATGACAGCTTGGTCAAGGTTCACACAGCCTGTGAAACATCTCCCGGTAGTATCAGGAATCCTGAAATCCATACCACATTGAAGGCAAGAAGGGCTGCAAACAACTTCTAAGGCTCTGGAAGCTCCTGGCATCAGAGGACAAGTCTAATCCCCTCATGACATCTTTTCAAAAGGCTTTCACGTCCTTGAAGACAATTCTCACATGCCCTTGAGCCTTTTCTTCCAGAGGAAACATCCCCAATTCTTTCAACTGATTCTTCTGTGGAATGGATTCAGGGCCCTTTGTCATTCTGATTGACCTCTCCATCTTGTGAAAGTCCTTTCAAAACTGTGGTGCCCAGAACTGAATGCGATGCTCTAGAAATGGTCTAAATGGGGCTTTGGGACCACTAGTTCCTTCTTCCTTGTAGTTACATTTACCATAACACGGCCCAAGATGACATGAGCCTTTTGGGTTCCTTATTGACTCATCAAGTTTCCAGTCCCCTAAATTAGCTTCTGGCTCCTTTTCAGGAGCTGCTAAGACCCTGCTGTCTAAGCATCCCTCCTGTACCTTGAGGTTGATTTCCTAAACTTGTGTAAGACCTAACATTTATCCTTATTACACTTCATCTGATTCTATTCAACTCAGTTTTCTGACCTGTTGAGATCTTTTGGGATCCTGACTCTATCATCCCAGCTTTGTCAGAAGCATTGGTACCAGAGAAAGCCACTTCACTCCTCTAAAGCTCAGTTCTTTCATTTAGAAAAGGGAATGATCATTACAGCCTGCCTGCCTCAAAGGGGGGTTGTGAGGATCACACGAGATACTTTTATGGGCATTCTGAAAACTGTAAAACACTATTAGGTGATACTAATTTTATTATTATTCCATTCTGAGTATTCTAACTTCTGTGATCTTCATAACATCCCTGTGAAGACAGTGATGTAGATAGGATTATTTCCTCTTGAGAGGTGAGTCCTAAAGAGGTTCAGTGACATCCCCAAGGTCATACAGAGACAAGACCAGACATTAGGTCAACTAGCTATGTGCTGTTTCAATGAGAGTTCGATGCCCTTCACCCTCTCCCCATCCCAGCGGGGTTGTTGGTGACCCTTTTCAAGGAAGAGGGGTTGTCACATACCGTAGTAGTGGAAGTAAGGCGTCGAGATGGGATAGGGCACTGGTCAGTGGCAGTGATGATTAGAGTGTATAGGCCATGGCTGATCTCGTAATCCAGCTCCTTCAGAGTGGTGATGACTCCCTGGGGAGAGACATACAGGGTGTGATGATCAGAGGGAAAGGAAAGCTTGGAACTCAAGGCCCTCTGAACAACAGAGAGCTTGGGAAAGAAGTTCAGCTCTCCCTTGTAGTGGGATGATCCTATTGCATCTGGCTGGGCCTAGCTAAAGGCGGGACTTGGGGCACAGGTAGATTTCAGGGACTCACAGCGTTGGTGCCCGTTCCTCAGTCTGGGGAGAGATCAACAGGATAGATTTTGTCTCATGCCACCCAGGCCAACAGAGAAAGTGGGAAATACCACAGTGCTTCCCTGAATACTGCCTTGTTCCAGGCTCCTCCCCATTCCACTTGAACTCCAGGATACATGTATCTGCCCTTGACTCTTTCAGACATCACAGAGACCTCCACCAATTCCCTGGAGTCTCCTGTGTCCATGAAGTCCACCCAGTGGATTCAGCTTTTGAGACTTTGCCTGTCCCTACTAGGCAGGGTTGCAACACCCATGCTCTCCAAACCAAGCTAGGGTGGAACATAGAGGGGAGCACTGACCGTGACACTGTTAATCTGGAAGGTGTCGATGATGTTGCCAGCGACGATGGAATAGACTATGGTGCCATTGGGGCCCTCATCCAGGTCAAGTGCCTGGATTGTGATGAGGCTGATGTTAAGGGTGTCTGGGCCCTCATCTAGCAAGATCTCATAGCGTGGCTGCTGGAACACGGGCACGTTGTCGTTTTCATCCACAATTATCACATAGACATGGGTGGTGGCCTAGAGAGAAAACCATGAGGGAAGAGTCAAAATAGGGGCTTCTCTAGCAAAATGGTGAGGAGTTTTCCCTATTGAACAAGAAATGGAGAGAGGCTCCAATTCAGCAAACAAAAAAGCAAGGGAAATCCACCTTTAATCCCAATCTTACAAAACTGGGCATGGTCTATCATCAACCAACACGCATTTCTTTATCATTTATTACTGGCCAGGCACTGAGGAAAAAAACAATGAAAGATCTATAACAATAATGTTATTAAATACCATATGAAAGGTCTTATAATCTAAAAGTTTTCTAGCTCTTTTCTAGCCCAGGCTGGGCTCACTCATTATGATATGGCAGTAATTGAAGGAGGGAGAAATAACAGAGTCAGGGTGTTGGAAGGCTAGAAATGGACAAAAAAACCCTGTACACAGGCAGGGTTGGGTTATAAGGAGACAGTGGGTCATGGCACACTACAGTCGTTAGAGCTAGGGCTCTAAAGTGTATGGTATATGAATCTAATGGAGCATCACTGTTCCATTATATTAAGAAGTTAACATGTTAAGACGTGAGAAAAGAAGGATTCAGAGAAACCTGGGAAGACTTCTATGAACTGATGCATTATGAAGTGAGCAGAACCAGGAGGACAACTGACTAAAGCATTGCAAATAAAAACAACTTTGAAAAGCTTAAGAACTCTGTTTAACGCAATGACCAATCACAATTCCAGAAGACGGATATTTCTCACCTCTTGGCAGAGAGGTGATGGATAGTAGATGAAAAAGAAAACATACATTTTCAGACACAACCAATGTATAAATTTGCTTTGCTTGACTATACTTATTTGTTTTAAAGGAGGGCTTTAATTTTTTTGAATAGGGAGAATTTTTTTTTTTTAGATGGAATGGGATAGAGTTGTGAAAAAAGAAACAAAAGAAAAATGTTCAGGAAATACTTTAAAAATACGCAGAAGAGAGCAGGAAGAACTACAGAGGGGAACCCAGACAAGACTACCATTTAAAATTTAATATATATTTTTTAAAAAAGAAAGGACCTACATATAATAGAGAATCATAGTTTCATATCATCTTTTTCTGCTATTTATGCATGTAAATGTTCATGTGTGTTGATATTTGTCAACTTTACAAAGTAAAAAAAGAAAAAAGAGAGCTAAGTGGTACTTTTAGCTTCTTTTTTTTTTAGGCATTTGGGGTTAAGTGACTTGCCCAGGGTCACACAGCTAGCAAGTGTCAAGTGTTTGGTCTGAGGATGGATTTGAACTCAGGTCTTCCTGCATTCAGGGCCGGTGCTCTATCCACTGCGCCACCTAGCTGCCCCTCTTTTAGTTTCTTTTTCAGGGAGAGTTGGTGATAGACTATTAGAGTAGGAAGATTGCTTAGTGACCATCTTGTTTAAATCTTTCATTTTGCTAGCTCCATCCTGCCCTTTCCGTCCTCCTTATCTCTCCCACTTCTTGGCTCAGGCCATGGTCTTGCTATTTCACCTCTTTTGTGACTCAAGCCCATGGACATAGCCAGCCAGCCAGCCAGGCAGAGAAGATATTAAGCATTGTCTGTGTTTGAATGGAGACTACACTTTAAGGTTTTGTTTTGTTTTTGGGGGAGAGACCTGAACCTTTGATTCAGTGTGGGGCACCAACATATGAGTCTTTAACTTATCATAGAGAGTTCCTGGGCCATTGAAAGACTAAGTGATCCACCCCTGGTCCCAAAGCTAGTACATACCAGACGCAGGTCTTAAACCTATATCTTTCTAATTCTCGGGTCAGTCTCCTATCCATTACACCATGTTACCTATAACTTCTTATATTAGAATATGAAGATTCCTTTCAATTTCCATCATTGCATTGGTTTTTACCTGAGTCCATGTAAATCACCTCAGGAGCTTCACTCCTGTTGGGGGGAAGATGAAGCTGACTTTATTTTTTTTCCCGCACCAGAAAAATCCCTACCCTTCTGAGGAAACTGAGGTCCAGGGAGTCCAGAAACTACCCACATAGCTAATGCATGGTAGAACTAGAACTCAAATCCTGGACATCCAATCACAAATATGGAGCAGGCTTAGAGATCGTCTTGTTCAGTTGGCCCAAGGTTAGACAGGTAGTAAGTAATTTGGAAACTATGGTGGGAGCCCATGCCTTTTGATGCTACCTGCAGCATCCATTCCACTATATTGTGCTTGTCAGACTCCAGATCTGGCAATCTTGCTATGCCACAGCCGTCTGTAAATGGTCCCCACTTCTCCACCAAAAAAAGATCTCTCCCGCCATCTGTTGTTGTGACTGAGTTTGCATTATTAAAGATTCATTCCTTTATGTCTTTAAGGCTCTCCTAATAGCACCTTACTAAAGTATTAATACCCCGGGGAAGGGAAAACTTTTATCAACTAACTATTTATTGGAGATCAGCTGACAGCCAGCTATCAATTGGCTGGCACTAAATAGGACGCCAGATTCAGGTGGAGCGGTGAGAAGGAGCTAGGCAAACTTCTTGACTTCCCAGGTTTGCCTGGGGCTGGCCTTGGCTGAGAACAGAGGGGCTTAATAGGTGGTTGTTCCTTCCCTCTTTTCCTCCCTCCAGAATGGTCAGGAAATGGGGAGATCTGATTCAATTGGCTGGTCTGGCTAACAATGGCCACACTTCAAATGTAAACTCTATTTAACCCTCAAACTCCACTGGACAGTAATTCTCTGGGTTATCACTGCATTTGTGTGGATTTGGGGTCTGAGAGTTGGTCAGAGGATCCAGATGGGGGCCAGATGGCCCCTCACTTAGAGCTGAGAAGTGGGCAGAGTAGATTTAAAACTGGGAGGGAACTTGGAGGTCATCTAGCCCACCCCCTCATTTTATAAATGAGCAAACTGTCCCAGAGAAGTGAAAGTTTTTGCCCAACCTCACCCAGGTGGTAAGTAGCTCATTCTCTAGGGCTGAGTACCCCAAAGTTCAGGCTATGCCCATATTCCCTCACTGCCCACTCCAGACCTCTCAATGTTCTACCAGTTCTTCAAAATGCCCGGGCATTGAGCAAGTGGCATATGTTCCCTACAAGTTGGGCAATGCTGCCCCCACCCCTAGTTCCCAGCACCCCTGTGTCTTCAGACTCCATGATGCAATCTCAAAAGGTTCTGTGGTTACTGGGGTGATGGCAAAAATTCTTCCCACCTTTCTTCCATCTTGGTGTCTGCCTCATCTCCTCTCCGTAGTCCCTACTCGGAGCTGTCTGTCCACCTCATTGCTTGCCTGAGGCCTGAGCTTTCATGGTGAGAAGAGAGACAGGACCCAAGGTCCCTTCTCCCCAAGTCTTCCCCATACTCCCTCCCTGCCTCTTCCTCCAGCCTGGTGAGAAGAGGGGCCGAGGAGCTGGAAGGAGGTCTTATTTTTTCACTGATGACTGAGGAGCTGGTGGACTCTGTCCCACCAGGTCTGACTCGGTCAACAGGCTGTGATCTCCTATGTCCACAGAGACAGTTAGGCCCATCTTCATCCAGCATCAGAGGCTGCTGCTGCTCCCCTTTCCTAGAGAAGGGGTCACAGGATCCTAGGAACACAGATTTACATCTGGAAGGGGCTTTGGAGGCCATGGAATCCAATTCATCATTTTATGGATTGAGGAAACAAAACTGAGGTCCAGAGAGGTTAAGCAACTTCCCCAAGGTCAGACTACTACAAAGTATCTGAGGCAGGTTTTACACTCAAGCCTTGCTGACTCCAAGTTCAGTACTCTATCTACCATGCCACTTAACTGTTAAGAGGGCAATTCTCCCCAGTGAACACGGGTCAAAGCCTTAGGGCAAATCTCAGATCCATCTGTTTTCCCATAAATCCCAACCAGGAGGAAAAGGACAGACTAGGGAGCAGGGGAGGAGGCTGAAGGAGGGGGAAACTGAGGAAATGTCCTTTCCCTTCTTGGCGCTGGGAATTGCATGGAGATAGCATTATGAGGCTTGTGTACTATAAGCTTTGGGGGGCTTTGGTGGGACACTTCTCTCACAGGGCTGGTGGGGAGATAAGCCATGCCTCATCCAACTTGGGGAACTGTCCCCTAATATAGAGGCCTAAGGGCACCTGGAAAACTTCTCTTGGGATTTGGAGAAAGGGGACAGAAGGGAAGCAGGGCTGGCAAGAAGAAGGAACAGAAAGCTGGGTAGTATGTGACATGGCTTCTTTAGAGGCAACATGGTAGCCGGTTACTAGGTACGACCAGGTCATAAGACTTATTAGTGAGAAAGAAAGATAGCTATGCAGGGAGCTGAGCTGGTCCTTTATATCTTGATTAAGTGATCTCAGCACAAGATTCCAGGATTATTGAAAACCTAACCTTTGTACCTTGAAAGGAGCAAATGTAAGGCCGGAAGTGATCTCAGAAACCATCTAGTCCAACCCCCTCTTTATAGATGAGCAAACTGAGCTCTAGGGATCCAAATGCTTTACCCAAGGTGAGCTAGGTAGTATTAGGCATGATTTGAACCTAGACTCTTTGACCCATGAACCAACTCTCTTTCTGTTGTAAAAACCTTCCAAAAAAATTCAACCTTTGTCTCAGTTGTAATTAAGGGAAGAAAGGAGTGTGTGTGTGTGTGTGTGTGCGCGCGCACGCACGCACCTAGGCCAGGCATGGACTGGTGGCAGAATTGGAAACAGAAGGGACTACTTTCCTCAGCAGCTTTGGGGGACTGGATAGTAAAAGTTGACTATAGGAGAGAAGTCAAACCCTTGTGACTTGAGAGCTGGTCTCCATCAAGCTGAGGATTCATTTATTTATAGGATCCTTAAGATAACAACACCCCTTTTCCACCTTTCCCCCAATGATCTACCCACTGGTAACCCCCAAATGAACTTTCTTTTTATCGAGAGAGAATAAGAATTATTATTATTAAAGGCATGGTTTTATGAGCATTTAGGAAGGGAAGCAGTGATCACAGTGAGGCTGTACAAGAGGGGTATTTAATATAGTAGAAGGGGTTATTGGTCTTAGGATCCAAAGATCTGAGTTCAAGACTGAAGCCCAGTTCTGACCCATCTGTCACTGAACCACATTGAACCTCAGTCTCTGTAAAATGGGTACTTTAGAGCACTTTAAAAAATTTTCCTGGCTCCAAGTCTAACTCCTTTCCAGGGTGCCATACTTTCATGTAGGAGATACATGTTTCTAGGATCATAGATGCAGGGCCTGAAGGGCCCTCAGAGGCCACTGAGTACAATCCCCCTAAGTATACACATGAAGAAACTGAAGGCCAGGTTAAGTGACTTGCTCAAGGTCACACAGGTAGTAAGTTAGAGGTGAGATTTGAATCCAGGTCCTCTAACTCCATAGCCAGTGGTGTCCTGCTACATGATAGTGCCTCATCCAGTTCTACTACAGCTCATTATTACTCAGATTCAGAAATACCACAACTTAAATGGAATCCCCCAGGGCATAACTAGAGTTAGCAAAACCCGGAGAAGCTAACTATGTTTTGGGTATATGTGTTATCTCCGAGCTCCCAAATCAATCCTAGACAATGTTGTCTTATTACATTTTTAGGTAGAACGCTCCTCAAGTTCCACAATGCGCCCCACAGTGTAAAATTAAGTAAACATTCATCTGTTGAAAGAACCACATATCCCTGAATTCCACCTGGAAGGTCAACAAGGAGATTCCCGTTCATAATACTTGCAGAGCACTTAGTGGCACAGAGCAGGTGCTTAAGTCCTTGTTCCCTCCCTCTTTTCTTCCCTCCAGAATGGTTAGGAAATGGGGAGATCCCATTAAACTGGCTCTTCTGGCTAACAACAACCACACTTCAGTGTGCAATCTCCTTAACCCTCAAACTCCGCTGCACGTTCATTTATTTTTATTTCTGATGACTCAAGAGACACAAAAGTCTGACTTGTCTCCGGGTCATCCTCACAGACCAGGCAGAATTTGAGCTGCCTGGCATCCTGGCTGTGGATCAAATAAGGAATTTACTAGGCAGATCTTGAAATAAAATAGCCAATTCTATCAGGCTTGAGGGCGTGAACCAAATTCCTTTGGGGAATATAAAGCCGAATGAAAGTGCCCTTTTCTTGTGAGTAAATGTGCACAGCCTTCAGAATCTACAAGTAAAACAATTTTAAGAGGTTACCCTAAGGTCACCTCTACAGCATCCGGTCTGTATTCACTCAATTAAGAAGTTACACTTTCTCTTTCATCACTTTAAACATCTCTAGAATAGTAAATCTCTTTATTTCTCTAGTATACTATATGATGGCTTTGTGAGAGAGACAGCTTGTGGTGTCAGAGAAAGATCATGGACCTGGGTTCAAATTTTGTTTTGTCCATACCAAGAACAATGTTTTTTTTTTCTTTTTTGTATACCCAGCATTTAGCACAGTGCCTGGCACATAGTAAGTGCTTTATCAATGTTTGTTGCCTGACTGACTCTGTGACTCTCATCAAATCATTCTCTGAGCTGCAGATTCCACATCCATAAAATGAAGGAGTTGGATTCAGTAAGGTTCCTTCCAGCTCTGAATCTACGCTGCTGGGGCCCTGTGACCGAAAATCATTTTGTTCATTTTCTAGGAGGTCGACTGACCATTGGTTTGCAATATTGCAATGTTCACGCTAGGCGTGTCATGTCAACATGAAAGAGACCTTCAAAGCAACTTTGCAGGATGAATTCAGTTAGGGAGAGGTGGGGGAGAGACCTTGGAGAGGGGTCTTAGATCTCAGCTCGGGCCCTGGAGGGGGAGGTACCCTGGGATAGCCTGGTGAAAAAAGACAGAAGTTCAAGGTAGACCACAAGCAGGATGCCAAGGTGTGGAATGAGATGGGACCAGACCAAAGAGGATGGTCATCTCATAGCCTCCTAGGGTTACTAGGACACTCTTTTCTGCTCGATAAAAATCAGTGCTGTTTCTACCTGCTGAAAGAGTTTGAGTACTGTTATTGGTGTTAGCTAGGCGGCTCAGTGGTTGGAGTGTTGGATTTGGACTCAGGAAGACTCATCTTCCTGAGTCCAAATCTGGCCTCAGACACTCCCTAGCTGTGTGACCCTGGCCAAGTCACTTAACCCTGTTTGCCTCAGTTTCCTCATCTGTAAAATGAGCTGGAGAAGGAAATGGCAAACCACTCCGGTGTCTTTGCCAAGAAAACCCCAAATGAGGTCATGACTGAAGATACTAAAACCCTGCCAAGATTTTGCAATATTGTTTCAAGCCTCTGAGATGAATCTGCATTTTCATGAAGATGAAGGCTGAAATGTAAGTCCGCAGAAAACCTAAAACATTTGTAATCTTATGGTTGAAAAAAGAATTGTAATATTTCCTTGTAACTTCATTGCTGTTCAGTTGCGTTCAACTCTTTGTGACCCCATTTGGGGTTTTTTTTTTAGCAAAGATACTATGGCATTTTGCCATTTTCTCCTCTAGCCCATTTTACAGATGGTGCAAACAGAGTTACGTGATTTGCCCAGAATCATACAGCTAGTAAGTGTCTGAGGCTGGATTTGAACTCAGGTCTTCCAGACTCCAGGCTCAGAGCTCTATTCACTCCACCATGTATAGGCCTATTTATCCTCTCCTTCCAGCAGGCTTTTAGAGAGTTAGGGGGACCTACATGTAGGTTTGCTTAGTGATTAAAGAGCAGGCCTTGGAGTCAGAAAGACTTGAATCTAAGTTCTGCCTCTGACACTCATGAGCTTTGTGACCCTGAGTTTACCTTCTTTGTGCTCTCATAGCTCCCTGTTATTCTAAATGTTCTTCACTGGCAGAGAGAGACAGAGACAGAGACAGAGACAGAGAGACACAGAGACACACAGAGAGAGACACACACACACACACACACAGAGAGAGACAGAGACAGAGACAGAGACAGAGAGACAGAGAGACACACACACACACATACACAGAGAGAGAGAGACAGAGACAGAGAGACACAGAGACACACAGAGAGAGAGAGACACACACACACAGAGAGAGAGAGAGAGAGAGAGAGAGAGAGAGAGAGAGAGGAGTTTCCATATCAGGAGTTCCTGACCTACACTGATAAAATCATAGGTGTAGATAGGAAAGAAAAAAGCCAAACACTAAAGCTATTTCTGGCGAGCTAGGACTGGCATGAGCTGCTGCTGAAGGAGAGGCTTGCAGGGGAAACTGAAGATTTCAGAAAGGATGCTGGGCATGTAGTCATAACATGTGCAAGGTCAGTGTGCCGGGGTTCAGTGCCCACAAGGGGAGTTCAGAGGAAGCTGCCCACAGTGATCAATCAGTCAACATTTAAGGAGCACCTACTGTGTGCTGCTCCTTGGGCTAGGTGCTGGGGACGTCTGAGTTTGGATAAAACACGGCCTCTGTCCCCACGGAGCTCACAGGCCTGTAGGGAGAGGAGATGCGGGTGGCCCCCTATAATGGAATCGTCCTGGAGAAGTTAACTTGATCTATGTAAAAGAATGGGCTGGTCAGCGCCATAGCTTCATCTACTGAAGGCCCAGAAAAGAAGGTTTTTACTACCTAAGTCCTTGGCACTGACAAAATGGTTCAACCTCAGAAACTGATATGATTTTATCCTTGGAAATGGCATCAAAGAAGAGGCTGTATCATCTGCCTTGCAGCTCCAACCTTCCATATTTGATGTCATACCCATGAGAAAGAGAGCCTCTTGAGGGCAGGGACTGCCTGATTTGTATCTCCAGTCATCAGCACAGTGCTCTGTACACAGTAAGCACTTATTAAATGCTTCACTCATTCATTCATTCATTCAAGGTTGTATTAATTGGTGGAGGGGAATCAAGGAAGGATTCTTGCAGGGGGAGGTTGGCGCTCAGAGCATCACATGGTTATAGATTGCAAGCTTAGAAGATATGTCCAATGGCTTCATTTATGTAGGAGGAAACTGAGGTAAACAGGTTAAGTGACTGGCCCAAGGTCACCCAGCTAATAAATGTCTGAGGCAGGATTCCACACCAGGTCTTCCAGACCTTGAGTTCAGTGCTCTATCTACTACCCGGCTCTGTCTCATAAACAGCAGCACCTCCTTCGAAGTGGAATCAATCACTGACCAGATTTCAAAGGAAATCTGGCAAGGTTAAAAGTGTACCTGTGCCACGTCCAAAGACGCACCCAAACATCACAGAACCTGCTCCAGGGTCTTGTCTGACCCCCACTCCCATTCTCTCTCCTTATTCATTCGGACAGTTGTATTCCCCATCTCCAGCTAACTTTGCCCAAGTCTTTCCTACCCAAGGGGATTGTGGGAGATTAATGGCTCTTCCCAGAGACAGGGAAACCAATTTATCCTCTACTGGAGCTGGGGTCCTTTCATTTCTTATGCCGGCCCCAGCCTCCATCCCTCCCTCTCGCCTTGGCCACCTTCCTCTGGTCAGAAGTCGCCTTGCATCTGGGTGATGAATGTACAGGGCTCATCTGCAGCCCTCTGTGAAGCAAACAGGGGATACGTGCCATAACATGGGAAGTCAGAAGACCTGAGTTTGAGTTTTCCCACTGTTATCTGCTAACTGTGACCCTGGGCAAGTGACTTTAACCTGTCTGGGTCTCAGTTTCCTCTTCTGTAAAATGAGGGGGTTGCATTCGACGTCCCCTAAGATTCCTTCTAGCTCTAAACCCTTGATGCTAAATAGAACTGTGACCCGCAGGAGCCAGAACGTCTTCCTTTCAGCCAATGTGCTGCCTCTTCCCTTCCTGGCCCATCTTGTGGGCTCCCAAGCTTGTCTCTGAGCGTTGAATAACAGTCAGTAGTCAAGAGATCTTGCCAGGAGAGCTGCTCATCAATTGATCCACAAGCATTTAAACACTAGACGTCCAACTGCAACAGTGAGACAGTGTCTGCCCTCAGGGCGCTTACAGTCTACCATAAAGATACCAAAAGAAGGCACAATACGCCTCTGGGTTTGGGTGCCCATGTGTCTAGGAGTGGGGAGATGTGTTCTGAAGTGTGTAAACATGTGTAGGAATGTGTGCCTTCTCCTGGACGTGGGTGTTTGTGAATAGGTGCGTGGTGATCTGCTCTGGTAGGCTCCCAGCCCTGCAAACAAGCCAGCTTTAGGTTGAGTCCAGCAGCAGCAGCAGCAGCAGCAGCAGCCGCCCAGCAGCCCAGCACCGAGGGTTGGGTTTCCCTCTCACCTCCTGGGGGTGCTGTCCCTCTCTATCACTCTCACTCTGGCTGGCTGACTGAGTTGTAAGTGATCAGCCACTCAGAGAGGTTTCCTGCAAGCCAGGACAGCTGTCCCGGCCGCTGTCAGCTAAGTTCTCGGGCTGCTGTGGCTCAGGGTTCCGTGTGTGGGAGGCTCTGGACAGTCCTCACTCCCTCCGCCAGAGCGAAGCTCACTTTGAAGTCCCCCAAGATGGATTTGCATCCAGGGGCTGCCCTTGGACACTGGGGTCCCCTGCTCCTTGTTCTCTTCCTGGCTTCCTCCAGAGGTAAGCTCCCGATCTTTTCCTTGTCCCCATCACGAAAGAGAAACCCACCCTTGGCTCCTCCTCAGAACTGGGCACAGCTGGGAATGACGAGGCCGGAGGGAGAGGACCAGCTTGGGGCTGACTTTTCCCTGAAGCGGGGTCTCAATCGCATTCCTCCTGAATCTTTTGCCCAATAATAAAGTCTGAGGAAGGCTGAGCCTGGAGTAGTGATGGGCTGGGACAGGGAGATTAGCTGTCAGGCTGGGTCTTGCCTGGCAAGAGGGAGGAAGCTCTGGATCTCGGCTATGTAGGGTGGGGTTTAGGGTTTGGTTTTGTTTTGTTTTGCCCAAACCAAGGACAAGATGTTGACAACCTAAAGAGAAACCTTGTTATTGCAAGTTTGGGAAGGAGGGGTTTACACGTTTAACCCCTTTTCAGTCTGCAGTGGTTAACCTTGCCATAAGTGGGCAGGGTCCCTAGAATGTCGGGATGTACCGGCGTGGGCCCGCTGGGGGCAGCAGGAGGGAGGGGTCTCCTTGCCCCGAGGTTCTTTAGTAGGGTAGTCTGATTCTGAGGAACGTCATTGCTGGGGATGGTGCCAGTCTGGGAACAGCAGGAACACAGGCCATCTGTACATTGTCAGGGCGGCTTGGTGTGCAAACCCACAGCTGCTACTCGGGATTCCTGTTACTCTGAAGGAATATTCCCCGGGGCTGTGTCCCACCATGAGCATACTTCTGGCTGGGGGGGGGGTGATGCTTGCCTGAGATGAAGACGGAAGTTTCTGGGGTCCAAGCATTATTTGGGTGTGGGAGGACAGGGGAGGAGACTCGGGAAGCTGTCCCTACTTTTTCTCTGTTGTGAGGGAAGTCAGTGACTCAGGGTTGGAGGGGAGGCCAGAAAGACAGCACCCCTGGAAAGAGTCAACTATGGTGTGACTCCAGTGATCTCCATGGGTTCACTAGAAGCAGTGCCCACCCCTCCAGGCCCTTCTTAGTCCAGCTCTCCCTCCCTGCAATGTCAAGCCCTTTATATGCTGCCCGAGTGCTGGGCCCTGGGGGTGGGGGGGAAGCCCTTGGAAGGTGGGATTTCAGCTGCTATTTCCTTTGCATCTCCCCCCTTACCTGACACCTCCCTTATACGCAGACACTGCCCACAGAGAGCACAGTTAGGTGGGGACCAGCTAACCCTATGAAGAGTGTCCCTAGTCACCAAACCTTTTGTGTGACAGGTAAGGAGCCTCTACTTTCTTGTTAGAGACCTCACCGTCCAGGAGGGACAGAGCCTGCCCTGGCTGCAGGGAGCCCTCCAAGAGCCTCAGAGGGGGTGGAAGCCAGACTGGTTGGATTTGAGGGAAGGGGGCAGGGCTGTAGAGAAAGTATGTAGGGAGACCAGGTACCACCCCAGAAATGGCCTCACATACTCCACTCTGAAGGCAGCCTCTTATCTTCATCCTGAGGAGCCCCAGGCTCTGGGGGCCTCTGATAAGCTGAGTGTTAGGGCCCCCGAGAGCAGGGAGAGGCACAAGGGTAAGGCTGGCAAAGCGGGGAGGCTGCAGCTCACTGACCCAGGGCCCAGGGAGGGAGAGAACGAGAGACCCTGCTCCAGGTAAGAGCCGGTGGGTGACAGTGCTGAGGAAAAGAGAGGGAAAGGGAAAAGGCTATGAGTCTCCATACCAAACGGACTGAGAAATTGTGTTTAGGGAGTGCTGGAGGCTTGGGAGAGAGAGTGGGGAGGGGGAAGGGGAGAGGAAAAGGGAAAGGGAGAGAGACAGAGACACAGAGAGAGAGAGAGAGAGAGAGAGAGAGAGAGAGAGAGAGAGAGAGAGAGAGAGAGAGAGAGAGAGAGAGGGAGAGGGAGAGAGAAGAGAAAGAGGGGAAGGGAGGGAGGGAGGAGGGAGAAGGAGGGAAAGGGAGAGGGGGAGGGGAAAGAGGAGAGGAAAAGGGAAAGGGAGAGAGACAGAGACAGAGAGAGAGGGAGGGAGAGAGAAGAGAAAGAGGGGAAGGGAAGAAGGGAGAAGGAGAGAGAAGGAAAGAGGGGAGGGGAAAGAGGAGAGGAAAAGGGAAAGGTAGAGAGAGACAGAGACAGGGAGAGAGGGAGGGAGAGAGAAGAGAAAGAGGGGAAGCGAAGGAGGGTGAAGGAGGGAAGAGGAGAGGGAGAGGGGGAGGGGAAAGAGAAGAGGAAAAGGGAAAGGGAGAGAGACAGAGACAAGGAGAGAAGAGAGGGAGAGAGAGTGGGGAGGGGGAAGGGGAGAGGAAAAGGGAGGGAGGGAGGGAGAGAGAAGAAAAAGAAAGGGAGGGAAGGGAGAAGGAGAGAGAAGGAGGGAAGGGGACAGGGAGAGGGGGAGGGGAAAGAGGAGAGGAAAAGGGAAAGGTAGAGAGAGACAGAGAAGGGGAGAGAGGGAAGGAGACAGAAGAGAAAGAAGGGAAGAGAGGGAGAGAGAGAGGGAGGGAAGAAGAGAAAGGGAGAGAGGGAGAGGAAGAGAAAGGAAGGAAGGAAGAAGGGGAGAGAGAGATGGGGGAGGGGAGAGGAAAGGGGAGAGAAGAGCAGAGAAAAAAGGGGGAGAGAGAGAGAGAGAGAGAGAGAGAGAGAGAGAGAGAGAGAGAGAGAGAGAGAGAGAGAGAGAGAGAGAGATTTTACTTTTGGGTGCTATACAATTACAAAAGCACTTTCCCATTCAATATTCATCTGAATCTCACAACAATCCTGTGAAGTAGGCATTGCAGGCTTCACTATGCCCATTTTACAGATGAGGAAACTGAGGCTCATGGGGTTTAAAGGACTTGGCTAAAGACCATGCAGTAAATAAGAAGAACTGAGACTAGACCAGGCCAAACTCCAAGTCTGATGCACTTTATAAATAATAAAAATGTTCCTTTAAGGTTAACAAAGCTGTTTACAAATCTTACTTCATCTGATCCTGGTAACAACCCTGAGAGGGTGCTACTCTTATCTCCATTTTAAAGATGAGGAAATGGAGGTTGAGAGAGGTTTAGACTTCTCCCCCACTGTCACACCGATAGTGTCTGTGGTATCATTTGAACTTGGCTCTTCTTAACTCGGAGCCCAGGGTGCTAACCACTGTAGCACCAACAGTCATCATCCCCCTCTTCTTCTCTCCCTAAAACGATGCCACTGGGTATTTCTTATTCATTCCAGGACACCAAGCTGGGTCACTCTACCCTGTGGCCTTGCCCTCACTCTACAGCTGGGAGACAGCTAGTAAGTTTTTGAGGCTGGATTTGAACTCAGGTCCTTCTGACTCTAAGGCCGGAGTTCTATACACTGTGCAACTTAGCTGCCCCGAGAAGGGCAATTTCTACAGCTGGGGAGACTGAGGCATAGAAAGACCAACCATATGAACTTAAACAATACTTAGCCTGGAGAAGACAAAGATTAGGGCTGGGGCAGGGAGCTCTGGTGTCAGGCTCAGTCCTGCAGAGCAGGAGGGAGGCAGCTTCCTGACTGGGAGTTCCTGATGGGCGCAACGTAATAGTTTCTAGTCCTTAGCTGCTCTCCAGAGAGGCTAGTTAGGAATGCATTGCAAAGTCTGAGCTGTGCTTGTGGTCATGGTGGTGTGGGTGAGGACCCTCCATTCTCCTAAAATCACAGGTTCTTGATGTATTTGTAGGGCTGACATGTGCAAGAGAGATCAGAGTAAAGAAAGACTTCCTGACGATTAGAGCTGTCTGCAAGTTGGCTGGGCTGCCTTGCTCCCTTCACTGGAGACTTTCCTCTGGAGGGCGGGGGTCCTATTCAGGAAGGGCTAGACCAGCTTGAGCTGTGTTCCAATTTTAAGATTTGGGCTTCAGGCTCAGGGCCACAGGCTTCTTACTCACAGCATGAAGGGCCGCATTTGGAGTCAGAGGACCTGGATCTGAATCCTGGTTCAGCTCCTCCTTACCTGTGTAACCCTGGTTAGTGACTTCCTGCCTCTGGGCTCGATTCTCCCCATCTGTAAAATGGAGAGGACTGAATAGGTGATTTCTATATTCTTTTCCTATTTGAGAGTCTGTGATTCCATGATCTTCGTAGGGCTGAGAGGTTTGGATGACCCTTTGAATCCAGCTGTGTGCAGGGAGAATTAGGAGAGTTCCTAATTAGGACAGAATCGGGATAGTTCACAGAGGCTCACCCCATAGCAGAGTCAAGAAATCTGAATTTTCACTCCATCAGAGTCCCCTCCAACCGATCCTAACACCAGGATACTCAAGCAGCTTCTAGTTTCTTATGGTCTCGGCTTAAATAGCCTTGGAGTCCTGGGTTACAAAAACCTTCCTGTCATCTGAGGGTCCATGGTGATGTCTAAATGCCCAAAGGTCCTAGAAGGAGAGGGGGTCTGAGGGAAGCAACCCTCATTTGAGAGTTGGGAGACTTGGATTCTGTTCCCAGCTCTGCTGCTAATTTGTGTCATTGGGAAAATAACCAAATATCCTTGAGCCTCTGTTTTCTCACCTGTAAAATGGGGCTAATACCTCAAACTACACTATGACTATTAAACGAAGAGATAGGAAAAAGCTCTGAAAAATATACAGCACTGTGCAGATATGATGGGGGACCATTAAGTGCTTTTTCTTAGGTTATGGGTTCAATACAATTTAGTTCAATGAGCATGTATTAAGCACCTACTGTATTCAGAGCACTATGGTACTGTGGATACAAAGATAGAAATGAAGATAGTCCCTGCCCTCAAGAAGCTTACATTCACCTGGCAGATAATCCATGAGGTCTGGTACCAACTGCTGTGGGGAAGAGAAGGGCAATTTCTTTTGCAATCAGAGTTAAGTGGCTTGCCCAGGGTCACACAGCTTAAGTCCTTCTGACTCTAAGGCCGGAGTTCTATACACTGTACCACCTAGCTGCCCCGAGAAGGGCAATTTCTACCAGGTCACAGGTCTCGAAAGATGCTGGCATGAGGCGCAGCCTGAGGCTGAACTCTTCTGGGAGAGCCTAGCTGAGAGTATCAAGGGCAGGATCATTGTGAATGCTGATGAGCTCAAGGTGAAGAACATCGAGGCTAGTGGCTGGGTCCGGTGCATGATGAACATGGACGGTCCTGATGGTCGGTCAAGGACTTGGGGCATGTTGGGGGAGCCTCTTTCATTCTCTGAGATGGCAGAACTGTATAACCTGTATCAAACTGCTTGCCAGGGGCAGCTAGGCGGTGTGGTGGATAGAACTCTGGCCTTGGAATCGGGAGGACCTGAGTTCAAATCTGGCTTCAGATACTTGACACTTACTAGCTGTGTGACCCTAGGCAAAGTCATTTAACCCTGATTGCCTCACCAAAAACAACAACAATAAAAAAAAAACCTGCTTGCTTTCTCAATGGGGGTGGGGTAGGGAGAAGATTTGGAACTCAAAGTTTTAAAAATAAATGTTAAAATTGTTTTTACATATAACTGGGGAAAATTTTAAAAATATTTGAGATGGCAGAACCATGCTGGGAAGAGGATGACCACCCTATGGGGTGTGGCTGGGGAGGATATACCGAAGGCAAAGATGTAGGAGGTAGCTCCATGGATAGAATGCAAGACCTGGAGTCAGAAAGACCTGAGTTCAAATCCTGCCCTGGACACTTATTTGCTATGTGAAGCTGGGCAAATGACACCTCTCTCAGTCTTGATTTCCTCATCTATAAAATGGGGATTAAAAATAGCACCTACTTCCCAGGGTTATTGTGATGTAAAATGAGATAATATTTGTAAAGTACTTTGCAAACCATTAAGTGCTATACAAAAGCTAGCTATTATCTATTATTTATGATGCCTGAAGCTCTTTCCCAAACCAAGAAGGGTGGGCAGAGGGGGTTGGTTCAGAGAAATGGAGAACAGTAGGGCCTCTTCTCCATTTTCTGTAGACATAGGTAAAGCTGGAAGACCAAGTCCAAGGAAGGGAAAAAATAGGTTTGTTAATTTGCAGTGGCCACCCTTTCTTATGTAAGTTCCATGAGAACAGAGACTGTCTTTTGCCTTTCTTTGCATCCCTGGTATTGGCACCAGATTTCCATGCAGCAGGTGCTTAATAAATGCTTGTTGACTAATCACAGAATCTCAGGAATGAGAAGGGAATTCAGAGACTATCTAGGCTGGCAGCCCTCTATAACTAACCTGAGAAATGCTTGTCTAGCTTTTGCCTGAAGCCCTCTAGAGAAGGAGAACTCATTACCTCTGGAAGCAGCCCTTTCTATATCTACTCCCCCCCCTTTATTCATTCATTCATTCATTTATCTATTTCTTTTTAGTTTTCAATGTTCACTTCTATAAGATTTTGAGTTCCAAATTTTTCCCCCTTCCTAGGACATCATACAATCTGCTTATCTACTTGTAGTTGTTGGGATAGTTTTCCTGTCATTAAGCCTAGAATTTTGTCTCTGTACCCTTTGCCCGTGGTTCATTGTTCTGCCTTCTGGAGCCAAGCAGAGGAAAGCTAAGCCCTCTTCCAAGGGACAGCCCTTCAAATACTTGAAGAAAGCTGCCATGAATTCCCTACCCAACTCCCTCCCTTTCCACCAAGCCTCCTCTTCTAAAGGCAACCTCCCCAGTTTCTTTAAAGGCTCCTCATACAACGACAATCTCAGGGATCATTCACCACCCAGGCTTGTTCCCTCTGGATGCTTTCTGTAGCTTATCAACATTCTGCCTAAAACATGGCGTCCAGGCCAGAGCGCAATACTTCCCATGCAGCCCAACCAGGGCAGAGCACAGTGGGAATATTTCCAACTCTTTCTAGATGCTATACTTCTCTTCATGTAGACTGAGATTGCATTAGTTTGTTTTGGTTTGGAGGGTGGGGGAAAGGGGAAGCCCTATGTCTTCCCTCTTCAACATTTCAGGTTGCGAAAGCCAGTGGTGCAAGCTTCTGATGCAGTCATGGTTAAGTTACGCAGATCGCTAGGATGGACCACACGGACAAGAGGTAGTAACCCATGTCCTACACCACAGAGGCCTCTTCTTGAGGTCAGGTGACATTTAAATTCTCTTTAATGTTGACAAATATGTGTTATGTGTATTATCTCACTTGCTCCTCACAACAACCCTGGGAGGTGGGTGCTGTTATTATCATTCCTGTTCTACAGATGAGGAAATTGAGGCAGATAGAGGTTCAGTGACTTGCCCTGTATCACAAGGTTAGGAAGTATCTGGGGCTGGATTTGAACCCAGGTCTTCCTAACTCCAAGTCCAGTGCTCTGTGCATGGTGGCACCACTTGGCTAACCTCTAACACAGTTTTAGGAAAGGGACTTTCCTAAAGAAAAGGTCTGATCATGTTATTCTCCTACTCAATAAACTTCAATGGCTCCTATTGACTCTAGGACCAAATATTATTTCATATTCATCTCATCCTTTAAAATGTCTTCTTTTCTGTATTTCATGATGCATATAATTATTAGTATAATAATATAACCAGAGGCGTGTTAATAAATGCTTAACAGTGAGCTCTCTGAAAACACACAGTGCACTTTTAGATTTAATCACAGAGTTAGCTTGTGGCATAGTAAAGGTTCAAATCCAGCCTCAGACACTTCCTGGCTGTGTGACCTTGGGCATGTCACTTAGTGCCCTCTTTGCCTCAGTTTCCTCAATTGTAAAATGAAGATAATACTAGCACCTACCTTCCAGGGGGTTATTAAGATCTAATGAGAGCACAATGCCTGGCCATAGTAGACACTCAAGAAAACAATAAACCAAACCCTGATTTGGTAGCATTTGCTGATTTCTGAGGTGTGAATGCTCATGCTGAAAATTCAACAATCAACAATTTGAGGTGGCTCTAACACACCCTTATATGTTACTCAGACAATATTTGTAAATCTACAAATATTGGAGGTGTCCACTTCAATACATTTCGCTGGTAAGGGTGCCTTACCAAAAAGGGTTGGCAGCCGCTGCCTTAGGCTGCTTGCAATATATTCTCTTGGTATAATCCTAGAATTGTGAATTTCCAAGAGGCCTCAGCGGCCACATATTGTAGTCTGCCCACACCTGATAAAGGGTTACCACTGCAATATAGGAGGCAGGTGGTCACCCAGCCTTTGTTTTCAGATCTCCAGGGAGAGGGAACCTCTACCTTCTGAGCCAGCTGTTTCCACCATTTTCATTGTGAGGAAGTTTTCCCTCCCATCAAGTCTAAACTGGCCCCTTTATACCTTCTGCCCACTATTTCTAGTTCTGACCTTCAGGGTCAAACCCCACAAGTAGAGTTCCTTTTCCATATATGATACCCTTTCAAACACCTCAAGACAGTCATACTGTTCCCCCCACCTTCTCTTCTCTAATCTAAACACTCCCGGTTCCTTCAAATAGTCCTCGTATTGCACAGACTCCAAGCCTTTCACTCTTCTGGTTGCCTTCCTCTGGACAGTCTCCAGTTTATCCCTGCCCTTCCTCATTTGTGATTCCAGAACTGAACCAGATGCTTCAGTTGTTGTCTGACTGAGGTGGAATGGTTATTTCCTTATTCCCGGAGACTCCACTTCTCTTCCTGTAGGCCAAGTTTTCTTGGCTGTTGTATTAAACACTGTAGCCTCCCTGAACTTGCAGTCCCACTAAGACCCCCAGATCTTTTTCAGGCAAGCCACTACATAACTAAGCTTCCCCCATCTTGTGCTTGTGAAGTAGATTTTTTGAACCCAAATGTAGACTTTACATTTATCCTTATTAAATTCCACCTTATTAGATTCAGTGCAATGTTCTAAACCAGAAATTCTTGACCCTTTGTGTGTATGTGTGTGTGTCTAAGACCCTTCTAGCAGTTGAGTGGAGCCTATGGGATGCATTCTCACAATCATGTTTTTAAATGAATCAAGTAAAATATGTAAAATTGCAAAGGAGGCCAATCATGTTGAAGAAAAATATATATTTAGTCTCCATCCAAATTTGCATCCATTGACATTGTTCCATTCCAAGCATCAGCTGTCTCCTTTCTTAGATCCTCCTCTTTTCCCCAATATAGCTTTTTAAAAAAATCCCTATTTGTTGTATTGGCTTTCTTTGCTGGCCCCAGCTCAACCCTGACTTGGAAGTTCTTACATACAGTACTCCACCCCACTTTTGTATTTGTCCTCTGTTACCTGCTCTCACTCTCCTCTTACTTTCAGAATCTAAGTTAAGAATCTGGGAAGTTTTCTGAGTTGGACCTAGTTCCTAGTTCTGCTAGGAAAGAACTACCAGGATAGTTCTCTCTGGAGTAGTCTCCTAGCCTCTGGTGGAACAGGGGATGGTGCTGCAAGGTCTGGGTCCCTGATACTGGGGGCTTATCATTGCCATCCCAGATTATGTATGTCTCTACTCTAATGCCTTATGATGGTGAGGAGGTGCTTCTGGGTTCTCCAAAGCTCTGCCCATGGGTTCTATCAGCAGCTAGAAAGACTTGAAGTCAGTGTTGTTCAATAAGCACTTATAACATATCTACTATGTGTCAGACTCTGTGCTAAGTACTGCAGATACAAAGAAAGGCAAAAGACAGTCCTTGTTCTCAAAGACTGAGTGTCTAGTGACAGACTGGGTGTTTGCTGGTCTTGAAATGTTTGCAGAGGATAGACACCAAGTTGGCCACACCTGGTGAATTTTTTGGGCACAATAGCTCTCCAAGACTATCTACTCACATGTAGTGGGGTGGGAGAATCCCCTGTGATGAACTCATGGCTCCTTGAAACGTTGGAGTTTACAGGTACATAACTATGTGTAGTTACAAAGGCCTTTAAATATGTTCTCACTGGGTTCTTCCAACAATCCTTTGAGATTGGAAGGGATAATCTGGTTACTCCTATTTTACTGATAGAGAAACTGGGATCCAGAGAGCTAGAAGTCTATTCATATAGCTAGAACTCCTGTCTTCTACCTTTAAGTCTGGTGTACTTTTGATTGCATCATACTTCCCCGCAGGTGAGATGAGCCGTGTCTGGAGAGTAAAAGCTGATGTTCAGATTCAACTCTCAGGGGACTGACCCCTTTGTGTCCCGTTGGTGCAGGACAGTGAAGGCTTTCAGGTGGACAAGATATTTAATGGTAGTCTGACATTGTAAGAAAGAAGGCCAGAAGGAGGGCTAGAGGTTGGTAATGGGATCCTTGCTGCCATGAGAACCACCAATATCACCCCCAAGCAATTCATTAATATGGATTTTTTAAAGCGTTGACTGCACCTGGCACCGAGCCATCAATATCACCATCATTGCCAACAATATCACCATCACCATCATCACCATCAGTGATCACCACTTATGTCACCATCACTTTTACTATCATCTCCATTCTCAGGAATTATTAAGCTCCTACTTGGCTCAAGGTATTGGGTGAAGGGAGGCAAATAGATCTGCTCTCTTCCCAGTTGATGCTTCCAATCTAGGAACCCTTCTCAGCAACATGAAACCCAAGTCATCGGCTTCCTGTCCATCTACCTCTCTCCAGGGTCCCTGCTGGCCCTTTCCAACTGCCAGAGCTCTGAAGGCAAGGGCAGGGGGCAAGGAAGGAAGAGATTCCTCTTCCTAGGATCACATATGCTAACTTCTAGAGTTCTGGGGACTGGAAGACATCTCAAGAAGGTGATATGCAAGTGAGGCGGGAAGGCCATTTGTTTTTCTCTTTGTATTATCTGTCAGTAAAATCAGTCACACTATTGTGGGGTGTAGTGACCCCATCTGCCTCACTTTAACTTTAGATAATTGCAATCGGGCAGTCCTATGTGGAAGCAGGGGCCTGGACAAGATGACCTCTCATGGATCCTTCTAACTCTAGGATACTCTGAGCCCCTGAAGCCTTTCCTGGACACAGATAGCCCCGGGCAGCCTCTTCTCTTGGCTCTGTCATCTAGGAAGGGGAACATTTCCCTAAGCAAGCAGGGCTGGCAAGGGGACCCGATAATTTCCATCTCAGCTGGTTCCCTTCTGAGCAGGCCTGTGAGTGTTTTTCTGAGCTGTGCGTGGCCTGGGGTTTTCCAGTTGCTAGAGATCCCACCCAAAGTAAAGAGGATGAATAAACAATCACTGAGTTAGGCTGTGGGACCCTCCCTGCTGCTGGGGCCAACCAGTCATCCAGGGTTCGGTCAGGCCACGGTTAGGGGTGAGGAAGGAAGGGAAGAGAAAGGGGGGAATTGAGCTCTTCCTCAGGGGTCAGGAACCCTTGGCCGCCTGTGTTCTCACTGGCCTGGGCACATGTCCATCTATCTGTTCTTCCTATAGTGAGTTATTGGTGCCTGACGTATTGGGGTGGGGACTCTGGAGCTATCCCGGGCTGGGCTTCATCTGGGGTAATCTGATGGCAACTGAGGAGTGATCTGGGGAGTTGGGGAAGGGGGGTAGGCCCCAGGACCTTCCCTGGAGAGGTCCTTATAGAGAGGCCCTGCAGTCCAGAATCCCACGGCCCCTTTTCCAAGGTGCTGGAAGCTCTGCTTCCTTCAATAGAGTTCGGGCTTCCCTTTCCCTGTCTCCCTCAGGGCCTCTGCTGTGAATGGGGCCCTTCCTGTTGGAGCAGGTATCAATGGACTCGTCTGAGATTCCCTTTGTCCTTGGGCCTCACAGAGCTCCTGATCTAGGGCTCAGATCGAGGTCCCCTGAGGCCCCCTTCCAGAATGCTGCCGGGCCCCAGGGCCGGGCCTGCTTCTTGGACTCGCGTTTATTCTCGGCTGAATTGAGGGCTCTCCGTGGTGGATTTCAGGCTGGGGGAGTCGAGTGAGGTTCGGAGGGGCCTGGGGACAGTGCAGTTGGTTGGTGGTTCTGCTCCCAGAGACAGCATCTAAAGCATCTCTCCCTTGTTCTAAGGTCCTCACTTACCCTGTGAAATGACTTGGTCCGTGTCTCACTCTGAGGAAATGGCAGATCTCAGATGGTAAAGTTCAAACTCATGCCCTTTGACTCTAGGTCCTGCTATCAAAACCCAAATTACATTCCCATTTTACAGATGTGGAAATTGAGGGAGAGTTAGGTATATTCCCTTTTCTAGCAAGATGCACGGATGAGGGATTTAGGTCAGACTTAAGGAAGAACTTTCCATAACAGAGGGAACAGAATTTCCTTCTCAAGAATAAGTAATAATCTTTTTGGCATTACCTAGCCTTGGTATGGGCAACTAGGTGGCACAGTGGATGGAGTGTGGGGCCAGAAGTCAGGAACTGGTCCTGAGTTCAAATCTGGCCCCGATACTTACCAGCTGTGTGACCCTGGGCAAGTTACTTAAGTTTGCCTCAGTTTCCTTGTCTATAAAATGATCTGTAGAAGGAAATGACAGATCAGTCCAGCATCTTGGCCAAGAAAACCCCAAATGGGGTCACGGAGAGTTGGTAAGACTGAAAAAGGACTCAACAATAGCCACAACAAAGCCTTAGTATAGGAATACTCAGGATCTATCCAGGTACTTGGGGTATTTCAGAAGATAGCAATCTTAATCTCTCAAGGCCTCAGTTTCTCCGACTGTCAAAAGAGGCAGCTGGATTAGATGACCTCTGAGGTCCCTTGTGGGAGGGGATTGGAGGGATGGTGTAGTCATGAAAAAAATCATACTGTGGTGGGGGGAAACCTGTGGTCTTGAGGCCACACACCTCTAGGGCCTTAAATGTGGCCCTTTGACTGAATGCAAACTTCACTGGGTCCTCGGGAGCACACCCCTGTAACCAGACTTACGATTTCATCAGAATAGGGAAATCCCAAAGAGGCAGATTGTCTTCCAGCACACATTCTCACCTGCTTCTCTGCAGCTCTTTGTCTTAGAGGTGGCTGGGCCAATGAGTGGTTGAGTGACTTCCCTAGGGAAGTCAGTATGTGTCAGAGGCGAGACACCACGTCTTCCTGGCTGGGGTCTGAGGACTGATTTCTAGTCACATCTCCACCCTGCCTCTTGGCAGGCATAGTATTTTATATTTGCATACTGTGTAACAGGTTACAACTTTGACTTTATTCTGTTCAAAAGAAATAGGGCAACTCTGGGGAGTTGGAGAGGGCCTACCCAGGTCTACTGGCCTCTGAGTCCTTCCTTCTCTTATCTCCTTAATCTTCGTCAGGTACCACAACCTCCCTTCTCTTGTACCACACTTGTGTGTATACACACACACACACACACACACACACACACACACACACAGAATCCCCCGCCTCTCAGTAGCATAAAGTGGATAATAGAGATCCCCAGGGGGCACTTGGGCCATCTGCAATGCCCCTATGGGAGGGAGGTGCTATTGGCCCACTCCTCTCAGAAGGGAAGAGAACCTTCCTTGGAGCCTTAGAGGGAAGTGGCCCAGTTGGACAGTAATTCTAACCCAACTTCACCATTCCCTGGGGAGATACTTGGCACTGCTTGGGGCCCCTGGGCCAGGCAGGGATGGGTCACTGGTGCTCTGTGGGCTGAAGGGAGCTTCTCCCCAGTGCCAGGACTGGTTCCACAATGGCGTCCCCAGCCCGGGCAGGAAGCCCACTGACCAATAGAGGATGCCAGCCTCTGCCTGCCATGGATGTGAGAGCAGGCCCGGATGACTATCCAGACAGGAACTATGCTCCTCAACCCTCACTTTATCTCACACTGTCTCTTAAAAGAGGCAGAGGGCTTGGAAAGCAAAGCCCAAATCCTCTTTTGGGTGTGAGATGGGCAGGACTGGGAAACCTGTGGAAGGCAGCCCAGGCTTATCCAGCACCCTCCAGATAGCTAAGTGCTGAGGGGCCAAGAGCCACCTACAAAACTCAGGGCCAATGAAAGGTCACTCTGTCCAGCAGGCTCTGCTTTGGGGGAGGTGGGGGAAGCTGAGAAGGGAGGAGGGAGGCACCAGCTTCCCCCGGATTCCATTCTGCTTCCCTTTCACAGAAGGAGGGAGGGAGGGGCAACCTTTCCATTCTGTGGATGCACATTATGCGCGTGGGGCCAACTGGCTGGCCTGCCTGTGACTGCCTCCTGAGGCCAGTACACTAGCCTGGCTGGCTTAGGGCCTGGGCGTCTGTGGATACATGGACTATTTTACTCCCCAAGTTCTTTCTCACAAAACTCTGGAGCCTGAGCTCCCCCTTTCCCTTCCCCCTCCATCCAGGGCCCATAACAATGTCCCAGGTGCACATCTGGCCTGTCTTAAAAGCCCTGCTGCTACCAACAATAGAAAAACATATCCTCAAGCTAGCTAATGGTCCTTCCAGCTACGCTGTTTTATATATGTAGAAAAGCACATACACACACATACATATATAGGCATGTATGTCTATATATGGGATTAGAGTTGGAAGGGGCTTTTAGAGGTCATTTAGCCCAATTCTTTCATTTTTACAGAAGAGGAAATTGAGGTTCAGAGAGGTTATGTAACTTGCCTAGGGTCACACAGTTAGTGAGAGAAGCAATTCTTGCCTCCAGGTCTTTTTGACTCCCAGGTTATCTACTCTATCCACTATGCCATGCTATCTTTTTTTAAAAAAAAAGTATGTTTAATTTATGGAATAAAACAAGCATTTCCATAACATAGTACAATAAAAAAAGATTTAGCTTGGTACAGGGAAAAGAGAATAATAATAATAATAATAATAATAATAATAATAATAATAATTAATGATAGTTAACATGTATATGGTGCTTTGAGGTTCACCAAGTACTTTGCCAATATTATCTCATTTCATCTTCACGACAACCTTATCATCCTCATTTTACAGCTGAGTAAACAGATTACGTGACATGTACAAAGTAGCCAGAGTAACACCACTAGTCAAAATATCTGAGGCTGGATTGGAACTCAGCTCTTCCAGGACCAGTTCTCTGTCCACGCACTGCCTCGTTGCCTTTAAAAGGGCTTTCACTACAGAGTCAGGTTTGAATCCTAGACCTGAGTCTGTATAACTGTGTGATTCTGGACCAGTCATTTCACTTGCCTTGCCTTAGTTCCCGTGGCCCCATCCTCCTATGATTTCCATGGGTAAAATATGGGTGCACCCGTTGGGGAGTGGTGAGGGTCCCTGATTTGGAGTCGAGATCAGGATTGGAATTCAGGCTTTGCTGTTCACTAGCTGGGGCCCCTTGGTTAGCTTACTTGACATCTCTGGGCCTCAGTTTCCTCTTCTGTAAAATGAGGGGTCCCCTCTGAAGCCCATTGACTGCTAACATTCTCTAGTCCTTACATTCCTCCAGTAGAATGGAGCCCCTTGAGGGCAGGGGTTGTTTTGTACTCCCTGTGCCTTGCACTTAGCGTGCCCTTAACCTTCTATTGAATTGAACAGAATTCTTTGACATACTGCATACGTGCATGTATTTAGGCAGCTGCCTTTGCCCACCTGTATTTTAACTTTATTTTTTTAATCTTCTAACCTTTTGAAATTCCAGCAAAGAACAACCTTGTCCATGTTCTTAAACCCAAACTTGAAATTATCGTGGGTACAAACCAACCAGAGGGATGTTTTCTGCTAACCCAGGGCCAGCCCCTGAAGTCCACTGGTCTTCCTGGCAGGGGCACAGGGTGGGAGCCTCACCCGGGAGAGGCCAGCACCTGGGAATGTCCCACCTACCTCCTCACTGGCTTGTTTCTCAATAAGCTTGAAATCTCAGATCATTCTTCTCCCTCTTTCTACTTTTCCTTCACGCTGCCATCCCCACTCCCAGTACTCTGCCCTGTCGCCTCTTTCCCTGACCCTCTCAGCTCCACAGGCTTGAATTCCTGGGTTTTCTTCTCCTTTCTCTGAAAAGGGAAGAGGTCCCCTGGAGGACTGGGGGTGGGGGATGGGAATGTGAACTGGAGGAGGGACTGGGGGTGAGATGAGTGTTGTACAAATTCTTTCCTTCTGCAGTCCCATGTTCCTGGGCCTCGTTGCTCCCTCCTGGCTCTGCCAAATTCCTACCCAGCAGGAGATTCTGGTTCCCAGGCTTTGCCGCATCCCCTGGCCAGCTCCCATGGGGCAATGCTCTCTACAATTCCTACTGGAGCCAACTCTCGATTACCCAGATTTGAGGATCGCTTCTGATAACCACTCATTGGCTTGGCTGCTCTCTCTATGTTCCAAAGGCTTTTTGTGTTGTCTGCTGTTTTGAATTACATAGGCCTCTTCTTCCAAATTCGTCCCTAGATTATCTGTGGTCAGGTCAGCAAAATCCCTTTGTTACTAGGCAGGGGATTAGGCTGCTGAGCCTTGAATGTTATAAACAGGGCTCCCATTGCTCCCCCCACAGGCCAGAAGGCCCATCTTCCCAGCTGATTTCAGGCGTGGTATCATCCTGGAATCAGGGAGGACACCTGGAGGGAATGGACAAAAAGTCTGGGGCCGCCTAGGCCTGAGTCTTCCCTGCTGGAATACCAGCTTCTCAACAAACAACCCCTCCCAGTCCTCTTCCACATCTCCATCTCTCTGTCCCTATTGTTTTTCTATCTCAAAGCTGTCTGTCTCCTGTCCATACCCTGACCACAGCCTATTTTGCCCTCTGTCCATAGCTCTACTCCAACCCATCGAATCTGACCCATGGCCACACCTTCATCCTAATCAGTTAATCTCTGTTCTAACTTCATTCACCCCAACCTCTATGTTGATCCGATCCCACATTTCTGGTCCTACCCTACCCATCTTTCTAACCCAGTACCTTCTATCCGTCCATATGTTGACCCTGACCTATTTGTCCTCTGTAACTCCATCCAACCACCTTAATCTGACCCATGTCCACCCCTTCATTCCAATCTTTCTTCCTCTGTTTCCACCTTCATTCTGCCTGCCTCATCCCTTTCTCTCTACCGTCCCATCCTCTAAATGCCAGCCCTTGTCCCTCACTTCTTTCTGAACTCCCTGCAGCTGTCCCAGCCACCCCAGTCTCTCCTGATGTCAGTGGGTCAGTCAATAAGCATTTATTAACTGGCCACTATGTGCCAGGCACTGTGTTAAGGGCTGAGGATACAAAGAAAGGGAAAAAAAACCCCATGGTTCCTGCCTTCAAGGAGCTTATCATCTAACGGGAGGAGACAACATTGATGAGAAATATTGCCTGAGCTGAGTTCTCTTCTGGACCTTTAGGGGAGGAGAAGGAAGAGGAAGAGAAGAGGAAAGGGAAGAACACAGGCACAAGTCCAAAAGCTGGGTGGGACAGGCAGCTGAACTGATTTCTTTTGTCTTAGCCTCATGCTCTAAAGCTGGAAGAGGCCCTGGAAAGGGACGTCTCTCGAATTCATCCCTCTTGCCCAGCTGTTATCTCTGAATGATCGGGACCCTTCCGTTGTCTCCCTATTCCTTCCATTCTCTAGCACACTTGGCCTGAAGTCCTGCCCTCTGACCTTCTCTGCTCCGCTTCCACCGTCTTCACTCTTCTCTATGTCCTTGAGTGGCAATCCCTGACTGACATCTCCAGCTTGGTGCTGTTCCCTTGATCACAAGATCATCCTTGGGTCATCCTTGGGCTTGGGGAGAAGGCAGGGCTGGCTTGTGGAAAACCTGAAGGTTGTGAAGATATGACCTGTGCCCTAATAGTGGTGAAGTTGGGGCCCGGATCACGTGTTTCTTCATCGAGTTCAGGTTGGCCTTTGGGTATCCCCTCCCTCAGGTACACATCCCTATGCTATTCCTCGACTACCTGGGGCATCCCTTCCTCTGACCCATTCTAGAACTTTGATGATGCCCCAGACTTTTCCCTCCCCATCCCTTCACCACAGCTTAGTCCTGTGTATCTATTCCTTCAGGAAGCTAACTTCTGCTAGCTCACAGTAGGTGCTAATGAGTCAATCAGATGAAAATACCGGCTAATTTGTTCCTGTATTCCTGACAACAGAAGGTCTTTTCAATTCAGTTACCAATGCATTTGTCTCCAGAAAGTCTCCTTAGGGCTAGGGGCAGCAATTTCATCTCTAGGCCTTAGTTTATTCATCTGTGAAGAGAGAGGATTTGGACTAGATGCCCTTCCTGGGGCAACTAACTTAACCTCTGTTTGCCTCAGTTTTCTCAACTGTAAGATGGGGATAATCATAACACCTACCTTCTGCAGCTGTTGTAAAGTGCTTAACATAGTGCCTGGCACATAGTAGATGCTATAAAAATGCTAACTATGATCATCATCATTATCATCATTATCATTAACTTGAGTCTCAGTGTCTGCCTCTGTAAAATGGGGATAATCGTACTCACATTGCCTACTGGTTACAGTCTGAATTAGGTTGTAAGTGGACACTGTGCAAATGTCAGCTATCAGGTAGAGAAGTGTGTAGTGTAGGAAGCTAGGGAAGGGAAGACCTGCATTCCATCCCAGCTCTGCCATTATCTTGCTTCTAACACCTTGGGTAAACTGCTGAACTTGCCTGGGACTCACCTATAATGTGGGGGAGGGGTGGTCTGGAGAAGAGCATCTCCAAAGTCCCTTCAGACTCCTAAACTATTTTTACTTCATATAATTTAATTTAATAAGTTACTTTTGACTGTTCAGAGTCTTGAGATCAGAGAGTGAGGGGTATGTGGAGGGGATGGTGGGGCATTGACCCGAATGCTCAGTGAGACAGGAGAGGGAACTTTATTATCTGTAGTCATTCCTTCCCTCTCCCATTCAATTAGCTCATGGTTGAAGCTAATGGGGAAAGAGCCAAGGCCGGGTCTTCTAGTGGATGAGAAACAGTGTTGCCCAAATAGGGCCTTGCCCAGGACTCTCTTCATAGTGGGGTCCCCTAGAATCTCAGCAAACCACAGAGAAGAGACCTAGGGAGGTGGCAGCTGCCTTAGAGATCTTCCAAGGCAGGGAGTCAGATTTCTTAGTAGACCCCAACCTACTGGGGGACCTCTGGGCTCCAGAAGTAGCTGGAGGCAGGGCCTTAGAGAAAGCAAGTATTCTGACATGGTTGGCAGAGGGTTAATTTTGCCCAGTGGGGACCCTGCTACCTGAGGGCCAGAGAAAGGGGGGGTGGGAAGCATTAAGATAGGCTTCCCCTACCAGCCCTGCCCATGGTGGCCCACCACACCTCCACCTGAAAGAGACCTTGCTCAGATGCCCCCCAGCTCCTTCCATCTGTCCTTGCCTCTCTTGGCATGAGAAACAGTGTCTATTGGACGGTGTGCTAGACTTAGAGTGAGGAGGCTTCACTTTAAACCCTGGCCCTGACACCCAGCTGGCTCTCCTGCCAGTGGCTCTCCCTCCCTGGGCCTCAGTTTCCTCATCTGTAAAATAGGGATGATAATGCCCAATTATGTCCCTCAAGGGGTGCTGGGAGGGAAGCACTTTGGAAGCCTTCAAGGGTTATTTAATGTGTTATGCTAGAGAACTTTGAGGTTTACCAAATGGCGGCCTCGCAGTAGCCTTGGGAGGGGTGGTATGGATAGTCTTCCACTTTCCCAGATTAGGAAGGTGAGGTTTAGACAGACTAAGTGACTAGGTCAAGGTCACAGCTAATAAGAGGAAGAGCCAAGATTCCAAGGGTATCCTGGTGAAAAAGAGAGAGTCTTGCCCACCCAGGGCCTCACCCAGGGCCTCACTCAGGGCCTCACCCAGGGCCCTGTACGTAGTGGACACTGGACAAAGACTGGTATATTGGCTTGCTGGAAAGACCTTCCAGGCCTGTGAGTCTAGGACACGTCCAAAGAAAATAAAAATATGGCACTCAATCCTTCCAGAGGCCTTAGGATGTGCATGGCATAGGTGCTACTTAGCATTCCCTTTTTTATAGTTGAGGGCACTGAGGCTCACAGGGACAAAGTTATGCACCTAGCAAGGAGCAGAGCTGGGATGCAAGCCTGCTGCCAAGGGCTCTGTCCACTCGGCCCCACCTGCCTCCTTAAAGGTCTCTGCTGAGCTCACAAGAGGCCAGTGGACACAGGGCGCTGGTGTTCTCCTGTCTTGCTAGAATGGAGAAGCCCATTGGCTGACCCTCCCACCCTGCCTGTTCGGCAGTCGGCCTTGGCAGCCGTGCAGGGAGATTATTCGGCTCGGAAACAGCCTCCGCTTTCAATTTCTCTTGGGAGGAACCAGTCTTTTCCTGAGGTTTCTTTCATTCAGGGATGGTGAATGGGTCATTGCTGAATGTAGCAAGTGCAGGGTACAAAGACTCCAGTCCCAGGCTTGGGAGGAGGGTGGGGTGGACTAAGAAGATGTACAAGCCGCTCACTTCAAGAGCTTGTGTGTGTGTGTGTGTGTGTGTGTTGTGTGTGTGTGTGTGTGTGTGTATGAACAACCCTCAGGGCTCTTTGTTTGGCCAAACTGGGGCTGTGTTGATCAGTGGTCAGCTTTGCTCTCAATGCTTATCAACGGTCAGAGCTTTGCTCTGCCTCAGTTAACCTCTCCAAGAGAAATCTTGTGAGGATTGTTCTCTTTCCCCATCTTTGTTTGATTAGAAGAACATAAACTCCTTGAGGACAGGGAGTATTCTTTTGTCTGGGCCAGTACAGGGACAGGCACACAGCAAGTTTTTAATAAATGCTTGTTGAATTGAATTAAACTTGGGCATTTTACACCTTTTTGGGATCATGGACCCCTCCGCCAGTGTCTGGTGAAGCCTCTGGACCCCTTCTCAGAATAGTGACTTTTTAAAAAATTCATGATTGAAAGGAATGCCAAATTTCTGTTAAATGTTAGTGAAAATGATGATGTAATTTTTTTCCCATCTGAGTTCACAGACCCCTTGACATCTAACTGTGGTTTCCACATCAAGACCCCCAGATTTAACTGAATTTAGTTGTTTGGTCCTGATGTGGGGAGTGGGGTGAGTGAAGAGGAAATGCTGTCTTATCTGTAGCTGCTTGAATATGCTTCTCATAGCTCTTCAAGTCCCTACCATTGCCTTGGGAACGAGTACTCCACTGATGGAGACTGTCACCCTCCTGTAACTTAGCTGTCCATCTCTGGGAGCTGCTGTGGCTGAAACTCACACCTGGAATCAAGAGCCCTCTCTAAACTTCGCTTGGGCCTCCCTCTCTTCTCTGAAGATGTTGCCCAGGGGGTCTCTGGGTATGGGACATTGTGTAGATGCCTGGGCTAGTTCCACTGAGAGGCTTTTTCTTTCTCTTGTTATAAGGGCATGGTAGGGGAGAGGAGAAGGATATGCCGGGAAATGAAGGTGATGTGAAAATGAAAGCTTAACAGTAACAATTTTGTTAACAAGTAAACTAAACAGACTCATAGCTCACCGTGGAGCCTTTGCTTAAAACTGCGGCAATTTGTAGCACCATTCAGAGTTTCCACCTTGCTGGTATAGCCTTCAAGAACTCAAAGTCACCTCCATGCCCTGGTGACTATCAGAGAAGGACTCTGGTGGAAGTCCTCTAAATGTCCATCTTGCTTTATTAACTCAGAAGGTTCTGCCTGTAATGTCCTCCTCCTTCTTCGCCTAAGTACCAATCACACTTAAAAGCCTACCTCAAATGCCACTTTCCATCACTTGCATTCATCCTCCAGTCAGCCACCAGAGTGATCTTCCTAGAGGACAGGCCTGTGCCTGTCACCTACTTAGTAATGTCCAATGGACCCCTTTTAGCTCCAGAATCAAATATAAGAAATCTGACTCCTTCACCTTGAAGATCTCTAAGGCAGCTGCCACCACCTTGGACCTCTCCTCTGTGGCTTGCCTTCCCTCCTCCCCAAGCCTTTCCTTCCTGTCTTCTCACACTTTATCCCCCAATATGTCCTCTGTAATTCAGCAACACTGGTCTTCTCACTGTTCTTCAAACACAACACTCCACTTCCTGACTTTGCACTGGCCGTCGCCCACGTTTGCAGTGTTTCACCTCTTGGCTTTCCTGGATTCCTCTAAGACTCAGTTCAAAACCCATATTCTGCAAGATGCCTTTCCCAGTTCCCCCTCCCCCCTACCATATCCCTTATCACCCTAGTGCCTTCCTTCTGAGATTCCACTTCTGCTGTGTATATCCTATTACGAATATTTTTTGTTGTTGCATATTATCTTCTCTATTGGAATGTGAACTTCTTGAGGGTAGGGCCCTGTTTTTACCTTTCTTCAAATCCCCAGTGCTTACTAAATGTTTGTTGACTGACTGACTGACCGATTGATGGACATCTGTCCTCATAATAAAAATTTCCGTAGCACTTGGAAGTTTAATTCAAGCCCACTGTAGCATCCTTACGATGGATGAATGTGTCTGACCCAATTATTGTTGTGCCCAGCTAACACAGGAAGGAGATCAACAGAGCTGGGATGCTTCTCTGGAGAAGGAGTCTGGCCTCTGGCACACAGATACTCTTCTCCAGGATGGGGACCAGCCTAACCCCGTGTTCAGGGCTGGCCTCCAGGTTTGGTATCGCCAGTGCCTGGAACGCAGTAGATGATTCGTAAATGCCTGTTGACTGACCCATGGGTACTTAGGCTGGGGTAACTGGGTTTCCATCTCTTCCCCCAGGTCAGGTGGCAGCCCTCAAGCTCACCACTCCATACTCCCTCTACGTCTGCCCCGAGGGGCAGAACGTCAGCCTGACCTGCAAGGTCTTGGGCCCACTCGCAGACCGACATGATGCACTCTATAAGACGTGGTACATGGGCCACCAAGAGAACCAGAGCTGCTCAGAGAGAAGGCCCATCCGCAATGTTACAGATCGAGAGCTGCACCCGCACCATGGCGGGCATCACAACACCAACAGCAGCCAGAATCCTGCTGGGCACAAGGACCTCACTCTGCACCATGGAGTGGAGCTGAGCTCCGACCACCACGGGAACTTCTCTGTCACCCTGCTCAACCTGACTGTGCAGGACAGTGGCATCTACTGCTGTCTGGTGGTGGAATTTAACCACCATCACTCTCAGCAGATGGTCCACGGTATTGTGGAGCTCCAGGTGCAGAAAGGTGAGCCCTTGTGCACCGGTGACAGCGTGGCATGTGTCTGGCGCTGTGGGAGTGTGGAGGAAAGTAAGTGTGTGATCGTGTGACTGTGGGAGCACGTGTGGCACTCATCAGGTTCAGAACTGAGAGCAGCCTTCCAGTCTCATCCGCTTATGTTACAATGTGGAAACTGAGGTCTTCATGGGTGAACTGCCTAGCTAAATTCAAGTTGGTTATAAGGGGTAGAGCGGGGATTTGAACCCAAGCTGTGTGTGTGTGTGTGCATGTATGTATGTATGTGTGAGACAGATGCACACACACACACACACACACACACACAGGGGACATACGATGATGGGAGAATGTCATTAAATACGGGAGTAGAAAACATTACATTTGTTCCTATGATGAGTGAGATTGAGTGTTGCTAATGCGAAGGCCTCGGAATCTCCCATTAGCATGGATAGAACATTTAAGATGCTGCTGTGTGTTTGGGTTAGCGTGTGCCTGCGTGCAATTCCACGAGGGCATGAGTGTGAGGATCTGTGCAAATGTACAGTCAATGCATCAGCAGGCTTCTCACCTAAAAGCAGGGACAGGAAGAAGGGATTTCACCTCATTCGTTCTCTCTTTCTTTCCATAGGCCAAGCCCCACTCTCCAAATGCATATTGCACCCAGCCTCCACCCAGGAAAGTGAAAGTAAGAATCCTCCTTCTCTCTCTCTCCTCTTCCCCTTAGCATGCCCTAGCATGTTCCTGACCCCTTGGGGCCAAAAACACCAGATGGCAAATTGCCCAGCACCAGTGCTGGCATGTGTGTGGGTCCCATAAGCCTCTTACCTCCTTTCGAGTGATGGGGAGGGGGTGAACAGGGGAGAGGATCAGACTGGGCCAGGCCTGGAAGCCTGGTGAGAGGCTCTTTAGCAGGGGAGCCCCATAGAGCCTTAGGCCACAAGCAGACCACAGAAGGTCCAAGTCAGAAGGTAGGAGGCTGCCTGTGGGAATGCCCCTGAGGCTCCCCAGCTCCTTGATGAAGTACAACTCCAGGAGGATTGTGGGGATTCTTCCCAGAAGAGGCCAGGAAGGTTCCCACTGTTCTAGGTGACTAGGCAGGTCAGAGCACGACTTCCACTCTCCTCTACCCCCTCTTTTTAAACAATGCCAATCCTACAAGTTAGCTTAGCTGATGATGTGTCTGATCTTGGCCTCTGTGTTGAGTTAAAGGCCTACAATCCCATTTCACAGAACTCTGCCCCTTCCTTAAGCTTGAGTTTGGACCCTGTAGTTAGCGTAACAGAAGATTGACTGTTAGAATCGGCGTTAGGAGAGCCAAGGTTGGAATCCTGCCTCTGACACTGTTTTGTTACGTGGCTCTAGTTACTCAACTGGTCTGAGCCTCAGTTTCCTTATCTGTAAAATAGGGATAACAATTGCATCTGCCTCACAGGCTTGTTGTGAGGAAAAAAGGAGATAGTGGATGGGCTAGATGCCTTTTAAGGTCCCTTGCAGATCTAAATCTGATTCCTGTGACTTGGTTGAAGTTCAACAGGAAATAAAAATGTCAGATGTGAGGAACTGCAGCATGGTGGAAAGATTTGGAGACACAGGACTTGGGTTCCAGTCCTAACAACCTAGTAGTCTTGGGCAAGTCACTTGCATTCTTTGGGCCTCAGTTTCCTTACCTGGAAAATGAAGGGGTCATACTAGATGACCTCCAGGGTCCCTTCTAATTCTATAATCTATGTAAATCATTCTGTAATTAATACAGTACTTTGACAACCTATAATTTTGTGGTGGTCAGTACTCCCTTTACTGATGGAAAAAGCGCTAACTCAGTGTGAACTGTTATACTTTATGTTACACGTCTCTGAGCTCCACCCCAATCCTGAACTCTGTCTGGGTCACCTGTCCCCTCCCTCTGAGCCCTCACCCTCATCTTGGATGCAGAAGTTTAGTCTCAGATGGCTGCTTATCTACTTTCTAGTGCTTCTTAGGTAGATGTTTGGGGGAGGACCTCAGGGAAGAAGAGGGAAGGGAACCTGAGGGCTACCCTATTCTAGCCCTTCAGCTTGGAGGCAGCAACTTCCTCCCTTTCCTAGTCACTTCCCTCTTCATCTGGCCTGAGGGTATTAACAGTAACTACTCTTGGGCAATCAGGGCTGGAGATGTCCACCCCTTGGCTTCGAGACCCGACTGTCATTAGAGGATGTGGGGACCATGAAGGGGCAGGTGATTCCTCTCCACCCACCCCAATCCAATTGCCTTCCCTGCCCTAATTATGGTTGATGACTTTCCATGTGTGAGGTGGGAGGGTGATGTTCGGCCTCCCTGAGGCTATGTCCCCTGGAGGGAATCAGTGGAAAGGGAAAAGGACCCCCCCCATTAAAAAGGTAAGATTCTGGCTTCCATGTTCCTCATTTATAAAAGCAAGAAGGTTAGACACCATCAGTTCTACCCAGACTGCCTCCAGGGCCCAAATTCAAGATTAGGGGCAAGATTGAATTCTGAATTCTGAATTCTGAGGCTCTGAGTTCAGGAAGAAGACAAGGATCAGGCATCTAGTCTGCTGAAGTAATCAGTGAGACTTTGTTTTTGAAACAAGGGAGAGGGGCAGTAATGGTCTGATCTGTTGAGCCCTCTAGCACTGTGGAAACCAGCCTGGCCTCCTCTGGGAAGAGCCCCCATATCTCTTCCTGCGTCCTGGCCTGATGAGGAGCTGGGAAGCCAATGGAGACATCCCCACAAGGATCTTCTTGGGACACTTCTTAGGCTTTTAAATCCTATGAGCCCACCACAAAGTATTGAGCTCTGGAGGAGAAGGGCCTGGGACAGCCCAGGACATTTTTTCAATGAATTTCACCTCTACAGGTAGGTACTTTATAGCCAGTCAGAGCCTAGTCAATAGGCACTTATTAAACACCTACTGTTTGCCAGGTTCTGTACTAAGCAGTGGGATACAAAGAAAGATACAAAGACAGTCTCTGCCTTCAGGGAGCTCACGTTTTAATGGGAAAAACTAATCAAATAACTCTGTACAAACAAGACATGTGCAGGATAAATCGGAGGTAATTGGAGGAAAGGCACTAGCCTCAAGGGGGACTGGGAAAGGCTTCTTGTAGAAGGGGTTTTAGCGGAGACTTGAAAGAACCAGGGACTCTTGAGATGGAGATAAAGAGAGAGAGAGTTCTGGGCAAGCGGGACAGCTGCTTGGGGGACGGGGGTGAGGAAGGCTCAGAGGCCATCTTTGTGTTATCCTTTATTTTGGACTTACCTACCTAAGACTGCTTGCTTCAGCAGGAGGCTGGGGAAGGAATTCAGTCCTCCTTGGCTTTGAGGGGGGGTATCTGCAGTTGCCTTCTCATGCCAGGAAATCAAGCTTGGGGCACAAACAGGGAAGGAGAAGGCATGGCAGGGTTCTCTTTTCATGTCTGGGGGTTATGCAGTCCCAGGGTACAGTGTCCTCACAGGGAGACGTTCACTGTTGGGGATGAAGACTGGGGAAGCAGATAGACTTCTAAAGGCCCATGTCCCTAGGAAGTGAGGAGTCAGATGGAGTCCCTACACTCCTGAAGTGTAGAGTCTAGTTTCTAGTAACTAAGAGGGGAGGTCCAATGATCTCTCATCTTCTCCACAGTTTGTCTCTCTCTTGGGCACCAAATGCCCTAAGATTTCCATCTTCCTCACCATAAACCAAGTAATAAACTAAAATATGTTTACTGGGCAAATCCCAAACAGAATCTCTACATTAAATTTTGACTGAATCGGCTAGTTATTTCTAAAACTATGCAATCAATACATTTTCATTTTACCTCGTTGTGACCTCAGTTTCCCCATCTGAAAAATGAGAAGTTTGAATTAGATGGTCAGTAAGGCTCTTTCCAATTCAAATTTTCTGTGTTCTGTGGGCCCTTTCTAGCTCTGACATTCTATGTTCTAAGATCCCTTCCAGTTCAGACATTCTGTTTTGATATTCCAGGCCTCTCCTAGCTCTGATATTCTATGTTCAAAGGCCTCTCCTGGCACTGATATTCTGTGTTTTAAGGTTTCTTCTAGCTTTGCCCTTTTATGTACTAAGGCCCCTCCCAGCACTGATATTCTGTGTTCTAAGGCCCCTCCTAGCTGTCATTCTATCTTCTAAGGCCCCTTCCAACTCCGATATTCTGTGTTCTAAGATTTCTTCCAGCTCTGACATCCTATGTTTTAAGGTCCCTTCTCACTCCAACATTCTGCATTCCAAGGGTCCTCCCAGCTCCACCTTTCTAGCAATGTAAACTGGAAGCAAGCCGACTCATTTTTCTGGAAGGACTGACCTGGAACCAATCTAGAAGACCAAATATTGCCTGACCCAGACTCAAGTCAAGCTAATATCTCATTTAATTAAGGTCCCTGATCTCCGCATGTGACAGCAGCTCACTGCTACTATTCCCACTGAGCATCTGTTTGAAGCTCTGCACCTCAGACCTCTCTCAGTGGAGAAATTATTCCTAGTGTTAGAAACTCTCTGACCCCTAATGGATTATGGGACATCTCAAATATTCCCTCCTGAATGAAGAGATTGAGGCCCCTAGAGTCTCTTTACCAATGAGTGGAGGACACTGTTCAGTACTCTGAATTAACCTGCCTGTGTGGGGCAGCAGGGCCGAGCAGATCCAACCTCTTTAATCTGAGATAACCATTTCTGTGACTGCGGTAAAGCTCACACCTTTTATGTTTAGTCACAGTTCTCATGAGTCCATCACTGGCCACTTCCCCTACTTCAGACTCAGCTCTTATCCTCCCTTTTCCACCCTCCTTCTTCCCTTGGGGCCTTAAAGAATGTTAAAATTAGGACAGGGCCTTACATTTTATCCAGCCCAAGCCTCATCAAATAAGAATTTGATGGATAAGGAAACCAGGAAATTGTCCAAGGTCACATTAGTGTCAGGGTTGGGCCTAGAAGCCAGATTATAGAACTCAAAATGTTCTTTCCAACTGAAACACACACCCTGATTATCTAAAAGTTAGCTGTCTAGTTTGGAAGGCCTTGAGGATAGTACTGAGTGAACCCAAAAGGGAAGGGATTGGAAGAACTAGAAACAAACAGAAAGGGGGCAAATTGCGTGGGTGGTTCTTCTTGACTCTGACCTAGAAGAGACATTACTCAGGAAGTTTACAATATATATTTCTTATCACTACAGCATCACATTAACTGGACAGCATAGAGAGGTGCATTAGAGGAATTTGACCGGGATGGTCTGGAATCTTCTCTTGGCAAGACTTCTGCCCTTTTTTGATGGAAACTGTCATTCTCAGTTACATGTGGATTTGATCTCCTAGATTCTTTGCCCTGTGAGACATTTTCAACTGGTAACTAGCCTTGCCTCTGTAAAACAGAGAACACCACTAACACTCTCCCTTTCTGTGCAAGGCCATGAAGACACACGTCAGAAGGTGTTTGGGCAATGCCTGATTTGTGCCCAGGGATAGGATCAGATAACCTCTGAAGGTCCCTCTCAGTGTTTTCCTGGGGGCTCTTGTCAACCGCAGAGATGCCATGATGATGATGATAATAACTAACATTAATATAGCACTTTAAGCTTTGTAAAATGCTTTACCAATATTTTCTCTTTTTATCCTCCCAATGATCCTGAGAGGCAGATGTTCTTATTATCCCCATTTTATAGAAGAGAAAACTGAGGCACAGGGAAGTTAATCAACATGCCCACAGTCACACAGCTAGTTAGTATCTGAGCTAGTCTTGGAACTCAGGTCTTCATGAGTCCAAGTCCAGGATTCTATCCACTGAGCCACCCAGATGTCTCAGGATTCAGAAATGTCACTGACTTAGATTCTCTCATCAGGAGCAAGAATCTTTAAACAGATAAACAAAAGCTATAAAGGTTTGGTTTTGTGGTTGGGTTTGGTGTATGGTTTTGGCCAACTCACTTCCTCTTCATGTGTGGTAATTTCCCTATCTGAGAAATGGAAATGCTTTTATCCTTCCTTCACAGGGACAAAGTGAGGATTAGTGGGGACCTCTATGAAAAGCTAGCTGTAAGAAAGGTAGGGAGCTTATTACTGCTGGACTGGTTTTGTGGACCAACTTATCCATCCCCCTGCGTGTAGGCAGGACTGCAGCTAGAGTGTTTCAGAATCTTTAAGACAAGGTCTGACTGGTTGTTGCCAGCCACTCCCCACCCTCGCCCCCCACTCCCCCAAACTAACATGGCGACACTTGCTCCCAAGGTTGCCATGATAGTTGTCATAGTAACACGCCTGTGGCCCCAGTCCTTGGTCAGCAACACCTCGTCCAGAAGAACAAGGGTAAGAACCTTGGCCCACTTCTTTTGTGTGTGTTCTAAATTCTCCAGGGAGCTTCCACAACATGCCTGGTAATCTGTTCTAGTGACAATCCTGCTTTCATAGTGAGAAATTTTTCCCCTATTGAACTGTATATCTTTGTATTTTTCCTAATCTATGAAGTTCAAGCCCAAATCACCCTAAGGAAAGTTAGACAACAGAGGGTCATCATCTTCAGTGTGGCATAGTTCTAGGTTCTAATCCCACCTCAGATGACTTACTTATTGTGTGACCTTGAGCAAGTCACTTAGCCTAGTTCTCTCATCTGTAAAATGGGGATGATAGTAGCACTTGTCAGCATGGTGCAGGGCCAAGAGTCAGTTCTCACCTCTGTCACATATTTCCTCATTGGTAAAATGAAGCCAGGGTTAGAGGCCCCGTCAGTTCTAAATGCGGACCCCCACGGGGTTACATATACTTTCTGAAGGTCAAATGAGATGGTGTTATGCCAACTTAAAATGTGAGCGATTATTGTTATCGTTATTATCTCCCATCTATTAGTTACTCCAGGGTCTCAAGGTAATGAAGAGCCAACTAGATTGGGAGAGGGGAGGCCCATCCTTCTTAACAGCCTCTTTTCTGGTTTTCTCCACAGGAGGAAATGCTTTTGAAACTGTCTCTGGGTTGCAGAAGGATTATTTCAAAATCACCAAAAAGGGTGGGGTGGAGGCTGCCACACCTATGGGGTAGAAAAAGTCTTTTGGAGGATGGGGTTGTTATGGGTTATCTACTCTTCCCAAAGTGCCTCTCCCTGAGGGAGGGGTTGGGGAACTTGTGTTTTTAAAATTCAATTTCTGAGATTAATTCAAGTTTTGAATTTCCTTCCCTTAACCCCTCCGCAGGGAGAAAGCAAGAACATCTTTACAAAATATTCTGATAACCATGTTTCTGTAGAACTGATTTCCTTTGGAACGCTCTGCATTTTATTTTATGTCTTTAAAAACATGATTTTGAGGAGTCCTTTGAGGCTTCTAGGGACATGATCTCAGGGCTGGGGCCTGAGCACCCCATCATTACCAGACTGCTCAAGGGGGTCCATGACAAAAAAGGTTAAGAACCCCTGCCCTAGGGAATTTGACATCCTTCATCCTCCCTGTTCCACCAGGCTTCCTCTCCTTTCTCACCTCCTAAAGAGTGGGGGCACCTGGTATGTCCTGAGAACAATGAGCCAGTTACCTATAGTCCAGTCTTTCCCATAATGCCCTGCAGTTTTAATGATCTGGCACACTTCTTTGATCCTGGAGTGGGTGGCTGCCTCCTTCCCCCTCACCAGCTCCTCCCTTCTCCACCCCAACTGGGATCACCTCCTCAAGAAGATCTCAAGCTGACTCACTTTGGAAGGAGAATAAAGGTGGTTCTTGATACTCAGTTAAGTCTCTTAGATACTCGTTAGAGAAGGATATGTTTGGCTATTATTCCTCTTTTTAAAACCACTGAGAAACCACCTGATTAGAGGGATGCAAACAGCAGCCATCTCCCTCCTCTCTGCCCCTCCTGCCAGTCCGATGGCTAGCCTAGGACTCACCATCTAACTTCCCCAATGGGCAGTAGTCAAAGAGAGACAACCAAGTTTGAGTTTGTGAAATGTCAGAATTGCAGAATATTTTTACTTTCAGCAATGTGCTGTAACTAACAAAGGCAAAAGGCTTTCTAGTGGAGGTTCCTCAGGGACATGCTTTAATAAATAAGAAAAAGAAATGTTTTGCAATCAACATGTCACAGGTTCACAGATTTAAAGCTGGAAAGGATCTTAGAGGTTATCTAGCTCAGTTCCATTTTAAAGATGAGGAAACTGAGGTCATATTTTATAGATGAGGAAACTGTGCGGACAGGATAAATGCTTTCCCTAAGGTCATATGGGGACACTCTTTATGTGATGAATACTTTTAAAATGCATGAATTATATAGAAATGTTTTACATGATTGCAAATGTATGATCTATATCTGATTGCTTACCGTCTTGGGGAGGGCGGAGGGGAGACAGGGAGAGAAGGATAGAATTTGGAAGGCAAAAGTTTAAATAAAAATATTTTAAAAAAAGAACAAAAAATAAAATACTTGAGAAGTGGGCTCTTAAGTAGACAATGCTACACTTCTGTTTATGCTGATCATTGCAGTGCAGCTGAAATTCTGTTCACTGAAATGCTGATTCTGTATATTATGTCAATTCTTTTCTTGGGTCAGGTCTGACTGGATGACAGCTGGGGTTATTTCTAGGCAGTGTGGTATAGGGGATAGGGGAATGGATTTGGAGTCAGGAAGGCCTAGATTCAATCCTGCCTCAGACCCGTATTAACCATGTGATCCTATGCAGGTCACTCAACTGCTCTATGCCTCAGTTTCCTCATCTGTAAAATGGGAGGGTTGGACTTGATGCCCCTAGAGTCCCATCTCTTCCAACTCTAAATCTAGGATCTAATAGACCCTGAGATTCTCTGTTTTTGTTTATTTCTGTCTCACTACGGGCCAGGCTCAGATGCTGCCCAGGGCATGGACAGAGGCTGAAGAGGAAATTGTATCGTAGCTGGTTGTGGTTAGGAGGGGACGTTTGCTAATGCTAGCTTTTGGAATCGACGGTGTTAAAATTAGCTAAGGATCTCACAAACTGGAAGAAGCGCGTTGTCTCAACACGTTTCCCTTGCTGTTCTGGTTCCTGGTTTTTTGGCTGGGATGTTCCCCCTCCCCCTCCCCGCCCACCTCATACTGGCTACCATGAGTGTGAACAGAAGAATGGAGTGGAATCCAGGCACAGACCCACAGAGGGAAGGGGCCTCTGAGTGGGTGAATGGGGGCTGCCCTAGAAGCTTCTGCTGTCTGGCTTGGGTCCTTGTAGGAAGCCAGGTCTACCCTTCCTGGTAAATGAACAGAGATCAGAGTCACAGCAGGTGGGTCAGTAGTCATCTTAAGTTTGAGAACAGGGGTCTCTTACTTCCCCAGAGGCATGGTCTAACTAAGAACCAGAAGAGATTTTAGACATTAGGAAGTCCAGCCCATTCCTTTGAGGGATGAGGAAAGTGGGCCCATGGATGAGGGCTGTCCTGGAGCTTGAGAGTCAATTTTAAAATGTTCAGCGTGCGCATTTACGCCTCAGAAATCAACAAACTGCAAATCTTGGCTTGGTTCCTCGTCTTGTTGGTTATTTAGACTTGAGAAGCGATGGAGAAAGTGATGACAACAGAGATCAAAGTGGAAATTTTTCTGATGCCTCTCTAGTCAAGCATTTACCAGCACGCTCTGTCCCCAGGGTTTAAGTGACCGCCCAAGGTCTCACAGGCAGTAAGTGGCCCAGCTGGAACTTCATGTCAACAAGCAATTGTTAAGTTCCTACTGTGTGCCAGGCACTGTGCTAAGGCCTGGGGAGACAAAGA